>NW_023270454.1:34348752-34717492 GCF_011800145.1 Mirounga leonina | reverse complement strand
TTCATGTGTCTGTTGGCCATTTGGATGTCTTCTTTGGAAAAATGTCTGTTCATGTCTTCTGCCCATTTCTTGATTGGATTCTTTGTTCTTTGGGTGTTGAGTTTGATGAGTTCTTTATAGATTTTGGATACTAGCCCTTTATCTGATATGTCATTTGCAAATATCTTCTCCCATTCTGTCGGTTGTCTTTTGGTTTTGTTAACTGTTTCCTTTGCTGTGCAAAAGCTTTTTATCTTGATGAAGTCCCAATAGTTCATTTTTGCCCTTGCTTCCCTTGTCTTTGGCGATGTTTCTAGGAAGAAGTTGCTGCAGCTGAGGTCGAAGAGGTTGCTGCCTGTGTTCTCCTTTAGGAAGTTGATGGACTCCTATTTCACATTGAGGTCTTTCAACCATTTGGAGTCTATTTTTGTGTGTGGTATAAGGAAATGATCCAGTTTCATTCTTCTGCATGTGGCTGTCCAATTTTCCCAACACCATTTGTTGAAGAGATTGTCTTTTTTCCATTGGACATTCTCCTGCTTTGTCAAAGATTAGTTGACCATAGAGTTGAGGGTCTATTTCTGGGATTTCTATTCTGTTCCACTGATCTATGTGTCTGTTTTTGTGCCAGTACCATACTGTCTGGATGATGACAGCTTTGTAATAGAGCTGGAAGTCTGGAATTGTGAGGCCGCCAGCTTTGCTTTTCTTTTTCAACACTTCTCTGGCTATTCAGGGTCTTTTCTGGTTCCACACAAATTTTAGGATTATTTGTTCCATTTCTTTGAAAAAAGTGGATGGTATTTTGATGGAGATTGCATTGAATGTGTAGATTGCTCTAGGTAGCATTGACATCTTCACAATATTTGTTCTTCCAATCCACGAGCATGGCACGTTTTTCCATTTCTTTGTGTCTTCCTCAATTTCTTTCATGATTATTTTATAGTTTTCTGAGTACAGGTTCATTGCCTCTTTGGTTAGATTTATTCCTAAGCATCTTACAGTTTTGGGTGCAATTGTAAATGGGATCGACTCCTTAATTTCTCTTTCTTCTGTCTTGTTGATGTATAGGAATGCCATGGATTTCTGTGCATTGATTTTATATCCTGCCACTTTACTGAATTCCTGTATGAGTTCTAGCAGTTTTGGGGTGGAGTCTTTTGGGTTTTCCACATAAAGTATCATATCATCTACAAAGAGTGAGAGTTTGACTTCTTCTTTGCTGATTCGGATGTCTTTTATTTCTTTTTGTTGTCTGATTGCTGTGGCTAGGACTTCTAATACTATGTTGAATAGCAGTGGTGATAGTGGACATCCCTGCTGCGTTCCTGACCTTAGGGGGAAAGCTCTCAGACCTTCTTTATGTAAAACTATCAGTCAAGACCAAAACATATCAGTAAAGTTAGTGTCTGTGCTACAGACCCAGATCACCAGGGGTATTATAAGCAGCACAAACGGCCAGGAAATCCCATCGGGGCATGCCGAGAACGAGCAGGATTTGGTGGCAGGCTGCACACACTCTTTACCAGGTTTCAGGTAGTTGCAGGCCACAAACTTGAGTGTCTCGTCCATTAGAATCACAGGCAAGGAGATTTTCAGCACCATCAGCCACTGGGTCAAATTCAGCGGTGTGATCTGGAAAATAAGTGGCAAAGGTTCCACATACAGGATGAGGAAGTGGAGCGACATGGACAGACAAATGGAGCCCACGAGCCAGATGTTCTCCCAGAGGGGCATCCTCAGCAGGGACTGGTTTTCAGATAAGCTGTTGAGGGCGTTATACATCTCTCTATGGTTACTAGGACAGACAGCGCCATTGTCATTGGGTATGGGGACTCAAAGATTGCACAATCCACTCCTTCAAAGTCCGGGTTGTCATCTTTACACTGTAGGAAGTGGCTCAGCTGGTAGAAGGACCCTTCTGCTTCTGAAGGTTTCAGCATTTAATGAGAACTACATCAGAGGATATAGGACAAGGCAACTCACTCAGGATTAAATAGGAGAAATGTAGAATCAATTCCTGATGGACTGTCCTTGGTAATAATGCTTTTTTCATCATACCAGCCCTTCCAAATCCTGAATTTGTATTTGAGCCAGTGTTAGAAAATCATGTATTCCACCTGAACGACTTTAGGTCAGGGAATGGGAAGTATGATTCATATCCTATTCCTGAAGCTTCTCAGAGCCTCACTCCTCAAAACAAGAGATCAAGATGCTTTTCATATTTATTTAAAAAGGAAAAAAACCCAGAATGGATAAA
This sequence comes from Mirounga leonina, assembly GCF_011800145.1. Classification (NCBI taxonomy): domain Eukaryota; kingdom Metazoa; phylum Chordata; class Mammalia; order Carnivora; family Phocidae; genus Mirounga; species Mirounga leonina. The sequence continues at coordinate 34,715,253 of NW_023270454.1, read as the reverse complement.
AAAAAAAAAAAAATCAACAAGGACACAAGTGCCCTGACACAGGACAGAAGAGAGCTAGAAAAATATGCCTTAGGAAAGTTAGGGAGCCCTATTACCTTATTTTAAAACTGTACCTAACAGCTATTTTTCCATTGATCTAGCTACTCCTGCCCTGCCTCACAATATGGCACAGCAAGGCCTCAGTTGAAGAATCCCTTATACGTACAGGCTGGTATAGTACTTCTCAATTAACTAGAATAGAATCCCATCCCCATATGATCTCATTCCAGGTCTATGGCTGACTACCTTCATTATTATGTTTAGAGATGGTTTCACCTCTTGAAAATATGGCTACTAAAGCACAAAACATTGTTTTCATAATGATCAATAAATCATCTTCCCCCCCTGCCCTTTACATGCAGCTGAAAAGTGACTGACAGAGTACTATGAACTTTGTATGGTTGAAATTCTCATTAAATGATCATTACCTAATTGTCACTAAATTTACATATTAAGGAATTTATATATAGAATACCGTAAAAACAGAGTAAAAGACTGAAGTTTGCCCATTTCTGCTCAGGAAGTCCCTTCACTCCCAAGCATGATATTTCAACTCCAAAGTTTATTGTTATTACTGTTTTTCCTCCTTTTGATCTTCCTTTTGTTCCCCAGTGCCAGAACTTCCAGAGCCTTCTCGCTCAGATGCCATCTTTTTGTATGCCATTTCAAAGAGCTTCAGTGATGCTTGCTGAAGGGAAGATGCTGCCTGCCTTATGTTTTCTCCTGTTTCACTGTCTTTTCGAGCCAGAAGTTCCCTCATTTTGGAAATCTCTTCTTTTAGCTTGTTGCATTCATCAGCAGGCAATTGGTCCTTAAATTCTTCCATTTTTGTTTCTGTGTCATGAATGATTCCTTCAGCCATATTAACAGCTTCAACTCATTCCTTCTTTCGCCGGTCTTCTTCAGCATACTTTTCTTCATTTTTATGCATGCCATGTGCATGTGGCCCAGGCCATTTTTAACACATGCATGGCATGGCATGGTATGGTATGGCATGCCAGAGCATGGCCATGGTACATGGTCTGGGACCATGCCAGATGGTCCTGGGTACCAAGGACATATATTATCTGTTGACAGTATTGAAGATAGAGATTATCAGTAAATGTTTACGAGGCAACATACTACTGTATGTAGTATAACTTGATAATACTGACAGAACAGCACAGAAGCATATATGAGTTCTGAAATCCAAGACAATCCTACGCAGCCTTGGTTGAATATTCCAGTATGTATGCATATTTAGAACCAACTTGGCAATACTGACTCAAAAAGGACAAGGGAAGAAGCTATCAAGAGCTAGTTTTCTCTATTGCCCTGTCTGTAAGTTTCTGTTCACTGCTTTGGAACTGCAGCTATTTGAACATCTAATTTTCAGTAAGCTAAGCAGATCATCTAGAGCTCGGGCACTGAGGCTTGGGAAAAGGTTTATTTGAAAGACCTAAAAGATTTCTGAATTAACCGATTAAGAGAAAAGGGAAGATCACCATGATTTCCAGTTTCTCTTTTTTAAAGTACTTCAGTCCCATAGGGAGTTAGAGTAAATAAAAAACAAAATCATATACAATAACATTACCAGGAAGTTCAGTTGAAAAATCTTCAACTATTATATTGGGTAAAGGAAATCAACAAATAAAATACCCTAATCAAGAGGAAAAAGAAAGCACAATCATTAGGTTTGAGTCAAATATGATCCAAACAAGAAATTTAATCCACTCTTCTACCTCAATTAAGAGCGATAGGTCAAAACAGTATCTCCCATCTACTGATGATTTAAAAAGACATTTATTTCACACTATAACAGATACTTATTAAAACACAAGGCATGAACTATAAACAGAAATGAAATTAACATTTGAAATGCTGTGCTTTACATGAAATTACATCAATTCTAAATTTTACTTACTTAACAAATACTTAATCCAATTACTTAATTAGATTACGTTGGCGTGTATTACATTCTCCCAGGGCAAAATAATAAAGAAAAAAAACCCAAACATTTCACTATTTTTCAACCTTTGTTATGTGGTTGAACATAATTACAAATCCCATTATAAATAAGTTGTTTGACTTAAAAGTATTTGAACATGCAAAATCAATTGGAAGATTGTTTTATGAATTTAAAAATCTAATCATTTTTAGTCATTTTCATAACCTATTTTCCCATATGTTACACAGGTTCCTAGAGATACAATGAAGGTATTCTTTGGCATACTCTCTTTTTTTTTTTTTAAGATTTTATTTATTTATTTGACAGAGAGAGAGAGATAGCGAGACAGGGAACACAAGCAGGGCGAGTGGGACAGGGAGAAGCAGGCTTCCTGCCGAGCAGGGAGCCCGATGCGGGGCTCAATCCCAGGACCCTGAGATCATGACCTGAGCCGAAGGCAGTCGCTTAACAAACTGAGCCACCTAGGCGCCCCCTTTTTGGCATACTTTCTTATTAATTCAATGAGATCCAATTTCAAAACTTTTTAAAACTTTTCATGATTATTCTCAGAGCTTCTTGTGGTAATAAAAGGTATTTAAATGAAAGTTGCTAAGATTTAGTTCCTAGGTACATTGACTCTCCATTATAGTTATATTAATGAAAGATCACTTTAACTTTTTTATTTTAAAAACAAAGACCATGGGGCGCCTGGGTGGCTCAGTCGTTGGGCGTCTGCCTTTGGCTCAGGTCATGATCCCAGGGTCCTGGGATCGAGTCCCACATCAGGCTCCCTGCTCGGCGGGAAGCCTGCTTCTCCCTCTCCCCCTCCCCTGCTTGTGTTCCTGCTCTCGCTGTCTCTCTCGCTCTCTGTCAAATAAATAAATAAATAAAATCTTAAAAAAAAAAAAGATCATAATGCAGCTTCAAAAAATAAAATCTCAAAATATAAATTTCAAATGTTACCTCATGCATAGTGAGTAGGTAATTAAGAATGGCCTGCAGTTCATCTTCCTTTACTCCAGAATCCTTTAAAAACATAACATAAGTGTCTTAAAGTATCTTACACATGCATTTAAAAAAGTTGTTTTTAAAGGTAAATAATACACTTAATGTTTATCAACCTGGTCAACTGCTATATATACAAAGATACTATAATATAGAATCTAAATTTAAAACATGTATTAAGGGAAACACTAAAGATACTCAATAATCAAGACTGTGTAGAAGAAGTCAAAGAAATGATATCAAGTATCCTGTTTTCAGAACCATATATGACAGGCTGTCTAATAAAGCTATAGAATCCTGAAGTAAGAAAACCAATAATTCGTCATAAAAGAGTACTATTCACACCTATCACTCCACCAAATACAGAAGACAGCTTTTCTATTTCTTTTTTCTATTAAATTTGGAGAGTAAATGAACAGCTTCTAAAATTACCAGTTACAAGGTCAGGTACTAAAAATTGAGTAGTATTGTTCCCTGAGGAAAACACTGCATTTTTAAATATGAACTCAGTATGTAAATTTTCAACCTATCCTATCAATTTATTAATGATAACACAAAGCTGCAATGAGAAAAGAGCAATAAGAAAGAGAATTAGGACACAAAAAGACACAGAAAAAAATTTAAAAACACAAAAATCAAGTTATAAGTTTTTTTGTAAATAGAAATAAGGTATCTGAGTCTAAAAGATACACTAAAAGTTTGGCCCACTTAACATAATATCAAATTCTAAAAAATAAGAAAATGACATAGGAAAATAATAAAATATTAAAATAAATATATTTAAAAATATTAAAAATAAAATACATTTATACATTGCTCTCTTATAAAACCAAAAAAACCTTCCTTAAAAATAATAAATTTTACTTTACCTACAACAGAATAAGATGGGACAAATGTAATAATTTCTAAAGGCTGATACATCTTTCTGGTACCTTTATACACAGTAATTTTTTCTCAAAATCTGAATGTCAGGTACAAGAGGCCCACTAAAAATGAAACCTCCTTGAAGAGTCTTATTGTCTACTGTATCACTACTCCCAAGAATAATACCTAGTACTTAAGAGAAACTCAGTAAATATTTACTGAATGAAAGAATGAATCCACTTGAACCCCTAGAGAAATTCATATAACATATATTACAATTATCAATCTCCAATTCTGCAATGATGTACATCCATGTGTGCAATAAAGAACAAAAAACAGAATCAAGTATCTTTCAGAGTATTTTCCAATGTGTAACCCTAATAACCCTACAAAGAGTAAATAAACCCAAGACTGTATCTTATGTGAAATTATAAGTTAAAATACAGAATATGCTAAAGGAGAAGTAGTATAAACTCACCTTCATCACTAACTGCTTAATGAACATCAACAAGAATGCTCGTAGAGAAAGTATTTCTTTTTGATTAGGTCGTGGTCCATCTTTGAAAAAAATAATACACACACACACTTAATGTTTCAAAGACCTCAAAGCAAAGTATAAAGCTGTCTTTCCTACTAGTTTTTTCCATATATTTATGAGAAACATAAAAGTGAGTCACCTAAAGAGACATATGCCTCAACATTATCATTTAGAATTGAAAGGAAGATAAAGAATTTCGCAGATGAGCAAAAACTAAAGAAGTTATTCACCACTAAACATGCTTTACAAGAAATATTAAAGAGAATTCTTCAGGCAAAAAAAAAAAGAAAAGGCTGTAACTAGAAATAATAAAGGAAAGAAAAAATCACACTGGTAAAGGCAAACATATAGTAAAAGTAGGGGATCACTCACTTGGAAAGCAAGTATAAAGACTGAAAGACAAAAGTAATAAAATCAACTATATCTACAATAATTAAGGAATATACTAAATAAAAAGTTTAAAATATGATATCAAAAATATAAAACATTGGGAGATGAGAGTAAAAACGTAGTACTTTTAGAATGCATTTGAACTTAAGGAATCACCAACTTAAAATGGGCTTCTACATACATAGGTTGTTAGATATGAAGCTCATGGTAACCACAAAGAAAAACCTCTAATAGGTACACAAGAAACAAAAAGGAATCCAAACAGAACAATAAACAAAATCATCAAATCACAAGGAAAGAGAGCAAGAAAAGAAACAGAGAAGAACTATAAAAGTAACAGAAGACAATTAACAAAATAGTAATAAATAAATATGTACCTGTCAGTAACAACTTCGAATGTAAATGAGTAAAAAAACAAACCAAAACCCTCTATCTGCTGCCAACAAGAGACTCACTCTCTATAGGCACACACAGACTAAAAGTGAAGTGATAGGAAAAGATACACCATGCAAATAGAAATGAAAAGACAGCTGAGCTGGCAATACTTTTATCAGACAAAGTAGACTTTTTAAAAAAGTATAACAAAAGACAAATGCATTACATAATGATAAAGGGATTAAACCAACAAGAAGGTATAACACTTGTAAATATTTATGTGCCCAACACTGGAGCACCTAAATATATAAAACAAATATTACCAGACAAAAACGAGAACCTGAGAGTAATACAATAATAGTAGGGGATTTTAACACACCCCTTACATCAATAGATAGATCATCCAGACAGAAAATGTGTAAGAAAACAATGGTTTAAATAACACATTAGAACAAATACACTAAACAGATACACAGAATAGTCCACCCAAAAACAGAAGATATATTCTTCTCAAGCACATGAAACATTCCTCTACAATAACAGCATGACAGACCACAAAATAAGTCTCAATAAATTTAAGACTGAAATCATATCAAGTGTCTTTTCCAACCATAATGATACGAAACTAGAAATCAATTACAAGAATAAAACTGGAAAAAAACATAAACATTCAGAGACTAAAAAACATGTTACTAAAAAGCCAACAGGACAATAAGGAAATAAAAGAGGGTATTAAAAAATACCTTGAGACAAATGAAAATGAAAACACAATGTTCCAAAATCTATGAAATACAGCAAAACCAGATCCAATAGGGAAGTTTACATCAAAACAGGCCTACCTCAAGAAACAAGAAAAATCTCTAAGACAATACAGATGGCCAACAGGCACATGAAAAGATGCCCAACATCACTACCATCTGTGAAATGCAAATCAAAGCAATAATGAGATTTCACCTCACACCTGCCAGAATGGCTAAAATCAAAAAGACAAAAAGTATTTAGTAATAGTGTGAATGTAGAGAAAAGAAATTTTCATGCACTGCTGATGGGAATGTAAAATGGTGCAGCCACTATAGAAAACAGTATGGAGACTCCTCAAAAAATTAAAAATAGAATTGCCATACAATCCCACAATTCCACTTCTAGGTATTTATCCAAAGAAAACAAAAACATTAATTCAAAAACATATATGCAGGGACGCCTGGGTGGCTCAGTCGGTTAAGCATCTGCCTTCAGCTCAGGTCATGATCTCAGGGTCTTGGGATCGAGTCCCGCATCGGGCTCCCTGCTCACCAGGGAGTCTGTTTCTCCCTCTCCCTCTGTCTCTTCCCCCTGCTCATGCTCTCTCTCTCAAATAAATAAATAAAATCTTTAAAAAAAAAAAACATATATGCATCCCCATGTTAAGCAGAGCATTATTTACCATAGTGAAGATACGGAAGTAACCTAAATGTCTATCGACAGATACATCGATAAAGATGTGGTGTATGTATGTGTGTGTACACACACACACACACACACGCACACAGGAATATTATTCAGCCATAAAAAAAGAGTGAAGACTTCTCACTGTGACAACATGGATGGGCCTAAAGAGTATGATGCTAAGTGAAGTAAGTCAGACAGCAAAAGACAAATAGTATATGATCTCACTTGTTCGTGTAATGTGAAAAACAAAACAAACAAAGCAAAAGAGAAACAGATTCACAAATACAGAAAACAAACGGAGAGTTGCCAGAGGGGAGGAAGGAAGAAAATGGGAGGATGCACAAAATAGGTGAAGAGGTCAAGAGGTACAATTATTCCCATTATAAAATAATAAGTCACAGGGATTTAATGTACAATGTAAGGAACATATAGTCAGTAATATTGCAACAACTTTGCATGTTGACAGATGGTAACTAGACTTATTGAGGTGACCATTTCATAATGTATATAAATATCAAATCACTATGTTGATACTAATAACTGTTTGTCAATTATTCTTCAATTTAAAAAGTTTTATGCCTCTAGAAAGACATTCAGTCTCACATACAATAGTACATACAGTGCTCCAAATGTACAAAATGGGTTACTTTGAAACTACAATGAAGGAGTTTATTTTTGATAAAGGTTAGATGAATTCCAAAATATAAAAATGAGGTAATAAAATTTGTATTCAATAATAATATGCACTTATATTTTGTTTTGAAAGACTCTGAGAATGTTAGTACCGTAACAGTTTACAAAGGAAAATCCAAACTTAAATGTGAATTTAGTTAAAAAACAAAAAAGCTTCCATTACTCTTGTATAAGCTAATAAAAAATTTTTTTAAAGTACACCTCAACATCATTTGGTTCATTTAGAAAGGAAACATTGTGTTGACTACCTCTGCCATCTCCTCCCCTTCTTAAAAAAGTCCCTGGTCACACATGGCTCACATTAAAGACAATTTTCATGTCTCAAACAAATAATCCCCAAGTAGAAAGCTTCTGAAACCAAACACCCACTGTTGTAAGATCCTGAAGTTAGGTACCTGTTTGCTTCATATTTTCTGCAATTTTCCCTCCACTAATCACTATTTATAGCTAGTTCTTAGACCACCAAAGCACAAGACCACCATGACCTTAAATAGATCAATTAAAATAGGAAGAAAATTGCTTAAAATTTGTTCCACATGACAATTCCTAGACAAAGAATCGGTTACAAAATTACAATAGCATCACAAACTTTGTCCAGCTCTCTCACTTCAAGTATGAGACTTTCCCAAGGTCACTAATCAGTTATAAAATCAATGCCAGAATACAAAACTAATACCCAGGACAGTACATGATACAGCTACAGTATCATCAAATAGTCATGAGGAAATTATGACCTAGTTCTCTGCCACAAAACTACCACCTTAAACAGATCATACAACTTCTATGTGTGCTCATATCTTTTTGAATTATACATAGCACATTCTCTGAGAATAAGCAGATTTTGAAAGGGATAAAGAAACACTGTATTAATATGAAACCTGTGTTTGAAAATCACTGAATAGCCAAAGCATTTAAATACAATGACTCTCCAGATCTACTTCCTGATTTCAAATAGCAGTCTTCAATTTTTATCAAGGTACTGAACCCATCCTCACTCTCAGACCATGTATTTCAGAAATGCAAAGGCCTTCCATGCCCATGTATGGGCAATCAGAAAAATATCTGCCACATAAGACTGTGCACATGATGCAATCAGAGCCAATGAGCGACAAAGAGACTTTAGCTGGAAATGTTCCATACAGGCAGACACTTTTTTGCTAGACTTACAGCTTTAAGGATGTGAAGGTAGGGTGGCTGCTTGGCACTACAAGGGAGAGAATACATGAAAAGAGCCAACACAGAAGAACTGGGAAATGAAGAGACAAACTGGGTTCAAGGGGCATATTCTGAACCCTTGCACTAAGTTCAACTGAAAATGCCAGTTTATATGAGCTGATTTACTCCCTTTTACAACAATAGCCAATTTGAAGCAGGTTGCACTTAAACCAAAAGACCCACCATTTGTCATAATTTTTATTTTGATACCTTCCATAAATTTGACATGATGAATGAATATTATCTCTCCAGTAATTTCCTGATTATACAGGAAAATAATTACTGAAATGTTGTAACTTCATTATATTATTTATTAGAAGTAAATACATCCCCTACTTCCTCAAGAAATCTCTATTTCCCAAAAAACATGGTTTTTCAATAATTCTCATTATGATAATTAGTTTCAGGATCAATACCATATGCTAATATAGAACTTCTCATTTTCAGTGCCTTAATTGTATCATATTTGCTCTGCAAACAACTTATACCAGCAGAAGTAGCATTCTTCCATAAAAGTAGCAAGTTATTAACTTCTGGCAACCTCAATTCAAGACAAACTATTAAAATTATCAATAAGATTAAAATAAAATTTTGTCATGATGATATTCAGAAAAACTTCAAGAATAATATATTAGTGGTTAAAACAAAGAAAATTTAAAAAAATCTATGATAAAATATATTAAACAGGGATAACATACCTAATCCTTTAGGGGTGATACCACTTCGATCCTGAGGATTCACTGCCCAGTAGTAATACTTCAGTGTATGCATGATGAGAAGCACTGTTCCAACTCTCCGAATGGCATTATATATGTTGACTGTACCAATGAATTCCGTGGATAGGTAAGTATAGAGTGTTAACTGAACCTAGAGAATCAAAATGAAGAACTTACATCAAAGAAGCAGCCTAGCATTTTACCACTGGTTCCAGGAATACTCTCAGGCTGTTTTACTTGGATCATACTTATTCCAAAAAGTAAGATGCTGGACGCCTGGGTGGCTCATTGGTTAAGTGACTGCCTTCGGCTCAGGTCATGATCCTGGAGTCCCGGGATCGAGTCCCGCATCGGGCTCCCTGCTCAGCAGGGAGTCTGCTTCTCCCTCTGACTCTCCCCTCTCTCCTGTGTCTCTTGCTCTCTCTCTCTCATTCTCTCTCTCTCTCAAATAAATAAATAAAATCTTAAAAAAAAAAAAAAGTAATATGCTGAGTTTGATGGTAACATCCATGCTAACAGATAACACATACTGGCATGCGCACACACACACACACACAAAAGCACACACATTACTTATAAAACTAAACCAAGTAAATGCTACTTTTACAGTAACATTATAAAGGAAACATCCCCTAATATATAAAATTCTTACAGCACTGTTCCATGGAAATAACTTTAATTCCTATTAAGCAATCAGCAATTATTCATGAGCATATATAACTTCTTTACAGTAAGCTTACTAATTATACTATGCATGGTTGCTTTAAAAAGCTGGAAATATTCTTCATTTTGCAGAAAAGTAGAAGCTAAAATAACAAAAAAAGAAAAAAGAAAGAAAAAATAGGAATAACTCGAAAGGGAAAACAGTAGAAGCCAAAAGGAATAAAAAAGTGTAAAGCCTACCTTAAGAAATATTATAAAAACAGAATTCTGTTATAATAGCTCATTGATAGAAAGATTATAATAATAAAATTACAATCTCTCAAAATGTTTTATCAGTATTATCCTCTAATTAGAAAACGATTCTACTGGGACACCTGGGTGGCTCAGTTGGTTAAGCATCTGCCTTCAGCTCAGGTCATGAGGGATCGAGTCCCGCATTGGGCCCCTTGCTTGGCAGGGAGCCTGCTTCTCCCCCTGCCTACCACTCCCCCTGCTTGTGTACGTGCTCTTTCTCGCATGCACTCTCTCTCTGACAAAATCTTTAAAAAAAAAAAAAAGAAAAGGATTCTACTAGTCTTATTTCCAAATAAATTATTTTAATAAACACATAAGAACTTAGTAACTTCAAAATATAAGCTCTTAAAAGAAACAAAAGATTATAGGAACTATTCTACCACCACACATTTCATATTAGTACAAAATTTCAGTGAAATTACGGCTCTAAAACTCACTAACAGCTACAATCTAGTACTTCCAACAGCACAAAATAAGGATTGCTTTTGTTCTACTATTGTATTAAAATCAAGAATTTTTCAATTCATTGCTAGTAGATATACTTTATAAGGTGAAAAATTTTAAGTAGAACATATATACTCGCCCTTAACCAAAGACCAAACTATTCCCAATCATTTAAAATGGAACACTTATGCTATCTTCCTAGACACTGACGGCATTTTCACTTTCAACCCTGCAAGATATGTCAGTGTTACCTGGTAATTTCTTTAGAGTGCAAAAATTAGGTACCTATCTTCCAGATGCCCTATAAATAAACAATCAAGGTTAAATGAATCAGAGAATCAATTAGTAACCATAATGGTGAAGAGTGGCAGATTCTGAACCACTTAAAATCAAGGTTCAATTTTATGATGATTATAGTTTAGAAAACTATATATGTGGACTATCCCACTGTCTCACTGAAAAATAATGTTGTTGCAGCTAATATTATTCAATTATTCGAATGGATAGGCCCAGTTTACTTGTCATTGAGGCTATATAACACTTTTTTGACATGGTTCAAATTCAAATTGAACCACGGTTCAAATTCTTAACTATTTCAGTCATTTAGAAAATATTTACATCCACCTATGCATAGTGATGTATTATAGAAATACAATGACATATACATTATCCCTCAATAGCTGAAATCCAGTTGAAAAGATGAAAAAAACACATAAATTTAAGTAAAAAACCAATGTAATAAAGCTGCCTATTGAAACATAAAGATTACTTAAGGAAATTCTTTTAAAAAGTGTCTAAAATTGGGGCACCTGGGTGGCTCAGTCAGTTAAACGTCTGCCTTCAGCTTAGGTCATGATATGAGGGTCCTGGGATTAAGCCCTGCCTCAGTAGAGCCTGCTTCTTCCTCTCCCTCTGCCTTTCCTCCTGCCCCCATCACTTGTGCTCTCTCTCTCTCATAAATAAATAAAATCTTTAAAAAAAAAAGTCTAGAATTAACACATTTATAAAGGGACATCTGGCTGCCTCAGTTGGTAGAGCATACAACTCTTCATCTTGGGGTTGTAAGTTCAAGCCCTACACTGGGTGTGGAGATCACTTAAAAAAAAAAAAAAGAAACATAAGTATGTATGTAATTAATTCCACGTAGCTAATTGCAAAATATGTAATTAATTGCAAAATGAGTAGCAAAGACTTATTAGAATCTATCAATTTGGAGGTCAGAGAAATTACTATAGGATAAGCTAAAATACTCAAAAAAGCCTGACTAATAAAACAGGTATTAAAGTAGGCTTTGAAGATTAGTAGTAAGATAGGTAGAACAAAAGTAGAAATTCAAACAGGGAAAATGGTAGATCACACAACAACAGGTTTCCCAAGATCTTGTCAAATGGTCCACAATCCTGATTGTGCATTACAATACTGGAAAAACATGTTTTAAAAATGCTGATGCCTGGGCCCTACCCCAAACCAAATAAAACACAATGTGGAGTAGAGGGTGTGGAATTCTGTTTTCTATTTAAAAAAAAAAAAAACCTCTCCCAACAGGTTCTATTGACAGCCAAGATTGAGAACCTCTGCTCTGGGTCAGTCTATTCAGAATAATATGGTAGTAAAAGAAAAACAAAAAGGCTTTTATATCAACATATTGAGATGAGTGAGAATGGTGACCTCAAGATTATCCATATGCTAACAATGAATAAACATTTCCTCATTTACTCATCATATAATCCAATAACCATATAAATTGTATGTGTTAATATCCGTCTTTCCCATTGGACATTATATAAGGGCAAGAATTAGATCTCTCTTGTTCACCACAGCATCCACAGTGCCCATCATAAAGCAGTTAGTTACTCCACAAATGAAGGACTATTTTATACAAGAAATTTTGCCTCTCCTTTTAGGTCATTAAAAAGTCTCTAAGAAAATGAATAGATATTATACAGCACAGTAAACACCCTCTTCCAAAAGCAAAGGTTGATTCATACGTATCTTCAACTTTGGTAACCACAGGTGGAATTACCACGAAGCTAATGAAGCTTAAACTTTATGCTCACTATCTGTACAGGTTCTCTGCAAAACCCTAAACCTCATTTTGTATGCATCATGTTGTATTTCTTTTCTTAAAAATTTCCTCCCTCCCTGTAACTGTATAACACTCAGATCAAACAAAGAAACTTCAGAAAACAAACCACCTTAGGACCATCTTTATAATACAATTTATAACCCCTTATGGATACAGAAAACAGCGTTTTTAAAACAAGGAAAGTTTAACATTAACAAATCAATTATAAATTCTAAAAACAAAATTAAAGAAAATTATTAACAAGGAAAAGTAAGAAATAGAGTGTAGTAATACCGGGAGCCTAAGAAAATGATATAATGAATTTTTAAAATATTCCTCTACAACTAAGTCTAAGAGGCTTTTAGACCACATCAAAAGAGATCCAAAGCCTTACAAATATGCTGCTTAGTAAGACAAAAAAAGTGCCTAGTAAAAGGTTTAAAAAGTAACTTGAAACAATCCTTGAAAAGAAATAAGACTGAGGGTCAAAGAAGAAAAAGAGGTCAAATTTGAACCCAGAGATAAAAAGGTACAACCTCCAGCTGTCTCCTTTGATTATTTCCAAATGGCAATCAGAGTCAGCAGCTGTTTTTCTCTTTAACATTTGAAAAGACCAACTGAAAATAAGATACTGTGACTCTAGAAAAGCAAAGAAAGTCTGCATTTTTTTCTGACAACTAAAATAAGTATGTGTTATTCCAACCTAAACAATGATAAACATTCTCAGTGGATCAAAAGGGAGAAGGGGAGAGAAGAAATTAATAGGTATGAAATAATACAACTTCTAACAAAAACTGCAGATAAAGCAGATATAATTATGCAATTTAATAAAAATTTCTGTTTCAAGTTCTCCTGAACACTACCGTAATTAATATTCTTAGGGGAATTTAATACATTAGGACTTAACAAAGGTTTTATTTATATACTTTATCACAAATTCACTTATATTCACTTAGAAGTAATTGGTTTATTGTTACAATACTAAACAAGTCGTGTACAAATATAATTGTATTTAATAATTTAAATTCATGTGAATTAAAATGATTGAGACCAGTATATCATGCAAGCCTTAAAACCAGGTGACATTTCAACTGTTCCTGCAGAATTAAACTCATGTATATGTATACATACATGTGTACACAGTGATATGTATGCATACTGGCAACAGAATAGAGGTACAGTTGATAGGAAACATATTTATATTGGAACTGTCCAAGTTTTATTTATACTTAGTAAATCAAAGTCTCTCTCAAATAAAATTTTGATGTAACAGAAAATAAAGACTACAGCTCTGTTTTTTAAAAATACTGACATGGCTTGGAAAGAATATCCAACAGTCTCTTCAACAAATGGTGCTGGGAAAACTGGACAGCAGCATGCAAAAGAATGAAACTGGACTGCTTTCTCACACCATATACAAAAATAAACTCAAAATGGATTAAAGAACTAAATGTGAGACCTGAGATCATAAAAATCCTAGAAGAGAGCACAGGCAATAACTTCTCTGACATCAGCCATAGCAACATTTTTCTAGATGTCTCCTGAGGCAAGGGAAACAAAAGCAAAACTAAACTACTGGGACTAAATCAAAATAAAAAGCTTATGCACAGCAAAGGAAACAATCAACAAACTAAAGGCAACCTACTGAATGGAAAAAGATATTTGCAAATGACCTATCTGATAAAGGGTTAGTATCCAAAATATATAAAGAACTTACACAATATCCCCAAAAAACAAGCAATCCAATTAAAATTGGGCAGAGAAATGAAAAGACATTCCTCCAAAGAAGACATTCAGATGGCCAAAAGACACATGGAAAGATGCTCAACATCACTCATCAACAGGGAATTGCAAATCAAAACTCAGTGAGTTATCACCTCACACCTGTCAAAATGACTAAAATCAACAACACAAGAAGCAAGTGTTTAAAAAGTAACTTGTGGAGAAAGTAAATGTGGAGAAAAAAGAACCCTCTTGCACTGTTTGTGGGAATGCAAACTACTGCAGCCACTGCAGAAAACACTATAGAGGTTCCTCAAAAATTAAAAATAGAATCCCACAATCCAGTAATCCACAAATATTTACCCAAAAAATACAAAAACACTAATTCAAAGGGATATATGTATCCCTATCTATGTTTATAGAAGCATTATTTTATAGCAGTCAAATTATGGAAACAGCCTAAGTGTCCCTCGATAGATGAACAAATAAAGAAGATGTGGTGTATCTATACAATGGAGTATTATTCAGCCATAAAAAAGAATGAAATCTTGCCATTTGCAACGACATAGACGGAGCTAGAGAGTATAATGCTAAGTGAAATAAGTCAAAGAAAGACAAATACCATATGATTTCACTTATATGGAATTTAAGAAAGAAAACACAAGAAAAGGGAAAAAAGAGAGAGAGAGAGAAACCAAGCAACAGATCTTAACTAGAGAACAAACTGATGGTTACCAGAGGGGAGGTGGGTTAGGGGATGCGTGAAATAGGTGATGGGGATTAAGGAGTGCACTTGTCATGATAAGCACTGGGTAATGCACAGAATTGTTGAATCACTATATTGTATACCTGAAACTATATAACACTGTATTTTAACCATACTGGAATTAAAATTTTAAAAAAACACACTGCTCTATAAAAAAAGAAAGAAAAGATACACTGATTTGCAAATATACCTAAAAAGAAAAAAAGTATGCTTATCAAAAAACACAATCCATTGAAATTTTACATGATAGCATGTGAAAGGATAAAAGAAAATCATCGTATTTATCACTCTTCTCAACTACAAAAACTTGGTGAAAACAGAAAAACAAAATCTATCTATCTATCTATATATATATATATATATATTACCTTGGCTGGGGTATGAATCCATATAGCTGGGTTAAGAAGAATGTGATCACACAACTGTTTGAGTAGGGGCATCCCATTCTGCAGATTACTCAGATATTTTGAAAATGCAAGACAAAGTTCAAGTACTGCTCTGCTGACATGCGATTTGGAAGACTGCAAAAAAAAAAAGATCAAAGGTCACTACCAGGGCCCCTGGATGGCTCAGTCAGTTAAGCATCTGACTCTTTATTTCATGCAGGTCATGATCTCAGGGTTGTGAGATCAAGCCCTGTGTCCGGCTCTGCACTGGGTGTGGAGCCTGCTTAAAATTCTCTCTCTCTTTCTCGCTCCTCCTCCATCCCCACTCTGTCCCTTTCCATTAAAAAAATAAAAAATTAAAAAAAAGGTCACTACCAATACAAGGCAAGGTAAGTAAATTAAAGGCTATCAATATCAGAAAAAAGTTGGCCGGCAAACTATGCTCAAAGTTAAAGATGCCATGAGACTCAATGCTGTATTTCTCTAATAAAGCAACAGAGGCAAGGTAAAACAACAAAAGGTTATTTTAATTTTGGTAATTTTATGTAACCAAGGAGACATACTTGCAGAAAGAATTTCTCAACCACTTAGGAGATCAAATCCATGGCCTGAAAATTAAGAACAAAAAATGTAAAGCATTTCATACTTTACCTTTTCAAGACTGTATCCTATTACCAAGAAGCCTTTGCAGGCAAGCATCTGCTCCTGCATAGCAATTGAGTTCTTCAACAACTCCATGATAAAAGCCAGCAAAGTTGAACTAGAATAAGAAAACAGGCAATAGTCTAAAAAAAAAAATTTTTTTTTAAGGTGGGGGGGGGTTGTTAGATATAGCCTTTTTTTATCTTTAAAAAAAAAAAAAAAAAATGCCTGAGTGGCTCAGTTGGTTAAGGGACTGCCCTCGGCTCAGGTCATGATCCCGGAGTCCCAGGATCGAGTCCCGCATTGGGCTCCCTGCTTAGCGGGGAGTCTGCTTCTCCCTCTGACCCTCCCCCGTCTTGTGCTCTCTCTCTCTCAAATAGATAAATAAAATCTAAAAAAAAAAAAAAGTTCTCTATTTAAAGAAATTGAAGTTTTAATAAAATTGCCTCCAACATTATTTCGGGACTAGAATCTGAATGTAGGATTAGGACTTACTCAATTGTTTATTCCATATACTTTATCACCAACCTACTAGTAAGTGAATTACTTAGAAAAAACATGAGGAAACATGCATGAACCAGAGAAAAATTAGCAATGTCCAAAAACATAAGTATATGAAGTCCTTAAAGAATATATATAATTTAGATTAGAAAGTATATTCAATTTCAGAGAGCTAGAGGCCAAACAGAGGGGAAAGATACATAGAGCAAACATACCAGGGTAGAAACACTCAGAATGTGTTAGGGTCCAGACTGGCCTGGTTTGAATGGAAATCATGAAGGGGAAAATACGAAAGTAAAATTGTACTAAACTTAAGTCCTCAAACACTAGTTTAAGAATTTTGTAACTTATCCCAACAGGAAAATCATAACTCAGGAGTCAATTGAGAAGACTTTTAAAAATGAATAGGGGCTACAGTCATGTTCCCATCCTCACAACTTCTAGATATACTGAAAATGGAATGGAATAAGATCAGCTGTTACCTCTTTCTCAAGGCTCTGAGATACCTCCACAAAAAAAGAGAGCCTAACTGGCAGCCAACCTCCTCCTCCACAAAAGTGCTTTTAAAATGTCAGCAATTCCAATAAAGATTTTGAAAAGTTTAAAAAAAAAAAGGGATAACCAAGAAAAAATAACTGAGCTCTGTTACAAAGGTTTCAAACCAGGACACACAAAAAAATTTACAAAGTAGCAATATGTCAAGGATAATTTTAATTTTTTTAAATGTCGTAAGCACTTGATTTGATAGCTCATTCCTTAGGGAAAAAAAAAGATGGGTGCCTGGCAGGCTCAGCCAGTGGAGTGTGTGACTCTTGATCTTGGGGTTGTGAGTTTGAGCCCCATGTTGGGTGTAGAGATTACTTAAAAATAAAAAAAATAAATAAAGTTTAAAAAGTCATTTTGTTGCTTAAAAATAATTCCAAAAGAATTATTACATCATTAAATACATACATTAATAGATTTCAACTTATATATAAAAACAGAAAAGAGAATTCTAAAAAGGAAGAATGGAAAACTCATTTACTCAAATAATACATTAAACATAATTACTAGTCTCACTAGAATATACAGCCATGAGGGCGCCTGGGTGGCTCAGTCGTTAAGCGTCTGCCTTCGGCTCAGGTCATGATCCCAGGGTCCTGGGATCGAGTCCCACATCGGGCTCCCTGCTCGGCAGGAAGCCTGCTTCTCCCTCTCCCACTCCCCCTGCTTGTGTTCCTGCTCTCACTGTCTCTCTCTCTGTCAAATAAATAAATAAAATCTTTAAAAAAAAAAAAAATTTCATATAGACACCTCTCCAATTATATTATGTCCTCTTATATCTCTACCTTTTTCAGAATCTATACTGTAAGAGAGGAGACAAATGTGTCCAATGTACAATCTAATTGTAAAAAAATACCAAATCACCTATAATATAAATAACATCATCAAAAATTTTAGTTTTTAGTTATATACAATAATTAAAAAATGAAAAGCTAAATCCCCATAAATCACTGCCATATAATAATCTAAAATAACTTATCCTTTTAAATTAGAATGATAGACAAAAATGTATTCTTTTTTGTTAAATCATTATTTCCAAATTTATTCAAAAACAAGTTTATGTTTTTTTACAGCTTCCATATTTCCTATTGATAAAGAATTTAGATTAATACTACCATTACTGATAAGAATTTGTAGTAACATTTATAGTTCACAAATTTCTTTAAATTATATTCTTTCTTTTAATCCTACAACAAATTTAAAAGGCAGGAAAAAATACTGTGTAGTTCAACAGTAATGAAAGTAACTCTCCCATCAAATTAAAGAAAAAAATAAAGGCACTCACCATATAGTCAAGTCAACCTCATCAGATAAATATTGCCTATAATCCAACTGTGCAAAAAGTGGAAACAGCACTTGTACTCCTCCAATTGAATGCATAGCACTTTGAATGGAATGTGTTAAAACAGCTTTCACATCCTTATAAAATAGAAGACACAGTAGATTCTAATGATTTCTTTTCCAAAATAATTAAAATAAAGCATAATAAGAACAATATAATGTTACATTGCATGTATTTAATAGAAGATACCTAATACACCTCAATAACACATCAAAATTCACCATGAAAAATATTCGTAAAAGATTATAGCTTAAAAAAAAAAGATTATAGATAGCGAGTACCTGGAGCATAAGTGCATGCGGTGAATGGACAAAAATTGAAGGATTGTCCTTAGGGGATGATTCAAGGCAGAGCTGGGCATCTGTAGCACGTGGATTGTAGGTGAATGCAATGGCACTAGAGAGTTTGCCATCATACAATAAAAGTTTATGATGCTCAGCAAGAAACAGATCACTCTCTGCTTTGAATTTAAATGTACCCTACAAATAAAAAGTAAACAGTTAAGATAGTATACCACAAAAAGAAAATCTAGATACAAATCACCAGATATAAAAATTTAAGGAACATACCTTTGATCATTTTCCTAACAATATCAAATAAAAAGAGCTCTGCTTGTTTAAATTACTTCTAAAGTGCACTGTGTTCACTTTAAAGAATAATAGAAATGAACTCAACTTGGTATTAAAACCTTACGTTAAAAAATGTAAAACTGGGCACCTGGGTGGCTCAGTTGGTTAGGTGACTGCCTTCGGCTCGGGTCATGATCTTGGGAGTCCCTGGATCGAGTCCCGCATCAGGCTCCCTGCTCAGCAGGGAGTCTGCTTCTCCCTCTGACCCTCCTCCCTCTCATGTGCTCTCTCTCTCTCTCTCATTCTCTCTCTCAAATAAATAAATTAAAAAAAATAAAAAATAAAAAAAATGTAAAACTTAGTGCCCTACAGCAGGTACTTTATCATTTTTTTCACTGTATTTTTTCTTTCTGGATTTTTTTAATTGTGCTTAACATGTTACATAAAATTTGCCATTTCAAACATTTATAAGTTTACAGTACAGTAGTATTAACTATATGCATATTGCTGTACAACAAATCTCTAGAACTTGTACAACATGCAAAACTGAAATTCAGCATTTATTGAACATCTCATTTCTTTTTTTTTTTTTAAAGATTTTATTTATTTGAGAGAGAGAGAATGAGAGACAGAGAGCACGAGAGGGAAAAGGGTCAGAGGGAGAAGCAGACCCCCAGCTGAGCAGGGAGCCCAATGTGGGACTCGATCCCGGGACTCCAGGATCATGACCTGAGCCGAAGGCAACTGCTTAACCGACTGAGCCACCCAGGCGCCCGAACAACATCTCATTTCTACTTCTCCCCATCCCCTGGCAACCACCATTCTTTCTGATTCTATGAGTGTGACTATTTTTTATAATTCATATAATAGGAATCCCAGCATATTTTTTATTTGCTTATTTCATTTAACATAATGTCAAGACTCACCATGTTGCAGCATGTCAGAATTTCCTTCTTTTTAAAGCTGAACAGTATTCCATTGTACATACATACCACATTTTATCTATTCATTCGTCCATGGACAATGAGGCTATCTTGGCTATCATGAATAATGTTATAATAAACTTGAGTATGAAAATATCTTTCAGATCCTGCTTTTAATTCTTTGCCATTTATACACATAAGTGAGAATGCTCAATTGCATGATAATTCTATTTTTGATTTCTTAAAGAACCACCATACCCTAGCCAACACTTGTTATTTTGTTTCATTTTTTATAATAGCCATCCTAACTGTATATGAGGTGGTATCTACTGTGGTTCTGATTTGCATTTCTCTGATGATTAGTGATGTTGAACATCTTTTCATGTTTGTTCGCAATCTGATTATCTTCTTTGGAGAAATCTATTCTAGTCCTTTGCCCACTTTTTAATCGGGTTATTTGCATATTTTTGTTGTAGAGTTGTAGGAGTTCATTATATATTCTAGATATAAACCCTTTATCAAATATATGGTTTGTAGTATTTTCTCCCATTTCATAGATTGCCTATTCACCCAATTCCTTGATACACAAAAGTTTTGACATGCAAAAGATTTTAAGTTGGAAGACAAATTTGTCTGCTACAAGCTTGCTGATTTTATCAGTTCTAACAGTTTTTTGTGAGAAATAGAGTTTTCTACATGTAAGATCACATCATCTGCGAACAGACAAAATTTTACTTCATCCCTTCCAATTGGGATGCCTTTTCTTTCCTATTCTTGACTAACTGCTCTGGCTAAGACAGCTGGTACTATGTCCTACAGAAATGCTTGAGAATGGGAATCCTTGCCTTGTTCCTGATCTTAAAGGAAAAGCTTTCAGTCTTTCACTACTGCATCTAATGTCAGCTATGGACTTTTCATATATAGCCTTATTATTTTGAAGTAGTTTCCTTTACTTGTAATTTGTTGAGTGTTTTTATTATGAAAGAATGTTGAATTCCATCCGTTTTTCTGCATCAACTGAGATGATTGTGTGGTTTCTGTCCTTTACTCTGTTAACATGTATATTATAATGACTGACTTTCATATGTTGAATCATCCCTCCATTCCAGGACTAAATCCCTGTTGGTCACAGAGTATGATCCTTTGGGTGTGCTCTTGACTTTGATTTGCTAGTATTGTGTTGAGGATTTTTGCATGGATATTAATCAGGGATATTGGTCTGTAGTTTTCTTTCCTTGTATTGCCTTTGGCTGTGGTATCAAGGTAATGCTGGCCTCCTAAAATGAGCTTGGAAGTGTTCCTTCCTCTTCACTTTTTGAAAGAGTTGAGGAGTGGTGTTAATTCTTTAATGTTTGAATTCTCTAGGGAAGCCATATGTAGTACTTAGCTTTTTCTTACTCCTAGGTTTTTGATTACTGATTCAATTTCCTTAGTAGCTGTAGTCTGCTCGGATTTGTTTTTATTTCTTCAGTCTTGGTAGATTCTGTGTTTCTGGGAATATCCATTTCTTCTAGGTTATTCAATTTGCTGACATAAAATCATTCATAGTAGTCTCATAATTCTTTTTATATTCATGGCATTAGTAGTAATGCCTCCTCTTTCATTTCTTTTAGTTATGAGTCTTCTCTTTTTTCATAATCTCGCTAAGAACTTGTGAGTTTTCTATTGTTCTAGTCTCTATTTCATTTATTTTCTGCTCTAAATCTTTATCACTTCTTTTCCTCTGACAAAGCTGGGTTTAGTTTGCTCTTCTTTTTCTAGTTCCTTGAAGGGAAAAATTAGGTTAGTGGATTTCAGATCTTTCTTTTTTTTAAGTAGGTGTTTGCCACTATAAACGTTCCTCTTAGTATTGCTTTCACTAGATCCCATAAGCTTTGATGTTGTTTTGTTTTCATTTGCCTCAAGAAATTTCCTGGTGATTTCTTTGACCCACTAGTTGTTAAGAGTTTGTTGTTTCATTTCCACAAATCTGTGTATTTTCCAGATTTCTTCTGCTATTGATTTCATTCTCTTGTGGTAAGAGAAGATATTTGGTGTATTTCAGTATTCTTAAATTTGTTAATTATGTGGGCTAACATGTTGTCTATCCTGAAGAATGCTCCATATGAGCTTGATAAGAATATGTTGTCTATCATTGTTTAGTGGGGTGTTCTGTATGTATCTATTAGGTCCAGTTGGTCTACATTGCTGTTTCATGGTCCCTGTTTCCTTAGGGATTTTCTCTCTGGTTCTTATATCCATTACTGAAATGGTTCTGAAATAGCCAACCATTATTGAGTTACTATATACTTCTCCTTTCAATTCTGTCAGTGTTTGCTTCATATACTTTGGAGCCCAGAAGTAAGCTGTATGTATTTTTTTTTTTAAGATTTTATTTATTTATTTGACAGAGAGAGACACAGCTAGAGAGGAAACACAAGCAGGGGGAGTGGGAGAGGGAGAAGCAGGCTTCCTGCCGAGCAGGGAGCCCGATGTGGGGCTTGATCCCAGGACCCTGGGATCATGACCTGAGCTGAAGGCAGACACTTAACGACTGAGCCACCCAGGTGCCCCAGCTGTATGTAATTTTAATTGTTAGATCTTCCTGGTGAATTGACACTTTTATCGCTATAATTTCCCTCTTTGACTCTTGTAACAGTTTTTGACTTTAAAGTCTATTTTTTCTGATATAGGTATGGCCACCCCTGCACCCTTTTTGTTACCATTTGCATGAACTATCTTTTTCCATCCTTTCATATTCAGCCTATGTATGTCCTTCGATCTACAGTGCCTCTTCTGTAGACAAAATACACTGGATTCCGTTTTATTAAATCCATTTAGCCAATCTATTTCTTTTAAGTGGGAAGTTTAATCCATTTACATTTAAAGTACTTATTGAAAAGACTTTTGTCATTTTGTTCACTGTAATTTGTTAACTGACTATCTTTTATACGCCAATGATTTTTGGTACTTATATCCCTTTCTCCTTTTGTTTTGTATAAAGTTCTATAGGTATTTTCTTTGTAGTATCCATGGGAATTACACAAAACATCTTAAAGTTATAATACTCTATTTTAAGCCAATAACAACTTAAGTTCAATCACATACAAAACCTTTACTCATTTACATCTCTATCACTATTTATGTTACTTATATCAAAAATTACACCTTTTTATATTGCATATATAGGTTTAGATGTTTTGTGCTTTTGTCTTTTAAATTCCATACCAGAATTAAAAGTGATTTATGCAATAACATCACAATATTACAGGATTCTTTATTTGCCTACATATTTACCTTTACCAGAGAGCTCGTATTTTATCTTTTAAACCATACTTCTAAGTAATCACAGACAAGGATTTTTTTCTTTAATTTAACTGCAACCACTTAAAGCTAAATGGAATGTCTTTTCCAACAAAGACTTGTTGGATTCAACTTGTGAATTCTGCTTCAATACTATAAAAAAATAAAATGTAAAACAGGATAAGACTGCCTTTACCTTTCTGACTTCTACGTGAAACATTTAAAAAGCTTTAATATATCATTTTTCTAAATTTCTGCCTCCTATATAAAATGTTAAAAAATTTGTAAGCACTGATTTAATGTTCTTTAATTTAATGAAAGCTAATCATAATGGGAATGTTAGCATAACTGAAATAAATGCTTTTAAACAAGTTAATAAATGCTTTTGAGGGGAAATGTCATTTGGGCAACCTATAAAAGCTAACCTATTTACCAACTTACAATATATAGCTATATGATCTGGGAGATTATATAATCCATTTTGCAGAGGCAGAAACTAAGAAAGTCCAAAGAAATTAACTACTTTGGGTCCACAAAGATAATTTGTGGCAGGGTGAAGATCAGAATCTAGTTCAATTAAAAAAATAATTTAGTCTCTGCTACTATTCAAAGTATAGTACCTCAACATTAGCAGGTACATTTTTTAAAAGAAATAGCGGAACAAACGTTTTTTCTATTTTGAGTGGAATTTAGAAATAAATCACCCCCACTAACAAATCTCAATTAAACTAAATCTAAACAAAACTAAAACTAAGAATCTGACACATTTCAGGAATTGCTGCTGACTCTACTGAAATAATATTCTTGTGTAAATACTACTTGATGCAATTAATTAAAATAAAAACAATATCCTTTCAAAGTACTTAAGGCAAAATGGTGCTTCATCAAACACTAAGAACATATGGAAGAAGCATTTAACCATTTCTTTTGAAATACATATTTTTTAATCCTTAAAATACTTAACTGCACTGCTTAAAAGGTCACTCTGAGATTGCTGGCTTCCCATATCCCTGCTATCTTAATGTTGAGGAATTCTCTAAAACATGGATATTACACAACAGATTTCAACAGTAATAAATAAAGCGAGAAGTGATCCTATGATCATCAATTTCTCAACTCACAGTATTTTTAGGATTTTATTTATTTATTTGAGAGAGAGAGGCAGAAGCAGACTGCCTATACCGAGCAGGGAGCCGGATGAGGCAGGGCTCCTACACTCTAGGTTCTAGGCAGGACTATTAGGCAAAGAAATAAAAGGCACCCAGATGAAGACAATTATCGTATGATCTCACTCATATGTGGAATTTAAGAAGCAAAACAGAGATCATAGGGGAAGGGAGGGAAAAATAAAACAAGATGAAATCAGAGTGAGAGGCAAACCATAAGAGACTTTTTTTTTTTTTTAAGGTTTTATTTATTTGACAGAGAGAGAGACAGCGAGAGAGGGAACACAGGCAGGGGGAGGCGGGGAGGGAGAAGTAGGCTTCCCGCCGAGCAGTGAGCCTGATGCAGGACTCCATCCCAGGACCCTGGGACCATGACCTGAGCGGAAGGCAGACGCTTAACGACTGAGCCACCCAGGCGCCCCCCATAAGAGACTCTTAATCATAGGAAACAAACTGAGGGTTACTGGAGGGGAGGGAGGTGAGGGGATAGGGTAACTGCATGATGGACATTACAGACGGCATGTGATGTAATGAGCACGGGGTATTACATAAGACTGATCAATCACTGACCTCTACCTCTGAAACTAATACTATATTACCTTAATTGAATTTAAATAAAAATTAATAAATTTTTAAAAAATATATTCAAATGGAAAAAAATAATATGAGATAGAAACATGAATGTACACAAAGTGAAGTGCCCTAGAAAAGGTAAATACAGAGGTAAACACAAAAAAAATGACCTTGATCATTTCTAATGCCTTTAAAATATAAAATGAAAGTAAATGAATCAAAAAAATGTATCACAGGAACTATAGTACATAAAAAAATAAAACTTATAATAACAAAATAAAGGACAGGAGGAGGAATTGCAGGATTATGTGGAAGGTGCTTACATTGTACAATATCATTTGTTGGTAGACTATAATAAGTTAATGTCAAAAAAATAATAAACAAGGCATACCCAGGTGACTCAGTTAAGTGTCTGCCTCCGGCTTAGGTCATAATCCCTGCTTCTCCCTCTCCTCTGCCCCTCTCCCCCGCTTGTGTGCACACTCAATCTCTCAAATAAATAAATAAAATCTTTAAAAATAATAATAATAATAATAGGGACCCTGGGTGGCTCAGTCAGTTAAGCATCTGCCTTCAGCTCAGGTCATGATCCCAGAGTCCTGGGATCAAGTCCTGCATCAGGCTCCCTGTTCAGCGGGGAGTCCGCTTCTCCCTCTGCCTGCCACTCCCCGTGATTCTCGCTCACAAATCAATAAATAAAATCTTTAAAAAATAATAATAAACCAGTAATAGAAATAAAGTGAAATACTAAATAATATGCAGTTAATTCAAATCAAAGCAGGAAAAAAGGGAAGAATCAAAGAACAGATGAAAGAAATGGAGCACAAATCACAAGATAGATTAAGACACAAAGTATCTATACTTACACTGATTGTAAATTATGTAAACACTCCAATTAAAAGGAAAGATTGTCAGACTTGGTAAAAAAGCAAAACACATTTTATAAAATTCAATATCCACCTAGTAATAATTCTCTGGAAACCAGAAATAGAAATTGCTCAACTTGATAAAAGGCATCTATAAAATACGTATGATCGCTTTACACCTAAAATCAGAAACAAGGCAAAAATGTCTACTCTCACCATTTCTATTTAACTATTTATACTGGTGGTCTTACCCAGTACAATAATGCAAAAAAGGGAAGAGGCATATAGACTGGAAATGAAGTAAAATTTAGAGTCTATATGAACATATGTGTAGGAAATCCAGGAACAACAACCAGGGAAAAAAGCTAGTAAAACTAAAAGGAAATTTAGCAAGGTCAATAAACAAAATTCAACTATGTTTCTATATACTGGAAACAAATAAATGGAAACTGAGATTTTAAATACAACGTATTACCCAAAAAACATTTAATACCTAAGAATACATTTAACAAAATGTATTACATGCCCTATACAATGAAAACCAAAAAACAGTGCCAGGAGAATTTTTTAAAAACCTAAGTAAATAGAGAGATACATCATGTTCACAGACTGGAAAAATCAGTTAACAGTAGGATGGCCAATTTGCCCTTCACTGAGCTATATATTCAATACAACACCAAATAAAATCCCAGTAGACATCTTTGTAGAAAATGATTAAGTGGGTTCTAAAATATATCTGGAAATGTAAAGGGCTTAGAAAAGCCAAAACAATTTGAAAAAGAATACAGTTGAGGGTTTTAGACTTCCTTTTTTTAAGATTTACTATGAAACTTACAATAATCAAGACAATCCATACAGTACTGGCATAAGAAAGACATATAAGTCATTGAAATACGATACAGCCTCAATGATGCCAAGGTAAGGCAATGGAGAAAGAATACTATTTACAAAAAATTAGTACTAGAACACCAAGACTACACATATGGAATAAAAATGAATCTTGACCCTTACCTCATACCATACACAAAAATTAACTTAAAATGGGTCATAAGCTTAAATATAAATGCTTAAACTGTAAGAGAAGAAAAGAGGAGAAAATCTTTCCAAAATTGGAATGGGTAAAGATTTCTTAGGATATAAAAATCATGGCAATAACCAAAAAATTTGATAAACTAGAATTGATAAAAATTAAATTCATCTGTTCTTCAAAAGCCACATTAACAAAAAACAAAAGGGCAGGGTGCCTGGCTGACTCAGTCTATGGAGCACGTAACTCTTGATCTCAGGGTTGTAGTCTGGGCCCAATGCTGGGTATAGAGATTACTTAAAAATAAAATCTTAAAAAAAAGAAAAGAAAGAAAACAAAAAGGCAAGACACAGACCAAGGGAGAAATATTTGTAATTCATACATCTGATAAAAGAGTTATATCCAGAATATATAAAGAAATCTCAAAACTCAACAATAAGAAACAAAACAAAAAATATGCAAAAGATGTGAACATACTTCACAGAGGAAGATACACAAATGACCAATAAGCAATGAAAAGATGCTTGGAATCTCTGGTCATTATAAGAATGCAAATTAAAACCAAAATGAGATACTGCTATACACTCGCTGAAACATCTAATATTAAAAAGACCAGCAATATAAGATGTTTAGGATGTGGAACAAGTAGGAAGCTCAGACACTGCTTGTATAAATGTAAAATTATGTAACTACCTCGGAAAAGGGTTTGGCAACTTCAATTACCATACCACTTAGTAATTCTACTCTTACATATTTATAAAATAAAAATATGTGTCAGCACAAAGACTCATACACCAATATTCACAGTATCTAATGCATAGCAGCCAAAAACTGGAAACAACCCTAATGTCCATCAATAGAAGAATGGATTAAAAAATTGTGATATATTCATACAATGGAATACTACTAAGCAATACAAAGAAAGGAGCTACAACAACAAAACAACATGGATGACTCATAAGAAACCAAACTCCAAGGAGTACATGCTGCATGATTCCATTTACATAAAGCCTTAAAAAATCTAATCAAGTGGCAGATGAGCAGTTTCTCTCAATAGGAATGCAGTGGGGTTAGAAAAGTGAAAGGAGGGACACTTGGGTGGCTCGGTCAGTTAAGAGTCTGCCTTCGGCTCAGGTCATGATCCCAGGGTCCTGGGATCGAGTCCCGCACTGGGCTCCTTGCTCGGCAGGGAGTCTGCTTCTCCCTCTGCCTGCCGCTCCCCCTGCTTGTGCTCTCTCTCTCTCCCTCTGACAAATGAGTAAATAAAACCTTAAAAAAAAAAGAAAAGTGGAAGGAATTGACAGAAGGAGCACTACTGAACCTTTTGCAGGAACAGAAATATTCTATTTCTTGATTGTTGTGATAGTTATACTTTTGTCAAAACTAATTAAAATATGTGTACTTTACTGACTGTAATGGTATATGTAAATCAACTCAATATATGTAAATCAACACAATCAGATTGTGTTTTCAAAGGAACATAGCAGACTAAGTTGCTCCCTGAAACCAAACTAGACTAACAATGGCTTAACCCAGAGGTTTCCAAATTTTCTTAGTTCATGACAGTCTTAGCATTTCAGTAATTGTTTATGGTGCTTTAGATCAAAATAAATATTATTAAGTGGTTCGGTTCAAACAATTTTGTATTTTAACAATTTAATAGCCATCTGAAAAAATTAAGGCACAAGTCAAAAGAAAAAAATGTTTTCTTCATTACATTAGCAAAATTATTTATTACTCTTTATGCATCTTGAACTGCATGAACTCTCAAATTTGGAATCAGATTTCACACCATCATCCTCATTTCCTGTTCCACATTAATTTCCACGTGGTACTTGTTTTTTATCACAGCAAATGTTGAAAATTTAGTTATGCAAAGATAGACATCGTCAAAGAAATGCAACATGAACTAAAGGTGAAACTTGAGCTAGTAGTTTGCACAGTGCCCCACATTTGAAAAGATACTGTGTTTCCCTCAAAAATATAAAGTACCCTTCATTCAGATTCCTGTGACTTCCCTGTGGTACCTCTGATTACTCTGACATTCAGTTCTGTAACCCAAGGTAGGTTGCTCCATGCATCACCTCCCTTTAAATAAAGTTCAATTAACACTGGTTAAGCAGTGAACAGCAAGTAAAGTACCTTATATCCCAGGCCCAACTGATAAATAGCAAAAATCTGAGCGGCATTAAGAGCTTCACTAAAAAGGTAAACTGCAGTCATCTGACCACAGAATACCCTATTAGCATCCGCTGTTTCTGATGAGCCCAGGAAACATTTGTCAAAGGTCTGTGAAAGAAAATAGATTTTATTAGAGGAAAAAACAAAAAAATTATCTTCTCTAGATAGATACATTAAGCAACCTACATTGCTTAAATATTTTGGTATAAATGTTCTGTCCATTCTAAACTAACCTGGCTAGATTAAAATAATTCACTTAGCATTTCATTTCATTCACTCATTGTTACATACCGTAGAGATCAGGAAAGACATCACAGAAAAGGAGATAACACAAATTTTCCAAAGTACAATAAATAAAACTTGATGAAAAAGTGGATGCAGGAAATGAGGGTCAGAGAAATCATGATGGACTCTGAAGGTTCATACTTGCGCAACCAAAGAAGCAGTCTTTGTTACAAGAAGGAAAAATCATGAGTTAAGTTTAGGACATAATCAATCTGCCTTTTCTGTGAGCTAATATGGATGGAGCTAACATGAATGGAGAAGCAACTGTCAATAGGGTTCTCTAAGTTTGGTGAGAAGTTAAAATTGTAAAGAAAGATTTTTGCAGATATCGAGATATAGATAATGGGTGAGGTCATGGAGTAGATACAATCTCTCAAAAGAAATATGTAAATCCAGAAATGCAGGTGTATGTTTTTCTTCTAACATTAAAAAAAAAAAAATTCTCTTAACATCTAGGTTGCAAACCACATCTTAAAGACCCATGTATATAACAAAGAGGGACTAAAATAAAGTTCTTCACAGCTCTTTAAAAGTATCCTCTTATGTGACAAAACCATTAGAAAGAATGTTGAAAAATATATACATA
Organism: Mirounga leonina; assembly: GCF_011800145.1. Classification (NCBI taxonomy): domain Eukaryota; kingdom Metazoa; phylum Chordata; class Mammalia; order Carnivora; family Phocidae; genus Mirounga; species Mirounga leonina. Next base: position 34,685,237 of record NW_023270454.1, on the reverse strand, counting down.
TTGCCATTAGGGAATACAGAAAAGTTGTTAACATTTGGGTTCTGAAGACAAGCCACCTAAGTCAAATCACTACTTCACATGCTGATCTTAGCAAATTAGTTAATCTTTCTGTGCTTCAGTCTCCTTACCTGTAAAATGGAGATTATAATAGTACTTACCTTGCAAGGTTAGTACTTTTAGAAAATAAAGGTATTTATTACAATGCCTGGAGTACAAGAAGCACTTAATAAAGACTAACATAAGGAAAAAACAGTTTAAGAAACAATAAATATACCTGATCCCTTTTTTGTGTTAAAAAAAAAATGAGAGCTAACATTTACTGAGCACTTACTCTGTACAAGGCACTGTGCTAACATATTTGTGAACAGTTTCTCATTCAATTATCACATTAACCTTGAGATAGGTACTACTTTACACCCATTTCCAGGTAGAGAAACTTAGGCCTAATAGATTAAGTAAGGTCATATAGTCAATAAGTGATAGAACTGGGATTGAAACCTAAGTCTATTACAACAACCTGAACTCTTATCATTACATAATACATAAATATGTGTAGCATAGGATACAAAAGAAGCATTTGATGGTGAATGGGTGGAATGGTTTGTAATCATTTTACTGATCTGTATTTTTCAAGTTTTCTATTAAAAAATGTCATTGGTGAGAAAAAAGAACTTTTTAATTCCTATTTAAAATTTGAGTTTAATACATATGGATCTCTTTTTCAATACTGAAAACATTATTAGATAACAGTCATCTATAGCAGCTATGAATTATTTGCAAAATTTATAAGCATGTATCATCTAATTCATTCATAAAAATGATCAGAATTCTGCCACAGAGCTCCCAACTTTAATTTGATAAATGAACCAATGATACATTTTCAATATATACCCATTGTTACCTATAAAGCTTCATCTCTACCCTATCAGGAATAATTTTATAACGACTGAGTAATATATGACACATGAACACAGTTCTACTCTATAAATATATTAACATGCTAGCCAAAATATCATTATAAAACTCTGCCATTGTGGTATTCTAAAATTAATACCCAATGTATAATATATTTTTCTTATTTTAAAAGTTCATGCTTTTAAAATAATTTTTTTCAAATTACTTACATCACTGGTGTTGACAAACCATGTTATCTCTCCATAGGAAGCTAGCTCACCATTCACGTAACAACGAAGCTCACTGTTCTTCCATCGGTTATAAATGTGCACTATAGTTACCATATACCACTGAATAAGTAAAAAGTTTGAAGAAAAAAAAAATTCTTGCAATAACTCAACCATATTGACAATAACAAGTAAAACTTAAATTATAAATTACAATTAAATCTAAAAATAAGACTACCTTTATTAAATTCAATATTCAATCTCTGGAACAATATTTAATCAAGGAGACTCTCAATAGGTAAGAACTTATTGTGAAATTATCTTTCCAACTTTTTATTACAAAAATTTTCAAATATATCCCAAAAAAGTTAAAAATTCAGTACAAATACCCTCTTTTCCACATTCTAGATACCACAATTGTCAACATTTTGCCAAATTTGTTTTATCTACTTATTTATATATACATACACCATTCATTAATCTCTAAATTTTAAGGCACATACTACCACTACTACTACTACTACCACTACCACTACTAAAGTAACTGCCATTTTCCCCTTGTACTTCTTTTAAATTCTATGAATAACAAAATATCACGCTTTTTATTATCCAAATCAGGGAGGTTAACAATTGTCCAGTGATTTATACTTCATTTTCTGAAACAGAATAAACAGAGTTGTGATCTATCACATGTTATATCATTAATATTAAAACAAAGCACTTTGAAGGCTAGCATAGCTTGTTAATTTAACTAATAAGAACACATACCTTTTGCGGCTTAAAATCAAATTTCACACAGTGTTGAAAGCCTTTTCCTTTTGACTTTATTGATGTTATAATCAAACAGCCCCCAACAAAGTGAGCAGAATAACCAAGACCTTTGTTCGTTCTGAAACTACAAAGAATAATTTTCATTTTACCTCTAAATATTCTCTCACCTTCAAAGTAAGATAATAACACTAAGTTACAAAAATACATACCAATATAAATATGGTTTATCCTTATCCACATTGATGTTATTTACAGGATCCATTCTTAGCCAGGTATGAAATGTAAAACCATTCTGGTATGGCCATTTGGCTATAGGAGGTAATGCAATGGCCTAAAGGAAAAAGCTGTGAGTTATTGATTCACATGAAAAACTTTATTACTCAAATCAAGAAAATGAGACTTTACAATACTGTATATATTTCTACTATATGTTATTCTATACCATGATTATATCTAAAAGTGTCTTTATCCAAAACACTTTTCATAACTTCTAAGTTTTCCAAAATACGTAGTAATATTACTTTAATTAAATGATAAAAACATTCCATGTGACCTGCTGGATACACGAATCTTATTTGCTTCATTTCTTACAATGAAAAAAGATTCAAAAGTATTCCAATTAAAAGAGATAGGTAGTAATATCAAATTTGGAAATTTGTTGGTCAAATGATAAGGTATTAGAACAGAGAAAGATGGAAAGAATTAGTTTCAAATCACTATATAAATGACTTCACTACCTGGTTTAAAATTTTACTGAAAAGATCACTTTATTTAAAGTTACAAATTTTAAAATCAAATTTTACTTAAAAGTACATAAGGACCCAGAATAGCAAAAAAACAAAGTTGGATACTCATACTATCAAATTAAGAAAACCTTACCACACGAAGTTACTATTATAAAGACTGTGTGGTACTGGCATAAAAACAGAAACATTGGTCAATGAACTACAACTGAGAGCCCAAAAAGAAACCCTTACATTTGCGTTCAACCGATTTTCAACAAGAATGTCAAGACAATTCAATGAGGAAATAATAGTTTTTTTCAACAAATGTGCTGGGATAACTGGTTATCTACAAGCAAAAGTACGAAGTTGACTACTTTCTTACATATTTTACAAAAATAAATCATAGATCTAAATGTAAAAGTTAAAACTATAAAACTCTTGGAAGAAAAAATAGGGGTAAATCTTTGTGACCCTGGGTTAAGTAAATCCTTGTTAATTAGGCCACCAAAAGCGCAAGCAAACAAAGGAAAAAGTATATCAACTGGAATTCATTAAAATTAAAAAAGGTTTGTGCTTTCATCTAAAACTAATGATGTAATGTATGGGGATTAACATAAGAATAAAAAAAATTTAAAAAAAAAAAAAGGTTTGTGCTTTAAAAATATCATCAAAAAAGTTAAAAGACAAGCCAAAAGAATGAAAGAAAGTATCTGCAAATCATACATCTGATAAGGAACTTGTACCCAGAATAAATAAAGAACTCTTACAACTGAACAGCAAAAAGACAGACGCAATTTTAAAAAGGACAAAAGATGTGAATAGCCATATCTCCAAAGAAGATACACCAATGACCAATTCGGGCATGAAAAGATGCTCAATATCATTAGTCACTAAGGAAATGCACATCAAAACCATGGTAGGATACTACTACCTGACACCCTCTAGGATGGCTATAATCAAAATGACGGACATTAACAAGTGTTGCCAAGCATATAAAGAAATTGGGGGCGCCTGGGTGGCTCAGTTGGTTGAGCGGCTGCCTTCGGCTCAGGTCATGATCCTGGAGTCCATGGATCGAGTCCCGCATCGGGCTCCCTGCTCGGCAGGGAGTCTGCTTTGCCCTCTGACCCTATCCCCTCTCATGTGTTCTCTCTCATTCTCTCTCTCTCAAATAAATAAATAAAATCTTTAAAAAAAAAAAGAAATTGGAATCCTCATAAATTGCAGGTGGGACTGTAAGATGATATACTTTGGAAAACAATCTGGAAGTTCCTCAAATGTTTAAACATAGATGCTCAATATGACCCAGCAATTCCACTCCTAGGTACATACACAAAAGAAATTAAATGAAAACATGCCCACACAGAAACTTGTATGCAAAAGCCCAAAGCAGTATTATTCATAATAGCAAAAAAGTAGAATCAACTCAAATATCTACTAATGACTGATAAAACAAAAGGTAAATATCTTACATTAGAATATTAGTAAGCCATAAAAAGGAATGAAGCAGGGGCGGCGTCTGCGTGGCTGAGTCGTTAAGTGTCTACTTTCGGTTCAGGTCATGATCCCAGGGTCCTGGGATCCCAGGGTCCTGGGATCGAGCCCCACATTGGGCTCCCTGCTCTGCAGGAAGCCTGCTTCTCCTTCCCCAATCCCCCTGCTGTGTTCCCTCTTTCACTATGTCTTGCTCGGTCAAATAAATAAAATCTTTAAAAAAAAAAAAAAAAAAGGAATGAAGTAGTAATTCCTGCTACAACATGGATGGGCCTTGAAAATAGTACGCTAAATGAAAAAAGACAATCACAACAGGCCAGATATTGTATGAGCCCATTTATATGAACTGTCCAGAATAGAGAAATCCACAAAAAAGTAGAGTAGTGGTTGCTTAGGCCTGGGAGTCTGAAGAGGAAATGGATTAAAGACAACAGGGTTTCTTTTGGAGAAGAGGAAAATGTTCTAAATTTGACTGTGATGGTGGCTGCACAACTCTAAACACCATAAAACACTCAACTGTACATTGTAGAAATGAATGGTATCATATGTGGATTATAATAAAGCTGTTAAAAAAGATCAGACTACACAAGTTTTTAAACTGTTGTAATTTACATATGCACTTATCTACATATACCGTATATATTCTTTTATATATCCCATAAAACATGAAAAACATCATAGAGCCAAACTTTTGCAATACTACTACTCACACTTCAAGAAACCAATTTAAAACAAATGTTGCATTAAGAAAAAAATAGTAGGGGCTGACTGGCTGGTTCAGTCAGTGGAGCATGTGACTCTTGACCTCAGGGTTGTGAGTTTAAGCCCCAAGTTGGCTATAGAGCTTACTCCAAAAAAATAAAACAAAAGAATATATATTCAATGTGTATATATGTTTTCTCTCACTAAAAAATGAGAATAGAAAACGCAAAAGCTGGGGTGCCTGAGTGGCTCAGTTAAGCATCTGACTCTTGATTTCAGCTCAGGTCACGAACTCAGGGTTGTGAGATCAAGAACCACAATGGGCTCTACGCTGGGTGTGGAGCCTACTTAAGATTCTCTGTCTCCCAGGGCGCCTGGGTGGCTCAGTCGGTTAAAGCGTCTGACTTCGGCTCAGGTCATGTTCCCAGGGTCCTGGAATCGAGCCCCCATCAGGCTCCCTGCTCAGAGGGGAGCCTGCTTCTCCTGCTCCCTCTGCTGCTCTCCCTGCTAAGTTTCTCTCAAAAAAAATAAAAAATATTCTCTCTCCCTCTCCCCATAGCTCATGCATATGCACATGCACTCTTTCTCTAAAAAAAAGAAAAGAGGAAGGAAGGAAAGATGGCAGAGGAGTAGGGGACCCTATTTCAACTGGTCCCCAGAATTGGGCTGGATATCTACCAGACCACTCTGAGCACCCATGAAACCAGCCTGAGATGTAAGAAGATCTGGATCTCGACAAACAGAATATCGCAGGCGGTTGGTTTTGAGGTACAAAGTGGGGAGCCCTGATTCCGTGGGCAGGTATCAGAGGATAAATGGCAGTGGGACGGTGCCTGGCTGTGGGGATCCTACACCGCCAGTAAGCGACAGCCTCGCGTGCTGGGGACGGGCACAGACTCGAAGACCGGTAGCAGCAGGGAAAGGATTTTAGAGCAGCCCCCAGGGCGGAAACCCAAAGCAGCAGGATCACGCATGCAAACTGCAGCCCCGGGCCCCCAGGATGCAAACCCGGAGTGGCGGGGTCGCTCCTGCAAACTGGGAGCAGCTGGCAGTTTTAGAAGCACAAAGGGCAGAGAAGTGCTCCGACCTGGAGGCAGGACTGGGAGCGCTGCGGAGGGGCACACAACCCAGGACGCTGCAGTTTATAGCAGCACGGACAGAAATGGAGACAGTGTGGTCTGGAGAGCTCACTGAAGAACAGACTGAGGTCTCTATGCTCTGAAGCAGAGGGTTGTAAACGGTCTCTTCTGCTCTGACTCCCGGAAGAGATGCGGAAAGCCACCAGAGAACAAAAGCCCCAAAGACTGATTCCTGCTGAGCCCATCCCCCGCCACAGGGGGGCAGGGCAACTCCGCCAAAACAGGGTTGCCTCAGTAACAGCGCGGCAGGCCCCTCCAGCAGAAGACAGGCTGGGAAAACAAGAGGCCAGCAACTGTAAGGTCCAAGAAAACAGGTGCATCTTGCTTGGGTTCTGGTCAATAATTTGGACTCTATACATTCCCTCAAACACCCATCAACAGAATGACTAGGAGGAGGAGCCCCCAAAACAGAAAAGACTCAGAGATTATGACTTATGCTGCAGATTTACAAATGGATGCAGATACAACCAAGACGTCGGAGATGGAATTCAGGCTAGCAATTGTGAAGACAATGGCTAGAATGGAGAAATTAATTAATGGCAACATAGAGTCTCTAAGGGCAGAAATGAAAGCTGAATTGGCAGAACTTAAAAATGCTATCAATGAGATCCAATCCAATCTAGATAATCTAACAGCTAGGGTAACTGAGGCAGAAGAGAGAATAAGCGACCTGGAAGACAATATAATAGACAAAAAGGGAAAAGAGGAGGCCAGGAAAAAACAACTCAGAATCCATGAAAATAGAATCAGAGAAATAAATGACACAATGAGGCGGTCCAATGTCAGAATAATTGGAATCCCGGAGGGAGTGGAGAGAGAGAGAGGACTAGAAGATGTATTTGAACAAATTGTAGCTGAGAACATCCCTAATCTGGGGGATGAAACAAACATTCGAGTCCTAGAGGCAGAGAGGACCCCTCCCAAGATCAAGGAAAACAGACCAACACCCCGGCATGTAATAGTAAAACCTGCAAATCTTAGAACCAAGGAAACCATCTTAAGGGCAGTTAGGGGGAAGAGATTCCTTACGTGCAGAGGGAGGAACATCAGAATAACGTCAGACCTATCCACAGAGACCTGGCAAGCCAGAAAGGCCTGGCAAGACATATTCAGGGTACTAAATGAGAAGAACATGCAGCCAAGAATACTTTATCCCGCAAGCCTTTCATTTAGAATGGATGGAGAGATGCAGAGCTTCCACGACCGGCAGAAACTGAAAGAATATGTGACCACTAAGCCGGCCCTGCAAGAAATATTACGGGGGGTTCTATAAAAGGAGAAAGACCCCAAGAGTGATATACAACAGAAATTTACAGGGACAATCTGTAAAAACAACATCTTCACAGGCAACATGATGACAATTAATTCATATCTTTCAATAATCACTCTCAACGTGAATGGCCTAAATGCTCCCACAAAACGGCACAAGGTTGCAGATTGGATAAAAAGACAAGACCCATCCCTATGCCGTCTACAAGAGACTCATTTTGAACCTAAAGATACATCCAGACTGAAAGTGAAGGGATGGAGATCCACCTTCCATGTCAGTGGACCTCAAAAGAAAGCTGGGGTAGCAATTCTTGTATCAGACAAATTAGATTTTAAACTAAAGTCTGTAATAAGAGACACAGAAGGACACTATATCATTCTTAAAGGGTCTACCCAACAAGAAGATCTAACAATTGTAAATATCTATGCCCCCAACATGGGAGCAGCCGTCTACATAAGCCAACTGTTAACCAAAACAGTCATACTGAGAACGATACGTTAATTGTAGGAGACCTCAATACTCCACTCTCAGCAATGGACAGATCATCTAAGCAGAAAATCAACAAGGAAACAAGAGCTTTGAATGATACATTGGACCAAATGGACCTCATAGGTATTTACAGAACATTCCACCCTAAAACAACAGAATACTCATTCTTCTCGAGCGCACATGGAACTTTCTCCAGACTGGGTCACAAATCATGTCTCAACCGATAACCAAAAGACTGAGATTATTCCCTGCATATTCTCAGACCACAATGCTCTAAAACTGGAACTCAATCACAAGAAAAAATTTGGCAGAAATTCAAACACCTGAGCGCTAATGTTTGGGTCAACCAGGAAATCAAAGAAGAACTTAAACAATTCATGGAAATCAATAAGAATGAAAATACATTGGTCCAAAACCTATGGGATACTGCAAAGGCGGTCCTAAGGAGGAAATACATAGCCATCCAAGCCTCACTCAAAAAAATAGAAAAATCCCGAATTCACCAACTAACTCTACACCTTAAAGAACTAGAGAAAAAGCAACAAACGATGCCTAAGCCACACACTAGAAGAGAAATAATTAAAATTAGAGCAGAAATCAATGAATTAGAAATCAGAAACACAGTAGATCAGATCAATGAAACTAGAAGTTTGTTCTTTGAAAGAATTAATAAGATCGATAAACCACTGGCCAGATTTATCCAAAAGAGAAAGGACCCAAATTAATAAAATTATGAATGAAAAGGGAGAGATCACGACTCACACCAAGGAAATAGAAACAATTATTGGAAATTATTATCAACAACTATATGCCAATAAACTGAGCAATCTGGATGAAATGGAGGCCTTCCTGGAAACCTAGAAGCTGCCAAGACTGAAACAGAAAAAAATTGACAACCTGAATAGGCCAATAACCAGTAACGAGATTGAAGCAGTAATCAAAAACCTCCCAAGAGTCCAGGGCCTGAAGGATTCCCTGGGGAATTTTACCAAACATTCAAAGAAGAAATAATACCTATTCTACTGAAGCTGTTTCAAAAAATAGAAACAGAAGGAAAACTTCCAAACTCATTCTATGAGGCCAGGATTACCTTAATCCCCAAACCAGGCAAAGACCCCATCAAAAAGGAGAAGTTCAGACGGATATCCCTGATGAATATGGATTCCAAAATCCTCAACAAAATCCTAGCTAATAGGATCTAACAGTACATTAAAAGGATCATCCACCACGACCAAGTGGGATTTATCCCCGGGATGCAAGGGTGGTTCAACATTCGCAAATCAATCAGTGTGATAGAACACATTAATAAGAGGAGGGAGAAGAACCATATGGACCTCTCAATTGATGCAGAAAAAGCATTTGACAAAATACAGCATCCGTTCCTGATTAAAACTCTTCAGAGTATAGGGATAGAGGGAACATTCCTCAAGTTCATATAATCCATCTATGAAAAACCCACAGCAATTATCATCCTCAATGGGGAAAAGCTGAGAGCCTTTCCCTTAAGATCAGGAACATGACAAGGATGCCCACTCTTGCCACTATTGTTCAACATGGTACTAGAAGTCCTAGCAACAGCAATCAGACAACAAAAAGAAATAAAAGGTATTCAAATTGGCAAAGAAGTCAAACTCTCTCTTTTTGCAGACGACATGATACTTTATGTGGAAAACCCAAAAGACTCCACCCCCAAGTTACTAGAACTCATACAGCAATTCAGTAATGTGGCACGATACAAAATCAGTGCACAGAAATCAGCTGCTTTCTTATACACTAACAACGCAACTGTAGAAAGAGAAATTAGAGAAATGATTCCATTTACAATAGCACCAAAAACCATAAGATACCTCCGAATAAACCTAACCAAAGAGGTAAAGGATCTATACTCTAGGAACTACAAAACACTCATGAAAGAAACTGAAGAAGACACAAAAAGATGGAAAAATATTCCATGCTCATGGATCGGAAGAATAAACATTGTTAAAATGTCTATGCTACCCAGAGCAATCTATACCTTCAATGCCATCCCGATCAAAATTCCAATGACATTTTTCAAAGTGCTGGAACAAACAATCCTAAAATTTGTATGGAATCAGAAAAGACCCCGAATCGCCAAGGAAATGTTGAAAAAGAAAAACAAAGCTGGGGGCATCACGTTGCCCAATTTCAAGCTATATTACAAAGCTGTGATCACCAAAACAGCATGGTCCTGGCACAAAAACAGACATATAGGCCAATGGAACAGAACAGAGAGCCCAGATATGGACCCTCAACTCTATGGTCAAATAATCCTTGACAAAGCAGGAAAAAACATGCAATGGAAAAAAGTCTCTTCAATAATTGGTGCTGGGAAAATTGGACAGCCACATGCAGAAGAATGAAACTCAACCATTCTCTAACACCATTCACAAAGATAAACTCAAAGTGGATGAAAGACCTCAATGTGAGACAGGAATCCATCAAAATCCTAAAGAAGAACATAGGCAGTAACCTCTTTGACATCGGCCACAGCAACTTCTTTCAAGATACATCTCCAAAAGCTAGTGAAACAAAAGCAAAAATGAACTTTTGGGACTTCATCAAGATAAAAAGCTTCTGCACGGCAAAGGAAACAGTCAACAAAACAAAGAGGCAACCCACAGAATGGGAGAAGATATTTGCAAATGACACTACAGATAAAGGGCTGGTATCCAAGATCTATAAAGAACTTCTCAAACTCAACACCCAAAAAACAAATAATCAACTCAAAAAGTGGGCAGAAGATATGAAAAGACACTTCTCTGAAGAAGACATACAAATGGCTAACAGACACATGAAAAAATGTTCATCATCATTGGCCATCAGGGAAATTCAAATCAAAACCACACTGAGATACCACCTTACACCAGTTAGAATGGCAAAAATGGACAGGGAAAGAAACAACAAATGTTGGAGAGGTTGTGGAGAAAGGGGAACCCTCTTACGCTGTTGGTGGGAATGCAAGTTGGTACAGCCACTTTGGAAAACAGTGTGGAGGTTCCTCAAAAATTTAAAAATAGAGCTACCCTATGACCCAGCAATTGCACTTCTGGGTATTTACCCCATAGACACAGATGTAGTGAAAAGAAGGGCCATATGCACCCCACTGTTCATAGCAGCAATGTCCGCAACAGCCAAACTGTGGAAAGAGCCGAGATGCCCTTCAACAGAAGAATGGATAAAGAAGATGTGGTCCATATATACAATGGAATATTACTCAGCCATCAGAAAGGGTGAATACCCAACTTTTACATCAACATGGATGGGACTGGAGGAAATTATGCTAAGTGAAATAAGTCAAGCAGAGAAAGTCAATTATCATATGGTTTCACTTATTTGTGGAACAAAAGGAATAGCATGGAGGACACTAGGAGAAGGAAGGGAAAAATGAGGTGGGGGAACTGGAGGGAGAGATGAACCATGAGAGACTATGGACTCTGAGAAACAAACAGGGTTTTAGAGGGGAGGGGGTGAAGGGGATTGGTTAGCCCGGTGATGGGTATTAAGGAGGGCACGTACTGCATGGAGCACTTGATGTTATACGAAAACAATGGATCGTGGATCACCACATCAAAAACTAATGATGTATTGTATTGTGACTAACATAACATAATCAAATTAAAAATAAATAAATAAATAAAAGAAAACGCAAAAGTTTTATAAAAATAATTTATCCATGAATACTTTTTTTTTTTTTAAGATTTTATTTATTTATTTGACAGAAAGAGACATAGTGAGAGCAGGAACACAAGCAGAGGAAGTGGGAGAGGGAGTAGCAGGCTTCCTGCCAAGCAGGGAGCCTGATGTGGGGCTCGATCCCAGGACCCCGGGATCATGACCCGAGCGAAGGCAGATGCTTAACGACTGAGCCACCCAGGTGCCCCTATCCATGAATACTTTAATTTCCCTTGAAAAGCTGTATCTAAGGAAAGAAGTGAGTCACTGACTATATTTAAAACATCTATTCTCTAAAAGTTCTAAAAGCTGTTTAGCTGAACTATCCCACTTCCAAGATAAATGCAAGTAAGTGGAATAGACACATTATGATCTCAGAGAATTATAAACATATACAATTATAATATGCAAGGAAGAGAGAGAAGATTACAGAAGAGTAGGAGGACCCTAGGCTCGTCTTGTCCCCAGAAACACAGCTAGGTAACTATCAAATCATTCTAAATACCCCAGAAATCAACCTGATGACTGACAGAACAAACTCCACAACTAAAGGGAGAGAAGAGGCCACATCAAGGAAGGTAGGAAATGTGGAGATGTGGTATAGGGGAAATCACAGATGCCGCAGAGAGGAAGGAACCATGGTCGCAGAGAAATGCAGGAGAGAGAAGAGCACACGGGGAAACATACAAAAACATTTCCCCCAAAGACACACGCTGGGAAAATGAGAGGGGCTGATTTTCTTGAGTTCTTGGAACCAGCAGGGCTTGAAAACTGGAGTTTTAAAGGTCAATGGGCTTGGCTGGGATAGAGCCCTAAGGGTGCTGCCCCACCCCTAGAGAGAAGGCAGGCAAACAACCTGGGGGACAAACAGCATGGACAGAATGATCTGAGGAGCACCTGGGGCACACTGGGGGGAGATTAGTAGAGTGTGTCCCTGAGAAGTGGGTATTCAAGGAGATACCTCTCCAGAAAAAAGGAGCCAGCTGGCACCATTTCCCTCCCCCGCCACCTCAGCATAAACACAGAGCCACCTGCAGAAAGGAGCTCAGCCCCAACACTGGCTGCCTGACTTGCTTATAGCAAATCCCACACCCCTGCACTCTGGCACAACTACCCTTCTCAGTCAAGCTTGCCTCAGTCCTAGCATGGTGAGACCCTCCCCCCAGCAAACCAGTGCAGGTTCCTGCCCACAACACATCCCTAAAGCATGAAGCTTTAAAAGTCAGCAGACTTGCTGGGATAGAGCCCAGAGAGCAGTACACCGCTCCTGAATAGAAGGCAGGCCAACAACCTGGAGGTGGACAGTGTGAAGACAGCAATCTGAAAAAAAACCCTAAGACACACAGCAGGGAGACTATTCACTCTTCTCTGAGTGCTTCCCTGATAGTGTGCAGAGATATGCCTTTGCAGGAACAAAAGAGGTGGATGGTGCCATTTCCCTCCCCCCACCCCTTGACATAAACAAAGAGCCACCTGAGGGAAGCAGCATGGACACCAGCTGCCTAACCTGCTTCACCAAGTCCACACCCTTGGCTCTGATGGTATTGCCCTTCTCAGTCAAGCTTGCCTCAGTCACAGCGGGCAGGCCACTTCCCCAAAAGAACAGCAAAAAACCCTGTCCACGCCATGTCTCCCGACCAGAGAATTCTACAGGGCTCCAGTTCTAGTGGAAGTAGTATCAGGTCTCATTTAACAAGCAGACCAGAGCACACCTAGTTAAAACTTGCCACATTCTGACCAAGGACCAAACACTGCCACTTCAGGCAAGGAGAGTCTCTGCAAATGACTGGCCTAAAGGATAGAGCAGTCAAAACACAGTAGCAAAGTGCACACAGCACACACCAGAGACATTCCCTGCGGCACCAGACCCTGGACACTAAAGGACTTCTTCATAAAGCCATTACTCTCAAGAGCAGGAAACATAACAGGCTTTTCTAACACATATAAGAAGGCAGAGACTTAGATAAAATGCCAAGACTGAGACATTCATCATAAATGAAAGTACAAGATAAGGTCCCAGACAGAGATCTAAGGGAAACAGATATAAGTAATGTGTCTCATGGAGAATTTAAAGTAACAATCATAAGGATACTTGCTGGACTTGAGAAAAGAATGGAAGACTTCAGGGAGATAATTAATGCAGAGATAAAAGAGTTAAAAAAGGGGGGCACCTGGGTGGCTCAGTTGTTAAGTGTCTGCCTTTGGCTCAGGTCATGGTCCCAGGCTCCTGGGGGCGAGCCCCGCATCGGCTCCCTGCTCAGCGGGAAGCCTGCTTCTCCCTCACCCACTCCCCCTGTTGTGTTCCTTCTCTCGTTGTCTCTCTCTCTCACTGTCAAATAAATAAATAAAATCTTTTTTAAAAAAGTTAAAAAACAATGAAAAATGCAACAACTGAAATTGGAAACAGGCTTGATGCAATGAACACAAGGCTGGAAGAAGCAGAAGAATGAGTAAGTGATACAGAAGAGACAAATAATGGAAAATAATGAAGCTAAACCAAAGAGAGAAAGAATAATTACGGAACATTAGATTTACAGAACTCAGTGACTCCACCAAACATAATAACATTTGTATTATAGGAGTCCCAAAAGAAGAAGAGAGAGAGAAAAGGGGACAGAAAATTTATTAGAGGAAATCATAGCTGAAAAATTCCCTAATATGGGGAAGGAAACAGACATCCATATCCAGAAGGCAGAGAGAACTCCCAACAAAATCAACAGAAGGGCAACACTAAGACATATTATAATTAAATTTGCAAAATATAGTGATAAAGAAAAGCAGCAACACAAAAGAAGTCCTTAACTTATAAGGGAAGACCCATAAAGCTAGCAGCAGATTTATTAACAGCAATTTGGCAAGCCAGAAAGGAGTGGCATGATACATTCAAAGTACTGAATGGGAAAAAGCTGCAACCAAAAATACTCTACCCAGCAAGGCTATCATTCAGAATACAAGGAGAGATAAAGAGTTTCCCCACACAAACAAAAACTAAAGGAGTTTATGACCACTAAAGCAGCTCTGCAAAAAACATTAAAGGGAACTCTTTAAGTGGAAAGGAAAAACCAAAAGTGACAAAGACAAGAAAGGGAACAGAGAAAATCTCCAGAAACAATGACAAAACAAGTAGTAAAATGGCACTAAATATGTATCTATCAATAATTACTTTGAATGTAAATGAAATAAACACTTAGGGAATCAGGGGGCATGTGGGTGGCTCAGTCAGCTAAGCATCTGATACTTGATTTCAGCTCAGGTCATGATCTCAGGATTGTGAGATTGAGCCCTGTGTCAAGCTCCATGCTGGGCGTGGAGCCTGCCTGGGATTCTCTCTCTCCCTCTCCCTCTACCCCTCCCTGCTTGTGCTCTCTCTCTAAAAATAATAATAATAATAAATAAAAAGCTAAAAAGACATAGGGTGTCAGAGTGGATAAAAAAACAAAAACCATCTAGGGAAGGAAAAAAAAAGAAAAAGAGGGAAGCAAATGCTAAGAGACTCTTAATGACAGAGAACAAACTGAGGGTTGATGGAGGGAGGTGGGTGGGGGATAGGCTAAATGGGTGATGGGTATTATGGAGGGCACTTGTTACGATAAGCACTGGCTATTATATGTAAGTGATGAATCACAAGATTCTACTCCTGAAACCAATATTACACTGTGTGTTAACTAACTAGAATTTAAATAAAAATCTGGAAAGAAAAAAAATTAAAAATCAAGACCCATCTATACGCTGCCTACAAGAGACTCATTTTAGACCTAAAAACACCTGCAGAATGAAAGTGAGAGGATGGAGAAACATTTATCATGCAAATAGACATCAAAAGATGCCAGAATAGCAATACTTAACATCAGACAAACTAGACTTTAAGCCAAAGACTATAACAAGAGATGAAGAAGGGCGTTACATCATAATAAAGGGGACAACCCAACAAGATCTAACAATTGTAAATATTTATGCACCCAACATGGGATCACCCAAATACATAAAACAATTAATAATAAACATAAAGAAACTGATAATAATACAATAATAGTCGGAAACTTTAACACCCTTCTTACATCAATGGAGAGATCATCTAAGGAAACAATGACTTTGAATGGCACACTAGACCAGATGGACTCAACATATACATTCATCATTCCATCAACATTCCATCCTAAAGCAGAATACACATTCTTTTCAAGTGCACATGGGACTTCCTCCTGAATACATCACATACTAGGTCACAAATCAGGCCTCAACAAGTACAAAAAGACTGAGATCAGGCGCCTGGGTGGCTCAGTTGGTTAAGCGACTGCCTTCGGCTCAGGTCATGATCCTGGAGTCCCGGGATCGAGTCCCGCATCGGGCTCCCTGCTCAGCAGGGAGTCTGCTTCTCCCTCTGACCTTCCTCCTTCTCATGCTCTCTGTCTCTCATTCTCTCTCTCTCAAATAAATAAATAAAATCTTTAAAAAAAAAAAAAAAAAGAAAAAGACTGAGATCATACCATGCATATTTACTGACCACAATGTTATAAAACTTAAAGTCAACCACAAGAAAAAGTGTGGAAAGACCACAAATACATGGAGGTTAAAAAACATGCTACTGGGGTGCCCAGGTGGCTCAGTCATTGAGCGTCTACCTTCGGCTCTGGTCATGATCCCAGGGTCTTGGGATCGAGCCCGCATCGGGCTCCCTGCTCAGCAGGAAGCCTGCTTCTCCCTCTCCCACTCCCCCTGCTTGTGTTCCCTCTCTCGCTGTCTCTGTCGGATAAATAAAATAAAATCTTTTAAAAAAAAAGAAAGAAAAAAAACATGCTACTAAACAATGAATGGGTCAAAAAGGAAACCAAAGAAGAAACAAAAATTGGTACTAAGAGGAAAGTATATAGCAATACAGGCCTACCTTAATAAGCAAGAAAAATACAAATAAACAACCTGAACTTACCCCTAAAGGAGCTAGAAATAGAACAACATATGAAGCCAAAAGCCAGGAAAAGAAAGGAAATAATACAGATTAGAGCAGAAATAAATGATATAGAAACTAAAAAACAACAGATCAATGAAACCACGAGCTGGTTCTTTGAAAATATTAATAAAATTGATAAACCCCTAGCCAGACTTATCAAACAGAAAAGAGAAAGGACCCTAATAAATAAATTCACAAATGAGAGAGGAGAAATAACAACCAACACCACAAAATAGAATTATAAGAGAATATTATGAAAAACTATGTGCCAAAAAATTAGACAACCATAAACTACCAAAACTGAAACAGGAAGAAATACAAAACTAGAACAGACTGATAACCAGCAAAGATATTGAATCAGTAATAAAAAATCTCCCAAGAAACAAAAGTCCAGGGCCAGATGGATTCACAGGTGAATTTTACCAAACATTTAAAGAAGAGTTAATACCTATTCTTCTCAAACTATTCCAAAAAATAGAGATGGAAGGAAAACTTAAAAATTCATTTTATAAGGCCAACATTACCCTGATACCAAAACCAGATAAAGACTTGACTAAAAAAGAGAACTACATGCCAATATCCCTGATGAACATGGATACAAAAATTCTCAATAAAATACTAGCAAACCGAAACCAACAGTACATTAAAAGAATCATTCACCACAATCGAGCAGGATTTACTCTTGGGCTGCAAGGGTGGTTCAATATTCACAAATCAATCAAAAGGATACATATTAATAAAAGAAAGGATAAGAACCATATGATCCTGGGGCACCTGGATGGCTCAATCAGTTAAGCACTAGACTCCTGATTTCGGCTCAGGTAATAATCTCAGGATTGTGAGATCAAGCCCCATGTCGGGCTCCACGCGCAGCGGGGAGTCTGCTTGAGATTCTCTCTCTCCCACTCCCTCTGCCACTCCTCCCCCTCATCTCTCTCGCTCTCTCTCAAATAAATAAATCTCTTAAAAAAAAAAAAAAAGAACCATATGATCCTTTCAATGGATGCAGAAAAAGCATTTGACAAAGTAAAACATCCTTTCATGACAAAAACACTCAACAAAGCAAGGTTAGAGGGAATATATGTCAACATAATGAAGGCCATATATGAAAACCCACAGCTAATATCATCCTCGATGGGCCAAAATTGAAAGCTTTTCCTCTACAGTCAGAAACAAGACAGGGATGTGCACTCTCACCTCTGTTATTTAACACAGAAATGGAATTCCTAGCCACAGTAATTAGACAACGCAAAAAAATAAAAGGCATCCAAATAGGAAAGGAAAAAGTCAAACTTCCACTATTCGCAGATTACATGATACTCTATACAGAAAACCCAAAAGATTCCACCAAAAATTACCAAAAGTGATAAACAAATTCAGTAAGGCCACGGGATACAAAATCAATGTACAGATATCTGTTGCATTTCTATACACCAATAATGAAGCTGCAGAAAGAGAAACTAAGGAATAAAACCCATTTACGAATGCACCAAAAACGGTAAGATACCTAGGAATAAACTTAGCCTAAGGTGTAAAAGATCTATACTTGAAAACTATCAAACACTGATGAAAGACACTGAAGATGACACAAAGAAATGGAAAAACATTCCATGCTTATGGATTGGAAGAACAAATATTGTTCAAATGTCTATACTACCCAAAGCAATCTACAGATTTAATCTAATCACCATCAAAAAACCAACTGCATTTTTCACAGAGCTAGAACAAAGAATCCTAAAAATTGTATGGAACCACAAAAGACCCTAAATAGCCAAACCAACCTTGAAAATGAAAAGCAAAGCTGGAAGCATCACAATTCCGGACTTCAAGTTATATTACAAAGCTGTGGTTATCAAAACAGCAGATCTGTTTTGGTGCTGACACAAAAATACACACATAGATCAATGGAACAGAAAAGAAAACCCAGAAATGAACCCACACAAATCAAAACTATAATGAGATACAACTTCACACCTTCAGAATGGCTAAAATCAACAACACAAGAAAGAACAAGTATTGGCAAGGATGTGGAGAAAGGGGAACCCTCTTGCACTGTTGGTGGGAATGCAAACTGGTGCGCTCACTCTGGAAAACAGTATGGAGGTTCCTCAGAAAGTTAAAAATAGAACTACCTTACAATCCAGCAATTGCACTACTAGGTATTTACACAAGAATACAAAAATACTAATTCAAAGGGATACGTGTGCCCTGATGTTCATAGCAGAATTATCTACAATAGCCAAATTATGAAAAGATCTCAAATGTCCATCCATTGATGAATGGATAAAGATGTGGTGTACACACACCCACACACACACACTGGAATAGTACTCAGTCATCAAAAAGAATGAAATCTTGCCATTTGCAACGCCATGGATGGAGCTACAGAGTATCATGCTAAGCTAAGTAAGTCCAAGAAAAACAAATACCATAAGATTTCATGCATTTGGGGAATATAAGAATCCGAACAAATGATCACAGGGGAAAAAAAGAGACAGGCAGATGGAGAAATGAACTCTTAACTATACAGAACAAACTGATGGTTACCAAAGGGGAGGAGGGCAGGAGGATGTGTTAAATAGGTGATGGGAATTAAGGAGTACACTTGTCACGATGAGCACCAGGTGATGTATGGAACTGCTGAATCACTAAATTGTACACCTGAAACTAACATTACACTGTATGTTAACTAACTGGAATTTCAACTAAAAGAAAAACAAAGTTAACAGGAAACAATCATAATATGCATTTCAAAAAAGTTAACCTCATAAGACTGCTTCTTATATTAAAGGCAAATTATAGGCTCAATGTCAAGAGAATAAAGTTTTTCTGGAAAGCTTCAAATCTAAAATGCTTAGTAAGGAAAAATTACAGAGGAAAACAATAAAAGCAATAAACTTTCCAAAGAAAGCTGTGTATTGTGTGTAAAATATTCAAATATTACAAATGTCCTTTTAAAACACTCTTTTCTTTCTGCAGATATTACCTGACTACTACATAGGGCCTAACAAGCAAATAAGATATTATGAGAAACAAAATAAAAATAACAAAAAAAAATCTCAGAAAAAGAACAGGCTGAAATATCTTCAAAAAAATTTTTGCTAGTAAGAAGCAGACGAATGTAATATGAAGAGGTAAAAAAGCTTCCATAAATAACATATACACATTATACAATGCACTCATAACATTTCAAAACACTACAGATATTACTAGCAATGTCTTATTTCAACTATATTAAACTGATTAACAGCTTATAAGAATGCTGAAACTAAAAAAAAATAGAGAGAGAGAATGCTGAAACTGATATAATTTGGAAACTCCCAAATCAGGAGAACTTGCCGGAAAGTTTTAAAGAGTTATTCTCATTCTATTCACCAGGTGCAAAAGAAACACCCCTTTGGGGCAATGCAAGGCTGAAGAAAGATATTCAGTAAGATAGAAAGTGAAAGTGTCACACATAAATATCTATTGGAGGATGCAGAAATAAATTCTAAAGACAACATGTTCAAAAGAACTAGGTTCTTACTCCATTGTTGCCCCAAGCTATAAATGGACAGCCTTCTTCTTTGAGCCTGTATTTCTTCACCTCTAAAACAGGAAAAAGTAACACGAATAACTGCTGTAAGGAATAAGTTAAGTTGTGCAAAGAAGTTTCTACCTAACAATGAACCTGTCAGGGCTGTTTACACGGCTGTACTTTCTGGAAGCCAAGGAAAAAACTCCAAGTGATTTCCTCATTAAAATTTACTTACTGCAGCACTCTTTCCTGGGAAGTTGAAAAAGGCATCAGGACCATACTTCTGAGGCATATGCTTTAACACAGACAGCAACTTCCCAGCATGTGGAGGCTATGAAAATAATCAACAACTCATTAAACACACATTCACCATAAAACAAAAATACTTATTTTTAATATACTCATACTTTAATATACCCAAAAATAACCAAAAATGCTGTTAGCTAAAAGCATATTATTTTCACTATCTTAAAGGTACTCTATGCCATTTTTGTAATATGATAGAACATATGAGGTATCTGATAAATATGGGCCAATATCACCTGACACCTGAAACTTCTCCATACTGCAGCAAAAATAATGTTTTAAAATTACAAACTATATCAACCCACCACCCATCCCTCTTTAAAACACTTTTTAATTTCACAAATAATGCTTACTATATTACACTGTTAAAGACTGTTTTCAAAGAAACAATAAAAATATTTTAACCTTAAAACCATCCAGGAGGTGATACTCTGAGACAGAGGAACATGTCCAAGGTCACACAGGTAGCAAATGGCAAGGCTGGGATCAGAACTCAGTCTGACTTGAGAGTCCATACTTTTAACCACTACACTTTTACCTTTCTATTATGCTCTCTCTCAGGTAGCTTCCCACTGCCTTTAAAATAAAGACCAAAAGCCTTAACACAGCCCACAAGATACTCAATCTACCTCAACCTCACTAGCTTCATTCTGCATTTCCATCTTCCCCTCTCTTTGCACTCCATCCACAAAGCCTCTCTGCCTTCTTCCCACAACAGGGCCTGAGTACAAACTATTCCTTGTGCTTAAAATGTTCCCACTAGGCCTACTTCCCTCCCCTCTTAACTAAATAAATCTTACCCATCTTTTAGAGCTCATCTTAAAGGTCACTTTCTCATAGCAGTGTTCCCTGACCTCGAGACTGGATCCAATCTCCCCGTCATATTTCATTCTACAATATTACCTTTACTATATAGCATATAAAAAAGTTGTAACATTACATTTATTTAATGCCTCTTTGACCCAAAAGTCTCCTCTAATACACGAAACAACAGCTAAAATGAAAAGACTTATTTACAAGGAAAAGTAAAGAACAATCATCTATACATTATCATTTTAATCAGTTTATAAGCAAACAGGATATCAGTACATTCTTCTTCATTAAAAGTTCTAAACAGGGTCAACTACAAGTGAAATCACTGGCTTGCCTTCATCTTATTTGGTATCTGCTCTATTTATTAAATGTCTAAAAGAGTCCAGCAATCTTTTACCTAAATGTTAAGTGGAGAGCTTTATTCTTTTTTTTTTTTTTAAGATTTTATTTATTTGTCAGCGAGAGAGAGAGAGAGAGAGAAAGAACACGAGCGCGCGTGTAAGGAGGGGGAGCAACAGGCAGAGGGAGAAGCAGGCTCCTCGCTGAGCAGGAAGCCCGATATGGGACTCAATCCCAGGACCCTGAGAGCTTTATTCTTAAGTGACCAAGAAATTTTCAGTTAGCCACATTGCTCAATTACAAAAGTGTAATAACAAGTAACTACAATCACACTGAATTTTTAAAATAAATTCCAAAATGAAATAACTAAAAATAACTCTGCAGTCAAAAGTAAAAATACAATATTATAGCACTTCCATCTGGAGAACCATTCCACAAATGTCTGAGGTTTTTTTTTTTTTTTTTTCCAGTTTTATGGGGGTTTTTTTTAAGATTTTATTTTTAGGTAATCTCTACACCCAATGTGGGGCTCGAACTCACAACCCTGAGATCAAGAGTTGCATGCTCCACCAACTGAGCCAGCCAGGCGCCCCAAGGCCTTGCTTGTTTTATTAACAGCTCATTGTTTTCTCCCTTTATGCCCTAAACCTATTCCTCATTCTACTCCCAGTCACATAAGCAACTGTATAAACATACTTAATCTTTTTATGTGTTCCTTCAAAAATGTTTTTGTGTGACTGTACTTATAATTTAAATGATGTTGGGTTAGACATATGTTTCTTTCTTCCTGCTTCCTGCATCTATTCATATTAACTTTTGCATCGATTCTAACTGCTATATAATAATCTATTCTATGCATCCAGTACATTTTACCTATCTACTCTAATGATAAGCCCCCATGGTGACAATTCACTGCCACCAAAAATAATGCTTCATTGAACATCCCCATGTGTATTTCCTTATGAAACTGAGAATTTCATGGAACATGTACTCAGAAGCAAATTACCAAGTCACTGGATATGGGTATAATTTATGTGACTGAGTAGTGGTAGATTACTTGAGGTTGGCTAATGAGTGTTCACGCCAGCCACTAACATACAGGTTCAAAATAACTATATGCCTGTTTTTTGTAAGTGATAAATCACTAAATTCTACTCCTGACACCAATATTACACTATATCTAACTCACTAGAATTTAAATGAATATTTGAAAAAATAAAAATAAAAATGGAAAAAAAGATGGGATTTGAAATAGACAAATCAAAATAATGTATGTAACTACAAGATGTGTAATCTAACATTTATGTAACATAACCCTCAGAACTTAGATGCAATCACCAGGCCATGATAATTATAATTATGCTTCAATATTCTAATGTGCCCACCGTAGCAAGTGACAGGGAGGAAGACATCAATCCCATCAATTCTGTCATTTAAGCATAGCCATGTTCCTTTTTGATTTAAAGAATTCTGTTTTAAGCTAGTTTCTTTTTTTTTTTTTTTAAGATTTTATTTATTTGACACAGAGAGAGATAGCAAGAGTAGGAACACAAGCGGGGGGGTGGGAGAGGGAGAAGCAGGCTTCCTGTGGAGCAGGGAGCTCCATGTGGGGCTCAATCCCAGGACCCTGGGATCATGACCTGAGCGGAAGGCAGATGCTTAACGACTGAGCCACCCAGGTGCCCCTAAGCTAGTTTAAAAGTAGGCTATGGTCTCTCTTGTGCTATCATTACTACCATTAGTGTGAAAACAGTTCCAAAATATAATTAGTGAATCAAATAATTTTCTGTTTCAACTACTGATGCAAAGACTTAACTTGCTGAAACAAAGCAAAGCTGCAAATCAGCTAATAAATATAAATGCTGACCCCACCAAAAAAAAATTAAATAAAATAACCCTATTCCACAATTATATTTGCTATTATCCAACTTTATAATCCTCAATACTAATAGACATAAGGTGACATATCAATATTGTTTTAATTTGAACATCTCTAGTTATTAGTGATTTTGTGTTTACTTGATTGTGGGGTTTCTATCTCTATAAATAAACATCTATTCATATCCTCTGCTATTTTCTCAGAGTTTTCTATATTCACCAACAAAAATGTATTAATTATATATTCACAATAAATACACTGAATAGAATCAAAACTAAAATGAAACCAGCATATAGACCGTCCTTGACTTCTGACAGTTCAACTTATGACTTTACTTCACAATGATGTGAAAGCTATATGCATTCAGTAGAAATAGTACTTTGAAGTTTGATCTTTTCCCAGGCTCATGATATGCAATATGCAGTACAATACTCTTATGACACTGGGCAGTGGCAGTAAGCCACAGATCCCAGTCAGCCACAAAATCACAAAGGTAAAAAACTGATACACTTACAACCATTCTGTACCCACACAACTATTCTGTTTTGCACTTTCAATACAGTATTCAATAAGTTACATAAGATATTCAACACTATACTATAAGATAGGTTTTGTGTTACATGACTTTGCCCAACTGTAGGCCAATGTAAGTGTTCTGAGCACATTTAAGATAGGTTAGGCTAAGCTATGTTGTTTGGTAGGGTAGGTTTATTAAATGCATTTTCAACTTTTGACATTTTCAATTTACAATGGGTTTATCAGGATGGAACCCCACTGTAAGTTGAAGATCTGTACTTCCTCTTCTTGACATGATACACTAACAGGACCTAGACTTATCAAAGCACCATAAACAACCAGAACACTGGATAAAATGTATGAAACATACATTTTACATGTTTTTAGACATGGAAGAAGAGGTAGCTCAAGACTGTTATACTTGAGAAAAAGGAAACCAAATGAGCCGTGAGATTACCAGACTTTCTACCAGGATGCAATTTCTATCACTGCACAGGAAGAGGGAAACAAAATAGAACGTGAAGGTCTCATTGACTTGATGGAATATGGGTAGTCTGAGGTAGATAAAAGCTTCAAGGCAGAGTACTACAGAGAAAAGAGCTATGCAGACAGGAAGCTCCAGAAATCTGTACTGCCTCCTTGGCTTAATATCAAACTATTCAAACCTACCATAAAACTGAACAAGGTGAGGCCAAGATATTAACACCTATAAGTCAAAGAAATCCCACAGCTACTATACAGCCAGAAATTGTTTGAGACCCTACGAGGCACTACGTAGAGACCACGGTGTTACACTACCTCTTATCCCATACCTGAGACTTAGGGTCATTCACTGAGACCCTAAAAGAATCAGGCCTCAATAAGGAGGCTAAACTAGACCTAGAATAACAGCCAATCTGGACCTGACCAAAAGAAAACTTTTAAACTAGCCTGGAAGGGTAAAGTGATCCACAAATAATTTATCTGCCTGCAAAAACAGTCTAACAATCTGAAAAGGGATATGACAAAATCCAGCACTCAACAAGGAACAATTCACTATATCTAATATCACTCGATCTAAAATCACTAGCATTAGAAGGAAAATATGACCTGTCAGCAGAAGCAAAATCAGTGAGTAAAAAACTGATCTAGAAAATGACAAATAAATAAATAAATAAATAAATAAAAAGAAAATGACAAAGATGATAGACTCAGTAGATAATAACATGAAATCAACTATTATTACTATTATTATTATAAATATGCTCAAAAGTCCCAAGGATTTAAAGGAAAACATGAACATAATGAGGAAAAACAGAAGATACTAAAAAGACCTAAAGAGATTTTTTTAGAAATAAAAAAATCTGAAATCTGAAATCTGAAAATTTTAATGGATAGAATCAACACACTGCAGAAGAGCAATTACCTTAAAAATACAGTAACAAAAGCAATCTAAAATGAAGCACAAAGAGAAAAAGCTAAAAAAAAAAAAGTGAAAAGATCTGAGTGACCTACCAGACATTATCAAGAGAGCTAACATACATGTAATTAGAGTCCCAAAAAAGGAGGGAGGGACAAGAAAATGATATTTAAAGAAATAATGACCAAAATATTTCCAAATTTGCTGAAAATTATATTATAAACACACAGACACCAGAACTGTAATAAGAATAAACACAAGGTAAACCATACCAAGAAACAATAAAACCGCCAAAAATCAATAATGAAATCTTTTTTTTTTTTTTAAGTAAGCTCCACACCCAACACATGGGGCTTGAACTCAAGACCCTGAGATCAAGAGTCGCATGTCCTACCAACTGAGCCAGCCAGGCACCCCCAATGATGAAATCTTAAAAGTAGCCAGAGAGCTAAAGCTTGATAAAAAGAAGCCTGAATCTAACCACTTTAACACAATAAACTAGAGTGTACAATTGCAACGCACCAATTTAAATATATTTCAACAGAGCTAGATTAAGGATCAGCTGTGGCTAAGCAGTGCTGTGGGCAATGATCTCTAAAGGGCACTAAAATAAGCCTAGAAATGCAACAAAAATGGAGAAAATATTTATTAGTACTCCTCTAAGAAGTAAGTAACCAAGTGGTAGGAAGAAACAGTTTGTTAACGCACCCGGAGTTTAAAATAAGTTGACCACTTCTGCCATTTATTGAAAAGGACCGCTAAATTGAATCTGTGGAGGGTGGATCCAATTAACTGCACAGCTTGTGTTCACTGAGTGGGTTATTCAAGTTTAAGGGCGACAGCTAAACTACTCAGGTCAATAAAGAATCTAGGTGCTGCTACCAAACACTCTTCCTTCTCTATCCTTACCCTTTTCCTCTAATAAATGTTAAATGTATATTTGAAGACTAAGAGTTTGAAGAAGGGCCAAGTTTTAGCCTGCCTGGAACACCCAGTTCTCTTACTCTGCACCTGTGTCAGGTCATGGCAAAAGTAGCTGTACAGACCTAAACGCTATTTTATTTTATCTCTTCCCTTCAATTTTACATTTACCCCGGTAGAATAATAACAGTTGCTTAAAAGCCACTAATGTGTTTGAGGAGAGGAATACTTTCAAATATCAAAGGGTACTCATTTTTTTACCCATTGTCCTTTAGTTCCTTGAAGTTTACTGAAGAATAGCTTTAGTTCTCGAACGGTCAAATTATAGCTAGCCAGCACTCCCAACATGTCAACTAAAAGATCTGGAAACAAAAGAAAACAATAAAACAATCAATTTATATTTCTTCAATGATTAAAATATACTGTGCTTATTTAAGAGTTTGAACACTAAAGTTCCACACATGGTAGATACTCAAATATTTCTGAAATAAATATTACGAAATGAGAAATACAGTATTTAAGAATCAAACTTTATTTCTTCACATCCACTGTACTACAGAAAAAAATCATACCTGCTATCATATTGTCAACTTTTTCAATTTTCCCGAGCACTTTCTCAACAAGGCCTACTTCAGTGCAGACTTGAAGATTTCGTATGCTTTTCTTCAGAATCGCCGTAAACATGCTCCAGACTTCTGCTTGGCAAGTAATGTCACATTTTTCTAGTAGGTCCACCATGCAGATGATACTCTCACCTTCTTGGATAATGAAATTCATTTCCAAATCAAACTGCCCTCCTACCAGCTTCCAAAAAGGGGGGAAAAATTAAAAACATTAGTGCTTTTTCGATATAACTAGAGCACACTCCTAACCAGTAACTACCCATACACAGTATTCTCTACCCTTTACAACAAAAGGGTCCATAAACACACACACACAGCTCTAAAAAATAAAGATTCTAAAGAAACCTTCAAGTTAAGATAGCACAAAGTCAAGTAAGACTTACAATATAAAAATGGAAATATTTTTCAACAGAAACAAATACAGGATGTCTTTGCTAAATCACTACCTACTGCCCTGATACCAATAAAGATCTCACTTTTAGCTCTATTAACTGCTTCTAATTCAGTATTTATGAATTATAAACTCTGTGAACTATCCACAGCAACCTAGAAGTGCTTTGCTGCTTATACAAAATACCAGCTCACAACAGAAATGAAAAGCTAAAAATGCTCAGAGTGGACACAGAACTTAGAGTTCATATTTGCCAAATTCCTAGTTTATTTTACCTACCGATTTTAATACCCTTCCTTCCCTGTCAATAACTAGGATAACTTAAATATAATCATACACCCAAAGAAGTAATCAAGAAAATTTATTTCATTGATACTATCAAAAAACCCATCCAGAGAAAGATATACTGACCTATCCCCACAACGCCATCTCACCCACAGCATCCTCCCACAGAGGAGTTTTTTAAATTTTAACAAATCCCAAGAGTTTAAAAGAATTAAAATACTTTTAGAATTACCTTTGCAGAGCTATCTTTATCAACTAGATTTCTAAAAGATACCTGTCAGAAATACTACATACATGATTCATCTACACTCTTGTCCTTCTGGAATTTCACTATGCATTCCTAAACCCAAAAAGTGGTCAAGAAGTAGGAGAAAGTGAACTTTACAAAACAAAAGCCAACAGCTCATAAAAGAATAACAGACACAACCAAATAGAGTTTACACCAGAAAAGCAGGGAAAGTTCAGAATTAGAAAATCAATTAAAACTCCTTGTAGCCAAGGACTGATATCTCCCAGGTTCTGCCAAAGATACACAGTGGAAAGAGAAAGAAAAAATGGAAAAATGAACAACATGAGGCAGCATCTGCATGTAGGGAGATAGGAATTCCTGGCTAGTGCAGTGGTAAAAGCATTTGATTCTTCTGGGAAAGCTCTGGCAGAGATTTTAGCGTACAATTCTTTGTATCATCAGGAACATTTAGCATAAGCAAAGGAGAGCTGGGTTTCTGCTAAAAGAGCCCCTTGGTGTCATTGGGCCAATTCTCCTAGCTACATGGTCGTGGCTATAAAGTACACGTTTAGTTCCCCAGTCCACCCAAAAATTCTGTTAAATATGTAAAAACTCTTTTTTTTATTTGGTTGTGTGAATATTATCTGCTTGTCCTGTCTTTAACTTTTCATCCTGAAATAATTTCAAATATTCAAAAAGTTGCAAAATAGTGTAGAATTCCTGTATACCCTTTACCCAGCTTTCCCAAATGAGTATATTATATAATCATAATAAAATCATTAAAACCATAAACTTAACATTGATAAATACTACTGACAAATCTATAGATCTTACTCAAATGTTGCCACTTGTCACACTAGAATCCTTTTTCTGATCCATGATCAGCATCCCTTTGGTCTTCTCCATACTGAAACCATTGCATAGGCCTTCTTTGACTTTCATGATTTTGATGCTTTTGAAGCATATTTACCAGATATTTTATAGACTCTTCCACTATGGAAGTTTTTTTCAAGTTTAAATTCAGGTTATGCATTTTTAGCAAAAGTATTCCAGAAGTGATGTATGTCCTTAGCATATCATTTTCAATGGCACCTAATATAAATATGCCAAACTACTGGTAAAGTTAGCTTTGATCACCTGTTTAAGATGGTCAGATTTTTTTCCATTTTAAAGTTACAACAGGGGCGCCTAGGTGGCTCAGTTGGTTAAGCGTCTGCCTTCGACTCAGGTCATGATCTCAAGGTCTTGAGATCGAGCCCCGCATCAGGCTCCCCACTCAGCAGGGGAGTCTGCTTCTTCCTCTCCTTCTCCCTGCTCGTGCTCTCTCTCTCTCACTCTCTCAAATAAATAAATAAAATCTTTAAATAAATAAAGTTACTATATTTCATATTTAAATCATTATATATCTGTGGAAAACACCTTAAGACTATGCAAGTAACTTGTTTCTCGTCATACTTTTCACAACAAAATCCAATAGCTCATAAAAGAGTAAGACACAACCAAATAGTTTATTCCAGTTTTATGCATCCATAAATGGATTTTAAGTTTTAAGATCCATTAATGGATCTTACCTGTAACTATTATTACTGTGGCATTGCTAAATGGTGGTTTTATATTTCCATCATACTTTATTATTATTTGTAAAAGACTTCCTTTAATAATAAAATATATCAATCACACCTGAAAAGCCAGCATCATGCTCGCATAGGAAAACTGGAATGAGTCTCATGAAAGTCAGACACAAGGTTAGAATGTGACTTTCATCACTATCATTTGATATTATTCTGGAGGCACAGAAGATACATTTAGTCAAAAGGCAGCAACATATAAGTACCAGAATGGAGGAATTTAAATTATAATTACTTTGAGATGATGTGATATATATCTGGAAAACCAAGTACTTCAACTGAAAAATTACCATAAATGAGAAAAATATTTGGTATTGGAACTACTAACACAGTTACCAATATAAGTCAATCTCCTCTTGCAAAAGCTAGGTAGGTAGGTAGGTAGGTAGGTAGGTAGGTAGGTAGATAGACAGACAGACAGACAGACAGACAGACAGACAGACAGACAAACAAACAAACCTAAAAGGAATTATGTTAAATAGAAGAAGCAACACACAAACAGCTACCTTAACAACTAGAAATTTATCCTACGGATACATTTAGGTAATGATGTTGGATACAAAACCTTCATTGTAACATACTTTGAACAGAAAATAAAAGCAACGATCCCCCCAAAAAACATTATCAGGTAATAGTTAATAAAGTCGTATATAACTATATAATGGAATATGATGCAGCCAATGAAAAGAATGAGGCAGCTCCATCTGACATGAAAAAAATCTCTAAAATACATTATTTAAATGAGAATATCAAGATGGAAAAAAAATGTGGTGAACGGTAGGCTACAATATAAATGTAAAACATGAATATACATAGGCATATACATAAGAGTGATACACAAGAAACTAAATAGTGATTGCCTCTGAAAAGGCAACTGAGCATCTGGGGGGAAGAGAAAAGGGAGAGTTCTTAGTAGATACATGTTTGGACATACCCACACAGGTCTAAACAGGTCAAAAATCTAGTTGCAACTAATTTAGGAGACCTTACCTTCACCCTAATATTACTTACATCAATCTTCCATTTTAATCTGTTTATTTCCACCAGTAACCACCCTTACAAGAAGCTACAGAATTAATTTTTGAAAGTAATTTCCAAAAAACCCCAAATATTTCACCAGCTTTTAAATTGAGTTTACAGTGTGAGAGCAGTATCCAGACAGGTGTTTTAAATATTTCTCCATTGCTTTAAATATTATAAAATATACCTTTCAAGGAGAAAATTGATGGCAGAAATCGGTACATACAAATGTGTGGCATATTTGATATACTATATGTATGCATATCTATTATACCTAAAAAGCATGCACAGGGTCTACAGTATGTCATGTTAACCCTTTCTAATAGTTATTTGAAGCTGATCAACCTTCAAAACACAAATTTGTTTTCAATGACAAGGATCATAATCCAAGTCTAGGCATTGGCTAGTTATTATCTGAGCTGTAGTAATGGCTCTGCACTACAAAATGTAATCTTCCCGAATGTCACAATAAGTTATGAATATCTGAGCAGCCTAATGCATTTTACTAGCCATGAAATGTGAAAATGTAATCTTATTACCTTTTTTATGGTTGTATTTTTCTGAATAATGTAGCCTAGAAACTGATGTATAGTCTTTTTCTGCATTTTAGCATGATTTGGTCTCCTATGTTATATAGAACATTTTCACAACTCTCCATTTCAACATATTTTAGTCTTGGCCTGAACTTCATAAACAATTTTTATAGCAACCTTCAGGGTGGCATAACATGCTTTCTACAGGTTATAGTTTAATGTACAAGATTATAGAAATTTTAAAGCATATTATTCAAAGAATTCAAATAAACCTTCACAAGTTTTGAATTAGGATTTTAATTGGGCATGATGATTACTTTCATCAGTGGTTATATTAATAAAATACTTTAAGCTAAAATTAAATGTCACTAAACCTAAGTCACTTGTATTTTCAGAAAACCAAGAAACACATATGGACCAAAAATAATTATCTTCTCTTCAAAAGATTTATACAACTGGAAAGACTGTAATACATAGAAAATTCTAATACTTCAAAGTATTTAAAGCTACATTTTCCCTGGAATCTTGCTAAATTTTTCCTCAAAGATATGGCCAGAGTAAGGTATAGCAGAAAAACTGGACAGAGTACAATCACAGCTTATGCCCCTAACTAGATATTTTCTACTTCTTATGACAAATCACCTTTTTTCTCTGGCCCTATCTACTTGTTTATAAAACAAGCCAAGTAAAAAGTAAACTTCTTTTATTTATGTGCATCCTTCAAAAATATATTTACTTTTGAAAAGTCCTAATGTCAACATATCCAATTTATCCCTAGGAATCCATTCCGAAGTGAATGTGACCCTATACATGTTTAAAGTCACTAGAAACTTACTAATAGGGAGAAGTGGAGGGATAATTACAATGCTGTGGCACAGGTTATAATGTCTCCCAATTCACTTTTTCTTCTTCTTCCATAATAAAAGAGTTTCTAGTTTGGTACATGAGGCCCAAGCAAAAAATTTCACTTTCCAGAAGTTTCACTTCCCTTGAAGTTACCAGCCATGTCACCAAGTTCTGACCAAAGAGGACGGGCAGTAATATGTGCAACTGCTGGGCTATTACTCTTAAAGGAAAGAACACAACTCATCTTTGCAACTTTCCTCCTTCCACTTACATAAGCTACTGAAAAATGGCAAGCACTACAGTAGCTATCTGGAATCTATGCCACAAGTCTCACGTTGAATATAACAGAGCCGAAAGACCTATGGATCCTGACAACCCATTTCATAAAGCATTTGTCCACATAAAAATCTGTACATGAATATTTACAAAAGCTTTATTCATAATCACAAAAACTATAAACATTCAAATGTCTACCAACTAGTAAAAGGATAAACAAGTTGTGATACAACCATACAACATAATAATAATCAGCAATAAGGAACAAGTTACTGATAACATTAACAATGTGAATTAATATCAAAAACATTATGCCAAGTCAAAGAAGCTAGACACAAAAGCTACATATTCTATGATTCCAATTATATGATATTCTGGAAAAGGCAAAAGTATAGGAAGAGAAACTGGATCAGTGGTTGCCAGGGGCTGGGGACAGAGGCACAGAATTAACCACAAAAAAAAAACATGAGAAGACTTTTGGGAAGCAATGAAATATTCGGTATCTTGATTGTGATACCGGATACACAAATATATCCATCTGCCAAATTTAATTTCATAAAACTACACACCTAAAAAGGGTGAATTTAGGGCGCCTGGGTGGCTCAGTCGTTAAGCGTCTGCCTTCCGCTCAGGTCATGATCCCAGGGTCCTGGGATCAAGTCCCACATGGGGCTCCCTGCTCCTCCCTCTCCCACTCCCCCTGCTTGTGTTCCTGCTCTCGCTGTCTCTCTCTGTCAAATAAATTAATAAAATCTTTAAAAAAAAAAAAAGGTGAATTTAACTGAATGTCTTAATAAACCTAAAGTTCAAAGCAAATCTTAAAAAAAAAATAAAAATAAAAAAGCTCAAGCCATTTGCATTTGTATCAAAGGCGAGTGAAAAGTAAGATCCTCCAACTAGAGGCAACAATGTAGAATTAAGATGGCAAAGTCATGGAATACAAGGAAACTAGAAGAAAAACTTCACTATCTATAAATTAGTCAAAAAAGCATGTTTTACTGATAATGATTATCCTCTTCATAGTTTTCAAAATCCCCACATGTACTAGAAAGTAGCAAATAACATCTCCCCTCTCACTGTTCACTGTACCATTCACAAGAATTAAAAAATTTCACTGAACTACATATGTCTACAAAAGCAGTATTAAGTAAAAAGTTTCCATGAGGTCTGAGAAATACTGGATTAACAAGGCTAGAAATGTTTACAGGATAGAATTCCCAGAGATATGCTACTATATATTATATATCTCAAAAAGATATATAACCAATGCATGGATTTCCCAAAATTTACCTGACAATGGAATTGTTTTTTCTGAATAAGAACTTTTCAAGGAATAACATTCTTCAAAAGCTTTTTTGAGAAACATTGGATAATGTAATATAATTGAATTGAAGCTTTTTGTATGAATATCACAGATTTATCTGTTCTAGGCAAACAGTAGGCCTTTCAAATTTTCAGGTGAATGGTTTCAAGTAACCTATTTGTTTTTCATATGTTCCTTTCTATGATTCACAGAATATAATAATCAAAGAAAAAGACAAATTAAGATTACTTTAGGGGAAAAGAAAATATGAACAATCAAAAGTAATCAAACTGTCCTGTTCCTTCCTCTACAGTCCACAACTCCAGCAAGACAGCTGTCCTGCCACACTTAATTAGGGTTGTTCAACCTGCCAAGAGAGTTCAGCTGGAGTAAGAGGTTAACTTTCAAGGCTAGGTCATTAAGAACTTAATGGCTTCCCTTGTATCACGCGTGCTAAGAAAAATTCAGTCACCATGTCATGAAGATATTCAAGCAGCTATATAAAAGGCCCACTTGGAGAGGAACTGAGGTCTCCAGCCAACAGCTTGTACCAACTTGCCTATCATGTAAGTAGCCTTGGAAGCAGGTCCTCCAGCCCCGGTTGAGCCTTTAGATGACTGCAACCTCAGCCAGCATGTGAAATGCAACCTCATGATAGACTCTACGTCAGAACTGTCCAGCCAGTTTGCTCCCAAATTCCTGACCCACAGAAACTGTGAGCTGGTATTTATTACTGTTTTAAGCTGTAAAGTTTTGGGATAATTTGTTACACAGCAACAGATAACTATAATGATTACAAATCAATCAGTTAATAGTAGTTGGGAGAAACTTTTTTACTCTATTTCTGTACTATTTCAATTTTTTTAATCCTAACACAAAATAAAATAAATAATAATTTAAAAATAGAAACAACATACAAGCACTGAGTGATTAAAGCTATACACTATGCTAAGCACTTTACAAGAATTATCATCTTTAATTACCTCTCACTAAAAAACCTGTATTATCTTCACTTAATAGATGAGGAACCTGAAACATAAACTTACCTAAACTCACAAGGTACCAATGCAGTTGAACCAGGCTTTTGACATTGTATAACAACTGTATTTAATAGACTGTGACAAATAATACAGACTGGTTAACTGAGCATCTGTCCCCCAAAGTCTTATAACTGATGAGTGAATATATATTTATTTCAATAGTGAAACAGGGGTGCCTGGCTGGCTCAGTTCATAGGGCATGCAACTTGTTCTCAGGGTCATGATTTCAAGCCCCATGTTGGGTACAGAGCTTACTTTTTTAAAAAAAAATCTTTTTTTAAAAAGAGTGGAATGCAACAGTAATTAGTTATTTTGAAAGCTATTAATTTCATGTATAAAAACATTACAGAACTCAAACACCTAAACCCCTTCCTCTCTTGTTTTCTGCCACTACAAAGACTGGAAAGATAAATGCTCTCTTTTCCAGCATCTTTAGCATAGGAATAGCCATAAGAAGTTCTAGGCAAAGAGGTAAGAGAAGTGCTGAAAGGTGTTCCTGGAAGGCTTTGGCTTGCTTGATAAAAGGAAAACAGATGTAGCTGGCCTAACCTTTTGCTCTTCTACCTTCTTCCCTCCCTAGAACAAAGATGTGATGTCCAAAGGTGCAGTAGCCATCTTGATATCATGAGGCTTACAAGCACAAGCATAGACAAAAAGCCAGTATGTTAAGAATGGTAGAAGGAAAGGTAGAAAGTGTTTAGCTCCTGAAGCCTTATTGAGTAGAACCATTAATACCAGCAACTGCCTACCTCAAATTCCTTGTTATGTTAGAAAAATAAAACCTCTGTTTCATGCAGTTGCTATTAGATGTGTATTCCATTGCTTACAGAACACAAACCTAATTAATATATAGATGTTCAAGAAACAGTACATAAATTAGAGAGGGGGTTATCAGAAAAAGCTACCTTGGACAACTCCTTGTTTTAAATATGATTCAGAACTGTGCATTTAACTTAAGTGACTACAATTTATTTTGTGCATTAGAAAAATTCTTTTTATCACAGTTATAACCAAATACAATTAAATTGAATACACGTAACAGAAGTAAAAAAAGAAGGGGCGCCTGGGTGGCTCAGTCGTTAAGCGTCTGCCTTCGGCTCAGGTCATGATCCCAGGGTCCTGGGATCGAGCCCCACATCGGGCTCCCTGATCTGCGGGAAGCCTGCTTCTCCCTCTCCCACTCTCCCTGCTTGTGTTCCTGCTCTCGCTATGTCTCTCTCTGTCAAATAAATAAATAAAATCTTTAAAAAAAAAAAAAGGTAAAAAAAGAAGTATAGCAATTCTGTTCCCTGAAATATAATATCTCCAGATAAACAACAGTTGCTATTGTATTATTACATTTGTCTAAATAATAAAATATTTCAATAAAGCTAATTTTAATGAGATAAATGATATAATAATACCAAATTTTCACAAAAGTATCAGTGGATATACTAGAATCAAAAGAGTAAAGACTTCAGGTATTAAATTTATTTAAATGAAACAATGCAAGCTCTGATAAGCAAGAGGCAGGTTTTAAAGTCTAATAAAAAAACTGAATATACCTTGGGGACTATAACTGTGGTAGGAATTAATTGTAATACGTATCTCTTAAGGAGAATAATGATACTCAGCAGAATATGTTAAATCTCTACTAACCAAAATGTTTGAAGAATCCAGGAGCTCTGTTTACTGTGTTTTATTATTATTTGAGAGTTAATCAGAAAAAAAATTTCCTATCTCAAATATTCTATGCTAAATGTTTAAATATATAGGAACAGATGCCCAGCTAGGAACTAACTTACATAAAGTTTAAGGTCATTTAACCTGAGTGAATTTTAGTTTCAAATATATAAGAAATGAGAATGATTACTACTGAAAATATTTAGACAAAACTGAAAAGACAGTATCAATGAAAAGAGAAGCTGATATGGCAAGGGGACAATTTTGGCAATGAGAAGAGAAGAGTGAAACTGAGAAAAAAAGTATAGCCAGGCTTTAAAACCATACTCTACATCTCTGTATTAGGAAGAAGGCAAAGAAAAAATTCAAACAAGAACGGCTAAGAGTATGAACTTTGGCATGAAGTTATACTCTATAACCCTGGATACTGGACAGTTCTTTTTTCATCTCAAATATCCAATCACTCTGAGAGTTGGGAGGCATACAGATCTCAGTAAAGGCAGGACCCAATAATTCAACCACTTATAAAAATATCATCTACAATATTATACACATAAGAAAAAAATTTATACAGAAAAGCTCAGAAAGATATAAAAATTATATACTGAAGCACTGTTTATAAAAATAAAACATTGGAAATAGCCTACTAAATATCCACCAATACAGAAAGAGATATATAAACAATGGTACAACCATATAAGAGAGAATACCATGTAGCCTTTAAAAAGAATATAAATCGGGCACCTGGGTGGCTCAGTTGGTTGGGCGACTGCCTTCGGCTTGGGTCATGATCCTGGAGTCCCGGGATCGAGTCCCGCATCGGGCTCCCTGCTCTGCAGGGAGTCTGCTCCTCCCTCTGACCCTCCCCCCTCTCGTGTGCTCTCTCTCTCATTCTCTCTCTCTCAAATAAATTAATAAAATCTTTAAAAAAAAAAGAATATAAATCTATATGTGCTGGCATGTCAAGATATTCAAGACCTACTACTAAATTTACAAAACAGTAGGTACAGAATGATAACATTTCTTTAATAATACAATGATATTTAAATTAAAGATCGTGAAAATTCAGCTTCAGTGCCAGTATCAGGCCAAAATATGTTGCTTAGATTCAGCTAAATGCACACTTACATATCACTTCAGGCATTCCTAAAGTTTAGCTGATAAATGATTGTATTACCAAGTATATTAACATCATAAGTAATCAGCATAATATCAGTAATCTAAAAATGACGCGTCATTTGGATTTAATACATTCATTCTCAAATATAGGCATTTGGGGGTAAAAATCTCTTTATATGTATTCTATATTAAAGTCTCTCGGATACCTGAAGAATAAATGTATATTTTTTACTGTAAGAGTTAAATGCTACACTAGTTTTAAGAAAGCTATTGATTATACACAAAAAACTAATTGAGAACACAAATAGCTAAATAAATTGGAAACCAGACTGTCATTAATGTGAGTTTAAAAGCTGCAGGAAGAAGAAAAACTGCAGGAAGAACATTATATTCTTTTTTTAAAGCAAAAACAAAAGTGTTTACAAATAGAGTAAATGCCTGTGATAACTGAATTCAAATAACTGGTTACTATCCTCTGCCCCACACTCTGCCATCAAAAATCTCAAGTAGTAGGATAAATTTCAATGAATGGAGGAGAGAATTATGAGAAAATGCCTCCTAATCATTTCATACTTTCTCCGTTCAGCTATGTATAATACTAAATTTCACTGTTATTTTACTTTTGTGCTCTTTAAAACACATAGACAAAAATTACTGAATTTAAACTCGAAATAGCCTCATCCTAAATTTTACA
Source organism: Mirounga leonina (assembly GCF_011800145.1). NCBI lineage: Eukaryota > Metazoa > Chordata > Mammalia > Carnivora > Phocidae > Mirounga > Mirounga leonina. The sequence goes on along the minus strand of NW_023270454.1, from coordinate 34,647,546 downwards.
CAACTGAATTTTTAGATTCCACCTGTCCTATTATGGCAGAGTTTTACTATATATAAATAACAAAATACAGACTAGTAAGAGATTAGCTTACATTATAATTTAATTCGTGTACAAATCTTTCTGTAAGATCATTCCTAACATTGAACAAAACACAGTAAGGCTCTACCTTAGTCAGTTAATAGGAAAGACTAATTTCAAAATGTTGATGGCAACATAACCATCAGCCTTTGCTTTATAACAACCCTTTACTGAGTTAGTCAAAACAGTATCTTAGCCTCAGTCAACATCAGCTGAAACAGAGGCTATTTAGGCTTACAAATGTGCATTCAGTGACCACAAGAACAATGTACTACTCCACATTGCCAAGAAAGTATTCTCTGAATTAGAATATGAAATGTACAAAAATTTAATAAAATGTTCAATAAGAAATTTTCAATAAGAATTAAAATCTTCTATAAAGTTTTACAAGTATTCTTATATCTCCAAAATTCCTTCTAAGATGGTGATATTTGGTTTCACCCTCACAGGGATTTTCCCAATCAGCCAAAGGTCTGTTTTGTACACCTCTAACATACACATATCATATTTATGCATTATGTATAACAGTATTTCTATAGAAAAATCCTGAGGAATATACACCAGACTATTAGTGGTGATTATCTTGGAAGATGGGGGTACAAAAGGATTTTTACTTTCAAAATCATACATTTATGACATGTTTCAATGTTTCAAAATAAGTATATATTTTCTTTAAATCTAAGGGGGGAAAAATAAGCTATTTTAATCCTCTCAATATGCACTGAATATTTATGTGGAAAACTGGAAAGGAAAAAATAATGCTTCTTAGTTTGTACAATACTCGCAAAATCAAATTGTATGCAACTGATGTATCCCATCAAAACTGAGGGAAAGAAAGCTCCCACACAATAAGGATGTAAAACAGAAATCAGGTATACAGTATCAAGTATCACCAAAGACAGATAAGTAAAATATCATTATTTACCTTTTGGTGTGAGGTCTTAATTTTAATGATACTAAAGTACTTTCATGGGTCACTCCCAAACTGTATTTTGTCCAAGATCCTTAACCATAAACCATAAATTATACCTGTAGAGTTTTCAGAAACATATTTCCTCTTAGGAGAACAGTGTTTAAGAGCATATCCTCTGGAGCAAGACTGGATTTGACTTCTGGTTCTACCAGATATCAAGTGTAAGGCCAAGGGCAGGACAGTTCACCTCTCCATGGCTCACTTCCTCACCTGCAGAATTAGAGTAATGCTGGTACCATCTCCTAAAGTTGCTGTGATGATTAAATGAACTAACACATACTTCAATTAACGCATATCCCCTCAGATGAAGATATAAGAACTCACATTTCCTTCCACCTGCTATTAAAATTCTCACTTCAAGAGTAGCATCTTCAAGTTCGATCGGTACTGGGAGCAGAGAACACACCAGAGAGCTCTGAGCAGCCCCACCCCGGCCAGCCTAGTTGCCATCACACACTTGTGAGAAGGTGCAGGTGCAGCTGCTTGGCCCATCACCATGACCTCAACCCCCAGCAGTGAGGCCACCGCCCCCACCCTCTTCTGTGCAGACACCAAGCTGGACACCTCCAGGAAGCATCTGTTATAATCTTGCTAAATTTCAGTTCTTATACAGGTGATATATCTAATACCTAAAATATGGTTTCTAATACCTAGACTTCCTAAATCCAATTACTTTCAATCTCATCCTACCTACTAGGGTTACACCTTAAATCAGGAAATTATCCTACCTGAAAACTGAAAAATATCAGTAACCTACTCTAATCATAACTTCTTATGCCTTCGAACGATCTCATCATCCTATTTCTGCGATACCTGCTCTATCTGGAAGTCTCTATACTACTCTATATTACTATAGCTCAACTTAGCTTCTTCCCTAAGTTTTAAACTCATGTGTCCTGCTGCTTGTAGACATCCACACATACTGCCCCAAAATAAACATGGCCTAAGCATAACTGATTATCTTCTCCCTAATCCTGCTATGATTGCTACCCCAGTTGGTAATTCTACCCACATGGCAGAAACCATGATGTCATCTTCAACTCTATTCCTACGTACAATGTCCAATTAATTGAATGCTGCTGATTCTATCTCCTAAAATTTCTTAAGTTTGTCCCTCTTCTCCTTTCCTACCTTCATGAAACTAGCTGAGAACTCCTTTATTACACACGACTGTCAGGATACTTGATCTACTAGATTATATGTCCATAAAATACAGAAGACTCTACACATGGTTATCAACATTGGTCACACTGTAGGAGGGCAGAGGAGAAACAGGCTATGGGGAGGAAGAGACAGAAGAAAGAACAAAGTTTAAAAAGATAAAGAAAAAATGAGAACCATACTTATAACTGTGTGTGTGTATATATATATATACATACATATATGATAACATGTATGTATGTATATAAAATTAGGTATGTGACTCTATGTATAAAGAAATTTTTATAACCAAAAGCAAATTTAGTCTAAGCTGAGGGTATTTGTATATCCTGTTTGCTCTATTCTTTACTATAATCTTTTTTTAAGCACTAAAAAAAGAAAAAAACCTGTTATTTGATTAAACTCAATTCCTTTTTTAAACTAGGAGCAAGTAACTAAGAGCAATATTGTTGTGTATTCCTCTATTAAGGCTCCATTTATTTTTTTTTTATTTTTTTATTTTTAGTAATCTCTACACCCAACCTGAGGCTTGAACTCACAACCGCAAGACCAAGGGTGGCATGCTCCTCCGACTGAGGCAGCCAGGAGCCCCTTAAGTCTCCATTTATTAATCATATTAAGAGACCTGATCAGAGACTACTTGACCCAACTATGCAACAATATATCCAATAGTCCCTGTGAAAGAATGGTACTTTGCATAATCCCACCTAAATCAAATCAATCTGGGGAGGGGAGCTACATTGTATAGCCCCTCTGAAAAGTTCAAACTGCACATGAGGTTCTCAAGTAAAGAATTCTGTTTAACTTCACTTGACCCACATGACCAGAACACTTTTTGGGAAACAAAGTACATGTTATCAAAGAGCAGTAACTGTAGTAAATTAGGGGGCGCCTGGCTGGCTCAGTAATTGAGCATCTGCCTTCGGTTCAGGTCATGATCTCAGGGTCCTGGGATCGAGCCCCTTGTCGGGCTCCCTGCCCAGCGGGAAGCCTGCTTCTCCCTCTCCCACTCCCCCTGCTTGTGTTCCCTCTCTCACTGTGTCTCTCTCTGTCAAATAAATAAATAAAATCTTAAAAAAAAAAGTAACTATAGTATATTAAATATGGTCAATTATTTACTTGACTCAGACCAGACATACTAAACCCTAACAGCTGAGACTTTCACCAGCAGCATTCTACCTCTATGACCTCATACCTCCATCTTGTCTAATTTTTTTGAGGAGGGGGGCTGTCCTTTGCCTATTGCACTCAACTGGCTCAATATGGTTAAAAACAAAAACACTAATAATCCTTATTACAAGAGCCATCAAATGCGTATACACACATGCACTCACACATCCTTCTAGCTCTTCTTCCCGGGCCTTCAGTTATTTATAAGTTTGCTACTTTTACCATGTCAAGATTAACAATATACATTTTTTCCAATTAAAATACTACTGAACACTGGGATACCTGGGTGGCTCAGTCAGTTAAGCATCTGAGTTTGGCTCAGGTCATGATCCCAAGGTCCTGGGACTGAGCCCCTCATCCATAGGGCTCCCTGCTCAGCGGGAGCCTGCTTCTCCCTTTCCCTCTGCCCCTCCCCCTGTTCATGCTCTCTCTCTCAAATAAAATCTTTAAAAAAAAAAAAAAAAAAGATACTATTGAACACGCTAAAGATACCAATTTTGAATCTACATTCCAGAATCACACGGTATTATATCATATTCTAAAACATTATGACACACCATTACTGTTCCAGTTTCTTAACGTTTTTGATCAGGCTAGATACCTACTTTATTGATAATTAAGAAAACAGTTGCCTGCAGCAATTTATCTAGACCAAAAGCAAAATTATACAATGTATAAAGTATATCTATATTGTACTCTCACCACTTTTTGTGCATTATTCTCCCTCTGGCATTCCTGTATTCTATCCTCAGATGGAACAGTAATCTTGTCTTCTCTGGATGCTCAATCATTTACCTCCAAGAGCAAAATCCCACCCAGATCTACACTCTACTATAAAGTTCCCAAAGCAATAAGCACCTGGGTGGCTCAGTCAGTTGAGCAGCCAACTCTTGATTCTGGCTCAGGTCATGATCGCAGGGTCCTGGGATGCAGCCCCAGGTCGGGCTCTGTGCTCAGCGGTAAGTCTGCTCAAGGATTCTCTCTCCCTCTCCCACTCCTTCTGCCCCTTCCCCCGCTTGCACATTGTGCACTTGCGCATGCATGTTCTCCCTCTCTCTCAAATAATCTTTTGAAAAACTAAATAAAAATAAATAAAGTACCCAAAGCGGAAATACAAATCAAAACCACAATGAGATACCACCTCATACCTGTCAGAATGGCTAAAATTAACAACTCAGGAAACAAGAGATGTTGGCGAGGATGCAGAGAAAAGGGAACCCTCTTACACTGTCAATGGGAATGCAAATTGGTGCAGCCACTCTGGAAAACTGTACGGAGGTTCCCCAAGAAGTTAAAAATAGAACTTCCCTACGACCCAGCAATTGCACTACTAGGTATTTATCCAAAGGATAGAAAAGTACTGGGATGCCTGGGTGGCTCATTCGGTTAAGTGTCTGCCTTTGGCTCAGGTCATGATCCCAGGGTCCCTCGAGTCCTTGCTCAGCAGGGAGCCTGCTTCTCCCTCTGCCTGCTGCTCCCCCTACCTGTGTACACTCTCTCGCGCTCACACGCTCTCTCTGACAAATAAATAAATCTCTTTTTTTTTTTAAGATTTTATTTATTTGACAGAGAGAGAGATAGCGAGAGCAGGAACACAAGCAGGGAGAGAGGGAGAGGGAGAAGCAGGCTCCCCGCTGAGCAAGGAGCCCGATGCGGGGCTCGATCCCAGGGCCCTGGGATCATGACCTGAGCCGAAGGCAGACGCTTAACGACTGAGCCACCCAGGTGCCCCTAAATCTTTTTTTTTTTAAAGTGCTGATTCGAAGGGGCACATGCACCCCAATGTTTATAGCACCACTATCAACAACAGCCAAATTACGGAAAGACACCAAATGTCCATCAACTGCTGAATGGATAAAGAAGATGTGGTAATACACACACTGGAATATTACTTGACTAAAATCTTGCCACGTGCAACAATATGGATAGAACTAGAGTGTATTATGCTAAGCAAAATAAGTCAGAGAAAAACAAATACATGATTTCACTCATATGTGGATTTTTTTAAATAGGGGAAGGGAAGGAAAAATAAAATAAATACAGAGAGGGAGGCAAATCATAAGAGAGTCTTAATGATAGAGAACAAACTGAGGGTTGCTGGAGAGGAGGTGGATAGGGGGATGGATAAAAGGGTGATGGCATTAAGGAGGGCACCTGTTGGGATAAGAACTGGGTGTTCTATGTAAGTGAAGAATCATTAAATTCTACTCCTGAAACCAATACTACACTATATATTAACTTGAATTTAAATTAAAAAATAAGTGAACAAAAATAAAGTACCCAAAGCTCCAATAATTCCTGTAGTATGTATGCATATAGTATGTATGTATGTGTATATATACACATAAGTGTGTGTGCGTGTGTGTGTGTACACACATCAGTGTCTTGATGTCTTCCACCCAAACTCATGATCTTTCTCATGGGGCTCTCCTCCACCTTGAGGAAAGAAGTATCATTATGTTATAAAAATAAATGTCCCTCCCTCACTAACTGATAGAACAAGTAGACAGAAAATCAGCAAGAATCAGAACTCAACATCATCAACCAGTAAGAACTAACACTTAAAGAAGACTCAAGGTGTGCCTGGGTGGCTAAGTCAGTTAAGCATCTGCCTTCAGCTTAGGTCATGATCCCGGGGTCCTCTGCCTCTCCCTCTGACCCTCCCTCTTCTCCCTCTCCCTCTGCCCCTTTCCCACTCGTGTGCATGCTCATGCTCTCTCTCTCTCTCTCTCTCATTCTCTCTCAAATAAAAAAATAAAAAATTTTAAAAAATAAAATAAAGAAGACCCGAACCAACAACAGAATACATACTGCTTTCAAGTGCCCAAGGAATATATGCGAAAATAGACTACATCTTGGGACATTAACACAAACTTCTACAAATTTAAATGAATTGAAATCATACACAGGGGGTTCTCTGACTACAGTAGAAACAAACTAGAAATAAGTAACAGAAAGATAAAGATACCAAGAAAAATATCTCCAAACATTTGGAAACTAAAATATATACTTCTAAATAATTGATGGCTCAAAAGCAAGTTTTCATTGAGGAAGACACAAAGAAATGGAAAAACGTTCCATGCTCATGGACTGGAAGAAGAAATACTGTGAAAATGTCTATGGTACCTAGAGCAATCTACACATTTAATAATGCAATCCCTATCAAAATACCATCAACTTTTTTTAAGAAATGGAACAAATAATCCTAAAATTTGTATGGAACCAGAAAAGACCCCAAATAGCCAGAGGAATGTTGAAAAAGAAAAGCAAAGCTGGCAGGATCACAATTCCGGACTTCAAGCTCTATTACAAAGCTGTCATCATCAAGGCAGTATGGTACTGGCACAAAAACAGACACATAGATCAATGGAACAGAACAGAGAGCCCAGAAATGGCCCCTCAACTCTATGGCCAACTAATCCTCAAAAAGCAGGAAAGAATGTCCAATGGAAAAAAGACAGTCTCTTCAACAAATGGTGTTGGGAAAATTGGACAGCCACATGCATAAAAATGAAACTGGACATTTCCTTACACCACACACAAAAATAGACTCAAAATGAATGAAAGACCTAAATGTGAGACAGGAGTCCATCAAAATCCTAAAGGAGAACACAAGTAGCACTCTTCATCCTTCATCTGACAACCGACAGAATGGGAGAAGATATTTGTAAATGACATATCAGATAAAGGGCCAGTATCCAACATCTATAAAGAACTTATCAAACTCAACACCCAAAGAACAAAGAATCCAATCAAGAAATGGGCAGAAGACATGAACATACATTTTTCCAAAGAAGACATCCAAAGGGCAAACAGACACATGAAAAAGTGCTCAACATTGCTCGGCATCAGGGAAATCCAAATCAAAACCTCAATGAGATACCACCTCACACCAGTCAGAATGGCTAAAATTAACAAGTCAGGAAACGACAGATGTTGGCGGGGATGCGGAAAAAGGAGAACCCTCCTACACTGTTGATGGGAATGCAAGCTGGTGCAGCCATCCTGGAAAACAGTATGGAGGTTCCTTAAAAAGTTGAAAATAGAGCTACCATATGATCCAGCAATTGCACTACTGGGTATTTACCCCAAAGACACAAATGTAGGGATCTAGAGGGGTATGTGCACCCCGATGTTTACAGCAGCAATGTCCACAATAGCCAAACTGTGGAAAGAGCCAAGATGTCCATCAATAGATGAATGGATAAAGAAGATATGGTATATATATACAATGGAATATTATGCAGCCATCAAAAGGAATGAAATCTTGCCTTCTGCAATGACATGGATGGAACTGGAGGGTATTATGCTGAGCGAAATAAGTCAATCAGAGAAAGACATGTATCATATGACCTCACTGATATGAGGAATTCTTAATCTCAGGAAACAAACTGAGGGTTGCTGGAGTGGTGCAGGGTGGGAGGAATGGGGTGGCTGGGTGACAGACATTGGGGAGGGTATGTGCTATGGTGAGTGCTGTGAATTGTGCAAGACTGTTGAATCACATACCTGTACCTCTGAAACAAATAATACACTATTGTTAAAAAAAAAAAAAGAAGATAGCAGGAAGGGAAGAATGAAGGGGGGAAAATCGGAGGGGGAGATGAACCATGAGAGACTATAGACTCTGAGAAACAGATTGAGGGTTCTAGAGGGGAGGGGGCCTGCTGATGGGTATTAAAGAGGGCACGTACTGCACGGAGCACTGGGTGTTATATGCAAACAATGAATCATGGAACACTACATCAAAAACTAATGATGTAATGTATGGTGATTAACATAAGATAATAAAAAAAAATTTGTAATCAAAAATAAAAAAAAAAGAAGGAGAAAAGCAAGTTTTCAGGGAACTAAAAACAAGTATCAAGAACTGAATCAAAATAAAAATACCAATAGGGGTGCCTGGCTGGCTCAGTCGGTAGAGCATGAGACTCCTGATCTCAGGATCATGAGTTCAAATCATACTGGGCTTAGAGCATACCTAAAATAAACAAATAAATGAATGAATAAAAATACAATGTATCAAAATTTGTAGGCCATAGCTAAAGCAGTACTGAGAGGGAAATTGATAGTACTAAAAGCATATATTAGAAAAAAAGGAGTAGTTTCAAATTAATAATCTAAACTTTTTTTTTTCCTAAACTTTCATTTTAAGACCCTAATAGAAGATGGGGTGCCTGGTAGCTCAGTCAATTAAGCATCTGACTCTTAATCTCAGCTCAGGTCTTGATCTCAGGGTCGTGAGTTCAAGTTCCATGTCAAAAAAAAGCAAAAAAGAACCTAATAGAAGATCAAAATAAGTCCAAAGCAAGCAGAAGGAAGCAAAGAATAAATACAAGAGCAGAAGCTAATGAAACTGAAAGCAAAAAACAAACAAACAGTAAAGAAAAATCAATGAAATAAAGAGCTAGTTCTTTGAAAAAAATCATTAAAATTGAGAAAACTTTAGAGGGCTGAAAAATAACAAGAAAAAAGACCCTGGGTGAAAAAGGTGCCTGGGTGGCTCAGTCGTTAAGCGTCTGCCTTCAGCTCAGGTCATGATCCCAGGGTCCTGGGATCGAGCCCCGCATTGGGCTCCCTGCTCCGTGGGAAGCCTGCTTCTCCCTCTCCCACTCCCCCTACTTGTGTTCCCTCTCTCACTGTGTCTCTCTCTGTCAAATAAATAAATAAAATCTTTAAAAAAAAAAAAAAAAGAAGAAGAAGAAAAAGGATCCAAATTATCAGTATCAGGAATCAAACAGGAAATATCACTACAGACCCTGCAGATGACAAAAAAAAACTGAAAGCTACAAACAACTTTAAACACATAATTTCACAGTATTGATAAGCCAATTACTCAAAAAACACAAGCTACCACTTACCAATATGAAGTAATTTAAATAATGCTATAACTATTAAGGAAATTAAATTCATAATTTTAAACTCTCAAAAAAAATAATTCTCAGGGTTCATATTGTTTTACTACAGAATTCTACCAAATGTTTAAAATTAAGAATAATTTTACACTTCTCAACTCATTTTATGAAGCTATTACTCTGATACCAAACCAAAGACAGTACATCACACTATATACCAATTTCCCTCATGAATATAAACACACAAATTCTTTAAATAACAGCAAACAGAATTCAATAATATATAAGAATTAAATGCCATGACAAAATGGATTTTATTCAAGGGATACAACATTATTTCGGTATGCAAAAATCAATGTAACCCACCTTATTAATAGGCTAAAGGAGAAAAATCACATGATATATCAATTGATGCCAAAAAAAAGCATTTGACCAAAATTCAACACCAACTCATGATAAAAACTCTCAGAAAAACAGGACTAAAGGGAAACTTCTTCGACTTGATAAAGAGTATCTACATAAAATCCACATCTAACAGTATAATTTACAATAGAAAACTGAATGCTTTCCCCTTAAATCAGGAACAAGGGAAGGATGTACACTCTCATCACTCCTAACACAGTGCTGAAGTTCCAACCAAGGCAATAATTGGCAAGAAGAGAAAATAAAAGGCATGCAGATGAGAAAGGAAGAAACAAACTGCCTCTATTTACAGATAACATGATTATCTATACAGAAATCCAAAGACATTTAACAAAAAACCTCCTAGAACTCGGCGCGTCTGGATGGTTCAGTTGGTTAAGGAACTGCCTTCAGCTCAGGTTATGATCCTGGAATCTCACGATGGAGTCCCACATCAGTGTCCAGCACTGGGGCTCCCTGCTCAGCAGGGAATCTGCTTCTCCCTCTGACCCTCGCCCCTCTCATGCTCTCTCTCTCTCCTCTCTCATTCTCTCTCAAATCAATAAAATCTTAAAAAAAAAAAAAAAAAAAAAACCTCCTAGAACTAGTGAGTACAGCAAGGTCACAGGTTAGAATCTATAAAAAAATCAATTATTAAAAAATCAACTGTATTCATTTCTATATACTAACAGTTAACATGTGGACAATGAAATTAAAAATACAGTATTATTTTCAAAAAACTTTGAAATACTTAGATATATAGATGTAAATCTACCAAAACATGTATAGCACTTGGATGCTGAAAACAACAAAATGAGGATTTAACAAAATAAAATCTAAATAAATGTAGAGACATGCTGTGTTTATAAGATAGATATTAATTCTCCCCAAACCGATATACAGATTGAACACAATTCCTATCATAATCTCAGGAAGATTTCTGCAGATATAGAAAGATTATTCTAAAATTCATATTGAAAAGCAAAGGAACTAGGATAGCAAAAACAATCTTGAAAAAGAAAAATAAGGTGGGAGAAATTAGTCTACCCAATTTCAAGACCTATATTGCTACAGCAGCTAACACTGTGAGGTAGTGCCAGAGAAACAGACACCTAAATCAATACAACAGGATAGAGAACCCAGAAGTAGACCCAAAAAGATATGCTCAACTGAGTTCTGACAAAGGTACAAAAGCAACTCAGTGAAGGAATTTCAATAAACCATGCTAGAGTAATTAAATATCCATAAATGAACAAATGAACCTTCATCTAAGTAGCATACCTTACACAAAAACTGACAATATAAATTGCAGATTTAAAGGTAAAAAATAACTTTTAGAAAAACACACAGAAAAATCTTCAGGATTTAAAACTGGCAAAAAGTTCTTAGACTTGACATCAAAAGCAAAAACCCATAAACTGGACTTTATCAAATCTTTGATCTCCAAAAGATCCTGATAAGAGGATGCAATGACAAGCTACAGACTAGAAGAAAATTTTGGATAGCACATATGTGACAATGAACAACACCTAAAGGAAATAAAGAACTCTCAATATTCAACTGCCAAAAAAAAAAAAAATTAATCAGATTAGAATTAAATATCCAATGTCAAAAGACAAGAATAGATGTTTTACCTAAAACTCACATGCAAGACAAAAAGTACATGATAATACATTCAACGTCATTAACCATTAGGGAAATGCAAAATGAAACCACAACAAGGTATCATTAGATACACAATGCAAAATAGATATACATCTACCTATCAGAATGTCTGAAATAAAAAATAGTGACAAAACCAAATACTAGCAAGGATGAAGAGAAACTGAATCACTCCTATGTTGCTGCTGGGAATGTAAAATGGCAGAGTCACTGTGGAAAACAGAGTAGCAGCTGCTTTAAAAAACTAAATACGTAGGGTGCCTGGGTGGCTCAGTTGTTAAGCGTCTGCCTTCAGCTCAGGTCATGATCCCGGGGTCCTGGGATCGAGCCCTGCATCGAGCTCCCTGCTCAGCGGGAAGCCTGCTTCTCCCTCCTCCACTCCCCCTGCTTGTGTTCCCTCTCTCGCTCTCTCTCTCTAATAAATAAATAAAATCTTTAAAAAAAAAAAACTAAATATGTAACTACTCTACCTTCTAACGAATGCACATCTGGCAACTTTCCCAAAGAAATGAAAACTTTTATTCCCACAAAAACCTCTAAACAAATGTTTACAGCAGCTTAATTCATCATAGCCAAACAAATGAGAACAATTCAGATGTCCTACAAACAGGTAAATGGTTAAACTAACTGGTATAGTCACACCATGGAATACTACTCAACAATAAAAAGGAAAAAATACTGATACACACAATCTAGATGAATCTCCAGAAAACTGTGCTAAAACACAGAAAGTCATATAGTATATGATTCCGTTTATATGATATTCTTGAACTGACAAAATTATATAACTAGAAAACAGACTGGTGTTTGCCAAGGGTTAAAGAAAAGTACAGAAGGAGGAAAGCAGATGTGACTATAAAAGGGCAACAAGACAGATCCTTATGTGATGGATATTTCCATACATTGATTATATTGATGTCAATATTATACTATAGTTATATAAGATTTTCCAACTGGGGGAAAGACAGTAAAGGGTACAAGGGATCTCTCTGTATTATTTCTTAAAACTGCATGTGAATCTACAATTATCTCAAAATAAAAAGTTTAATTTAAAAAAATAAGTAACTCATGTGAGGTGTGACTTAGGATTGTCTTAGGATTAACTGTGCCCATTGAAAAGAAAAATACATTAACTTAGATGAAGCTCTCATTGGCAGGAAAAGAGAGCCAAATTAAAGAGCAAAGAAACTCTGGTGAGCACAAATTCTGAAGCCATGTAACATAAGATACACAAGTCAGCATTTCTTTAACAAAACAAACAAAAAAGAACATGTGGTATGTTTAATCACTTGTCCTACATCTAAAAATGGTTTGTCATATAATATACCAAAAAATGATTAAGCATATATTAATATCACACAGAGTTTAACTATATATCCTATTGACTCAGATCAAATACTTGCATTATAGAATATGCAAATTGGAACCTTCAAACAGGAAATGAAATTTTCTAAATCCATTACATAACTTTGGATTCATGTGTGTATTGAAAGCTAATAAATCATTTAAACCTTCATACACAGAATCTTCTTAAATTTGCATTTATCCACAGTAAATACTGCCATGTTCTTTAATAGCTTGCTAGTTCATTCTAGCAAACTAGTGATTTGTAGGAATGACGTATTTTAAAAATCAAAAATCTGTCACTATGTGACAACCAGTCCAAAGTCCACTTATATTATGGACTTATATTACTCAGAATCAAAATATCATAGGATATGAGACAGCAAAATGTCAAGCATTCAATAATCTAATCAATTACTTCAGAATCTGAGTCTGATTATATGTAAAACTGTTTAAATCCATAACATCACATACACTTTAAGATAAACCCAGCTCTATTACGTCATCATTCTCTCAATGCTTCCAAGCTATTTTAAAAGACAAATACCATGATTTCACTTACATGAAATCTAAAAAACAAAACAAACGAACAAAAAACAAAAACAGAGAACAAACTGGTGGTTGTAGGGGGAGGGAGTTGGGGAAAATAGGTGAAGGAGATTAAAAGGTACAAACTTCCAGATATAAAATAAATAAGTCACAGGGATGAGAAGTACAGCATAGGGAATAAAGTCAATAATACTGTAATAATGTTGTATGGTGACAGAGAGTAACTATATTTTTCTGTTGAGCCCTGCATAATGTATAAAACTGTCAAATCACTATGTTGTGCACCTGAAACTAACAAAACATTGTATGTCAACTGTACTCCAATAACAAAAATTTTAAAGAAAATACATGATTAAACTTCATACTTTATAATTTAACTACCAGTCCTTTTTTGAAGCATAGCAAAATTTACAGTATGTAAAAGAAATCTATTACTTTTTTCCACAAAAGATGAACTTTTACATCTTTATTAATAATTTCATACCAACATTCTTAAGTAGGAAGATTCATTAGGGGCACCTAGATGGCACAGTCAGTTGAGCGTGGGACTCTTGGTTTGGCTCAGGTTATGATCTCATGGGTCATGGGATCGAGCCCCAAATAGGGCTCCGAGCTCAGCGGGGAGTCTGCTTGAAGATTCTCTCCCTCTGTGCCTCCCCTCACTTGCACATGCACGCACGTGCCTTCTCTCTCTCAAATAAGGCTTTTAAAAAAAAAAAAACTAGGCAGAATCATCAGATATGAAAACAGGAAATATATTAACAATAGAGGAATAAACTGGAGGCAACTGAAACATCTATTGTAATAGACATCTGTTGTTTTTGTCTATATTGCACTCACTCTTTCATCCCTCATCCCCTTCACAGCATTCTCCTGGCAATGAGGTTACAGTACCTCACAGGCCATAGAGAGGACACTTAACTCAGGCACATATAGTTCTCCATTCTCCTGGTCACAGTGATTAATCCAGGGGTGAAAATGTGACCTAATTCAGGCCAATCAAAATCATTACCAAGATTTTTTTTTTTTGAGAGGGAGAGGGAAGGTGAGGAAGGGGCAGAGGGAGAGAGAAACAATCTTAAGCAGGCTCCACACTGGGCCTCAGCATGGCTCAGGGCTCAATCTCACAACCCTGAGATCATGACGTGAGCTGAAATCAAGAGTCAGACACCTAAGCGACTAAGCCACCTAGGCACCACAAGATTTTTTTTTTTTTTTTTTTAAGTGGGATGTCAAAAGATGGGCTTTTGCACTTTGGAGTCAAAAGCTATAAAGATATTTAAATTGGCAGCTTCCAGCAGACATCTTCCCTGCCATGTATAAAAAGAAAGTCACCTATATCATGAAAGGAGAAAGAATATTCTGGCGGCATCAACTCCACAGTTCTAGCACCTGGTTCCAGAGCTCCCCTGGTTCTCACAGCTTCATTAAATGATATATTCTGATCAATACTGTAAAGCTAAAAGCTTTTCCTCTAAGATCAGGAACAAGACAAGGGTGTCAACTCTTGCCACTTTTAAAAAATATTGGAAGGCCTAAGCAGAACAATTAGGCAAATACAGAAAGAGAAGGCATCCAAATTGGAAAGGAAAAATTAATCTGTTTGAGGATGACAGGATCCTACAGAAAATTCTATAGACTCCACCAAAACTGTTAAAACAGTAAAAGTGAATTCATTACAGTTGCAAGATACAAAATCAACACTCAAAAAAATAAGTTGCATTTCTATACACTGACAAGAAGCTATCTTAAAAAGACATTAAATAAACAATTCCATTTATAGTAGCAAGGAAAAGTTATAAAATAATTAAGAATAAATTCAAGAAGATAAAAGATCCATACAATGAAAAACATAAAATACTGATGAAAGAAACTGATGACACAAATGAATGGAAAGATAATTCATTGCTTGGAAGAATTAACATTGTTGAAAGGTCCATTCTACCCAACTGATGTAATAGTCCCACTTTTTTATTTTTTCTTTTCTTGCCTGTGCTTTTGGTATTAGATCCAAAATATCATCACTGAGACCAATATCAAGGAGTTTTCCTTGAAAATATACATTTAAAAAGAGGAAAAACATGCAGATATTTTCTATTTGTTCATAAAAACCTAAAGAAAATTTGGAAAGATATATGCCAATAGTGCCAGTAGTTATTTTTCAGGTTTTCCTTAGCAGTAGCTGAATTAATTTGGGGGAAAATGATTTGGCAGGGAAAAGGTGTGCTGAAAACATGGGACGAGGTGGGAGAGAAATATCATTATATTCATTTTTTTGAGTGATTAATGTATTATCTATATAAAATATTAAACAAAGACCAAAATAATTGTCATTATATTTGATAGCCCAGGAAATACAGGAAAAATACCATCCCACAGATCACTTATATTGGCTCAGATGCTATAGCCAACTAACATGTTGGTATCAATAAAGATGATCTTCAGGGACAACTGAGTGACACAGTCAGCTGAGCATCTGACTCTTGGTTTTGGCTCAGGCAGTTAACATCGGGGTCCTGGAGTCGAGCCCCAAGTTGGGCTCCACACCCAGCAGGCAGTCTGCTGGGACTCTCTCTCCCTCTCCCTTTGCCCCTCCCCCTGCACACCCTCTCCCTCTCTCTAAAATAAATAAATAAATCTTTTTAAAAAAATTATCTTTAATACATGATCCACCCTCATTTTCTTTTTCTTTCTCAGTATTATGTGGAGTGTTTTACCCCCAAAGAAAAAGAAAAACAAAGTGGAGAATGTTGGGAAGATGGGTAGGGAAGGACAATTTAATGGATCAGCTCTATTTACAAAATAAATGTACTAAAAGCAAAATATTAAAGTGATATTTTTGTAGCTCACTCTCATATATGCTAATAAGCTTTCCTACTTGCTCTTATTTTGATATTTGTCTTAACTGTTCAAATTGACTAAATGGTAAATCAGGATTCTTCCAGGTAGTTTAACATATTATAAAACCAAAAAGGTAAACAGTGCTAGAAGTTGAAGTATTTAACAGAGAGTTAACAAATTTTCCCAACCAAAAACATACTAAAGGCAATGAACCTGTATTTCCCAAAACATCTATTACTGTGTGTTTTCTATCAGCAAAGAGAAGGTACAAAGAATAGGGTTAAAGTGAGATGGCTTTGGTGAGAATTAATATTTAAATGACTTCCTCAGTATCTTGCCATCAGAAATCCCAGGCTGAGGCCAGAGACAAGCTCATGGCCTTGAAATTTAAACAACACAGAAACATGAGTCTTCGTCTAGCTATTAGTTATTTAAGATCTACTATTCACTTATAACACTAAAATATCAACTACATACTGATTTTTAATAAAAGCCTAATTTAATTTGGATGAATAGGAGTTAAAATCAGTAATACATTATATATACATGAAAAATTCTCTCACCGAAAAATGACTCCAATTTAGTTCAAAACTCATACCAAGCTTCTCAAGAGCATTTTAACCATGGAATTACCCCTGTAAAAAAAATCATCATAACTCTGGGGCACCTGGGTGGCTCAGTCGTTAAGCGTCTGCCTTCAGCTCAGGTCATGATCCCAGGGGTCCTGGGATCGAGCCCCACATCGAGCTCACCGCTCCGCCGGAAGCCTGCTTCTTCCCTCCCACTTCCCCCTGCTTGTATGCCCTCCCTCACTGTGTCTCTCTCTGTCAAATGAATAAATAAAATCTTAAAAAAAAAAAAAAATCAGAACTCTTCATCATTTACAGAATACATTTCCATTGACTTGGCTTACTCTGCAAAATCTCAAAAAGCCTCAATCTTACTAGTCAATCCAGTCCAGACTACTTAATTATAACAAGAAGGAGCTTTAAAATTCTACTTCCTTGCCTTTGCTCTCCCTTCCTAAAATTCGAAGTTTGACTCATTTCTTGCATCTAAAAAAAAGACATTTCCAGATAAAACCAAAAAGAAAGTAATGTTTTCCCACTCTGAACTGTTAAAGCCTTGATATGTGTTAAACTCAACTGAACTGATATAGTCCTGGTAGGGATGTCAATAGTGGTGCCCATTTTCACAGAGTGGCATGAGACACAAGTTACACAATCATAATATCACATACCATCAGATATACCATTTCAGTGGTAGGGTTGTGATGGAAGTCAGGCCAATGAGAATTCTGCAGGGGTCTGAGCATCTTTATGATGTTATCTCTGAACAATTCTTCTTAATACCTCATCCAGGCTATGTTCATTTCCCCCAACTCAATATAACACAAATTTGATAAAGTTCAATAATTCCAATAATTCCCCTCCCCAACCCCACCCCACCCCTACTCACCAGAGACAGAGAAAGAGAGAGAGGGAGAGAGAGCGAGCAAGCAAGAGAGCATGAGCACACAAGCAGGAGGGGCAGAAAGAGAGAGAAAGAGAATCTCAAGCAGACTCCCCACTGAGCAGAGCCTGAGGCGGGGCTCCAGCTCAACAAACCTTCACAACCTGAGCCAAAACCAAGTTTCCCACGCTTAACCTACTGTGCCACCCAAGAGCCCCAATAAATAAATCTTTAAAAAAATAAATAAAAGAATGCTTTCAGTTTAGAGTACCTACATGACAAAATATCATTCTCTTCCTAATCATAAAATCAACCGGAATTTATTTAGCAGTTACAGCAATTGAAAAATTAAGAACTCTAATTTCATCTACCATTTTACACATGTTACCGGATTGGCCCAAAGAGGTATGGGGAAAGAATTTACACATTATAAAAAAAACAAATCAATATACTAAATGTTAGCCCACAAGCAGACTGGAAGAAAATATAAATGTGATTAAACTAAGATGAACAATAGGTTTATACCATGCTGGTATAATGTACGTTTGTGCCATTATTATTACTGACAAAATAATTAGAAGTTTACAGCACAACATATTTATAGATTCTCTAATAAGCATCTTATAAAACATCAATGCTACAAAAATGAAACAAATCAGCACCATTTTATGGGCCTTTGAAGTAGTATTATAAAACCAGCCTGTGCAATAGCTTTAAAAAGCCAGGCTACTTAGTAAAGACTTGATTAAAAAACTTTCTTTTAAAACTTCACACTTTGTACATATATTCTAAAAAGTTAGCAAATGGTTTAAATAAACAGAAATATATTTAAGTCGGTATCCAAATAGCTTCAATAAATATCAGGGCAATGGTTAAAAAATGATTCTCCATGACAAATACAAAATAAACACCGTAGAATAGTTAAATAAAAGCAAAGTATCCAACTGGGAAAAGATAAAATGATATGTCAGTATTTAACAAAGTGAACCAGGTGTTTAGATAGGTTTGGTAACTCTGAATGTAACATAAACTTACCCTTTCTTATACTTAATAACAAATTGTCTATTTAAAAAAAAGCCAAAAGAAGCGCTAAAAAAAAGAAATTCCTATTTCCTCTAACACTGCATGCTTATAAATAAAAATGTTTCCCATTCAAAGAAAACAAGTACTTTAAGAATAAGGCAATTTTTTTCTAGCTTCTATGGCTCCTCATGTAAAATAAAAGTTCATTTTCTAAAAGCAATCAAGTGAAATATACTAATTTGTCTACGTGATACCAAATAATGCAGTTATTTCCTACTTGAAATTTCATCCAATAGCAATATACTCTTACTGAAGCGCTTCAGTGTCACATTCTCCCTTGGTTCAGATTACATGGCCTCACTTTCTGTAAATTAATAGTATGATCAAGTATCTTCTCATAGTGTTAAAAGTGGCAAACTTAGAGGACAAAAACTGTAATTTGTAAAAATATATCAATAATTGATCTTGTTCTCAAGTCTAATCATTTTGTTCTACATTAATACTTCAAAAGAAGCAAAATATATAAAATCAATACTTTTTTAATGAGAGTAAAAACTTCTAGTAATTCTGTTCTCATAACTACAAAAAGATTTTTTAAAAAGCAATCAGGGGTGCCTGGGTGGCTCAATCGTTAAGTGTCTGCCTTCGGCTCAGGACATGATCCCAGAGTCCTGGGACTGAGCCCCACATCAGGCTCCCTGCTCAGCGGGAAGCCTGCTTCTCCCTCTCCCACTCCCCCCGCTTGTGTTCCCTCTCTCACTGTGTCTCTCTCTGTCAAATAAACAAAATCTTTAAAAAACTAAAAAAACAAACAACAGTATCAAAATAAAAAAAAATGTCTGAATGAAGATTTGCATCAATATTCTGCCAAGTAAGCTATTAGTCAATTCCGCTTAAAGAAACCAATTTATCATTCCAAAAAGTAAAAACAGGAGGAAAGAATCAAGCATTTATCCTCTTTTCCTGGAGATAACCCAACTGTTGATTTTATGAAGTTCCTCATTATAGAAAATTTCAGCTAATGAATGCAGAAAATGATAGACCTAAAACATCATTTGGAACCCCTGATGAAATTTAAGCAATGGTTATTAATGACTGCTAAAGCCACTCAGCGAAAGGTAAACTTTCAAACAGATAGATCAAACTAACAAGACCTAAACCCACTGGATTAGTCATCTCATACCCACTGATCTTAACATCACAGAAAAAGACACACCATACTTTATGTGCTGCTCCTTGATGGGATATAATATTAAGTACAAAGCCTGCTTATAAAGGATTTTCACAACAAAAAATTTGGATCTGAATCTAATCAAGCCATGATCAGTTTATAGAAAATAGTTCAGACTGTGGAAAATTCTACAGAAAAAAAAAAAAAATGACCCAATTCTATAGGAAAAAAAAAAGATAGCAAGAAAAAAGGGGAGGTGAGGAGAATCTACAGATTGAAAAAGATCTAAAAGTTACATATACTAAATGTGTACACTTTATACGGTTCATGATTCGAATAAAACAACTATATTTTTAAAAAAATAGAACATGAGGGAATTATAAACAAGAATATTAAGTTTAGGAACTATTATGAATTGTTTTTAAGAATGATAATGGTACTGTGGTTTGATAATTTTTTTTAATAGTCTTTATCCTTTTATATACTTTTTTTTAAGATTTTATTTATTTGACAGAGAGAGACACAGCGAGAGAGGGAACACAAGTAGGGAGAATGGGAGAGGGAGAAGCAGGCTTCTCGCCTAGCAGAGAGCCCAATGAGGGGCTCAATCCCAGGACCCTGGGATCATGACCTGAGCCGAAGGCAGACGCTTAACGACTGAGCCACCCAGGTGCCCCTAGTCTTTATCCTTTTAAAGATACACACTGAAGTATTTACAAATTAAAAAGGGGAAAAAAGGGGTGCCTGGCTGGCTCAGTCAGTAGAGCATGCTACTCTTGATCTTAGGATTGTGCATTCAAGCCCCACGCTGGGTGTAGAGATGACTAAAAATAAAATCTTTAAAAAATAAAAAGGGGAGAAGGGAAAACTCTTGCATTACTGAATTAGATATGGTTATACATGTTGTTAATTAAGATGTTTAGATATTAAAAGTAGATAATGAAATCAACTAAAGCCTTTACATTTATCAAGTTAACATAAAAGGGATTCTTTTTTAAAATATTAACATTAATGAAGTTTATACTTACATGTTATCCATACAATCCTCTAAAACTGAACTTAAAACTTCATTATCTAAAATGAGTACTAACTATATTTATCCTGCCCACACAGAAATTTGACAGCTTCGACCAACCTTCAATAGCTCTAAGTCAAAAATTAACTAGAAATGCTTTTAAGGATCAGCAATGAATAAAAGTTTAGAAGAGCAGAATACAAAATGGATCACTCCAAATTAATGGATCACTTCAAATTAATCTATCAACAAGCATTAATCAAACAGCAACTATGAACATCAAATATAAGATGCACTCATTGGTTAGAGATAGTATTCATGTTCCGTGGGCAAAATTAACAATGAGATATATGCAAAGTACTACCAAAGAAAACCTCACAGAACCACAAGCATACACCTTACTGCTCATAATAAAACACTAGCATAAATTTTAAGTGTCTTGTGTACCAACATGAAAAAGCTGAAGACAACTGTATTCTTTGCATCTACTTGAATGTAATGGATGATGAAAAAAAGGTATTTGAATAAACATATATATGTATACAACGGTACAATAAAACTGATATTCCACCATGGGTGGGAGTACATATTAATACAAGCCTTCTGAAATGAAATGTAGGTATAAAAGCCTCTGAAGCCTTAACAAAACATTCATACCACCTGATCCAGCAACTGAACTTCTAAAAATCTATCCTAATAAGCCAAAATATTTAAAGCACTTTATACAGCACCACTGCCCCACCTACCCCTATATTTTCTTTCATCTTCTCATAATACTAGGCCAGAAAAAAGTATAATGACAAAGAAACCCAACTCCTATAGGACACTCACCACCAAGGTCAGAAACAAGTCTGTCCTTGTGGATGCCAACTTGTGAGCTCCAGCTTATTCTTGCTCTCCTGCCCTTTATATCCATCTTCTCTTCCTGACCCACTTGCCTCATGAGCTTCAAACTCCAGAATCAGACATGAGGACAGCCTTATAGAGACTGTTAAATCAGCTCCTACAATTATATACAGTAAAATCTCTTCAACAAATCCACATCTTGAAGGTATTTGTGGGTGAAGCTTTTGTTTAATGGAATGAACCTCAAGAAGATCAAGAGGAAACCCACAAAGTTATTTTAAAAGGTATATGTGCAGAAACATTGCCAGGCTGGATTGAGAAAACTAGAGACCGGACAAATGAGAAAAGGCCTTTGGGCCCCCAGATTTCTACTGGCAGGAAGCAAGCTGAAACTTCTGCTCAGCTATCTAGATATGCCATCTCTCTGTAAAAGGGACATGATTCAGATGGCAAAACAAAGAACTTCAGAGGGCAAACCAAGAGCCGTGGAAAATTATTCCAAGAGAGAGACCAAACCAAGGAACTTTCAACATTCGCCCAGCTATAGATAAGTGGGTCCCTTGTATGTTCTTTTTTTAAACAGGAACATGTACGGCAGTTACTCTGCTATAGACCAATGATACTACACCATTATATGTTGGAGGAGGGGGAAGATAACTCGTCTCTAGTTTTACACATCTAAAAAGCTACAGGAGGGGTGCCTGGCCAGCTCAGTCAGAAGAGCATGTGACTCTTGATCTTGGGTTCGTGAGTTTGAGCCTCATGATGGGTGTAAAGATTATTTTTAAAAATAAATTTTAGGGGCGCCTGGGTGGCTCAGTTGGTAAAGCAACTGCCTTTGGCTCAGGTCATGATCCCAGAGTCCTGGGATCAAGCCCTGCATTGGGCTCCTTCATCAGCAGGGAACCTGCTTCTCCCTCTCCCTGCTACTCCACCTACTCTCTCTTTCTCTGTCAAATAAATAAATAAATAAATAAATAAATAAATAAATAAATCTTTAAAAAAAAATAAATTTTAACTTTAAAAAATAAATAAAAAAATAAAGAGCTAGAGGAACAGCCTACAAAGAGCTTCACTTAAGAAACTACACTCGACGAGTCTTACCCATACTTGGACTTGAACTAGAAGATGAGATTCTGGACTTTTATTCTGTAGTAATATGATATAGTATGTGTTCTTTTTAAGCCCTTAAATTTTGGGTTAATTTGTTATGCAGCACAAATTTAATATGTTGTTACATTAAAATATTAACTGGTAACACATCTCCAACTGGCCATGACACAGTAACTGATACGGGATTTAACCTCTCACCATAAATAAATGAAAAACTAAACAAAATACATAAAGCAGCTATTTTCAAACACTGGACAACAGAAGAAACTGGGGTGTGATCCCTAGGAGAAGGGAAACAAATGTGGTTAAAACTATCCCCAACTTTGTGCCGAGAGGTACTTTTTAAACTACCATTCAGGGAAGGAGAACCGCATATCAAAGAATGAAAAGACAGCAGTCTCACTGAGTTGAAGAAACAATAGACTCATGAGCTGAGTAAACACAGATGAGATTTCAGGGAGAGTGAGGTGGCCGGATTTCAAGGAACAGAGTACCAAGGGAGGTTACCTGAGAAACTGCTCCAGAAATCTAAACAGTGGTCCTGTGGGGTATTTGGATAAATACCAGGCTTCGCAGGTACAGGGTGAGACTCAGACCACCACCAAGAGAACAACTACTGAGGAGCTGTAAGCTGAAAAATTCTCACAGATCACACAGAAGTGGAAGAAGTTTGAATTATATACAAAGTAGAAAGATGCTGAACATCTAAGGCTTTGAGGAAATACTCCTCCAAAAGGATCACAAGCTATAGCAGTATGGCTAAACTATTCCTAGAGTAAAGGCTTCTCAATATCTACCAAAGCAATGTTTAAAAACAAGCCTTGACTCTGCCTTGAAGGACTTGCATAGCAGAGCAATGGATGGGGCTAAACACATAAAAATCCTGTCTCACATCAAAAACTAATGATGTAATGTATGGTGATTAACATAGTAATAAAAAATTTTTAAAAATAATGTCTCACAAGTCAGACAAACCAGCAATAGACTGTAAAGGGACAGAGGAGTCATGGAGAGGAGAAACACTCTTTGACCCCATGTAAGTCACAGACTCATTCCTGAGCTATGCACATGACAGACCCAAATCAACAAAGCAAAAGCTTTGAGAAATTAACCCAACAAGTCTCAAACAAACCACTGAGTGGCACGTGCACATGACAGGCCCAAAGAAGCAAGGCAAAGGTTTTGAAAACTGAACTGATATTAAAATCACCATATACGGGTGCCTGAGTTGCTCAGTTGGTTAAGCGACTGCCTTCTGCTCAGGTCATGATCCTGGGGTCCTGGCACCAAGTCCCACATCGGGCTTTCCTTGCTCTGCAGGGAGCCTGCTTCTCTCTCTGCCTCTGCCTGCCACTCCCCCTGCTTGTGTTCTCTCTGTCAAATAAAGAAATAAAATCTTTAAAAAAAAAAAAAATCACCATATACAAGATCAGGATTAAGATGGTAGAGTAGGAAGATCCTGAACTCAACTCCTCCCACAGACACACTAAAGCTGTAACTACATCTAGAGCAACTCCTTCTGAGAATGATCTGAAGATTAGCAGGATAACTCTTCCACAGCTTAAGACATGAAAAAGCCACATCAAGATGGGCAGATGGGGCAGAGATGCATTCTGATTGGGACTCACAATGCTGGCACAGCAACATACACATGGAAGGGATATCAAAGGCACAGAAGTACTCCCTGAGGAAGGGTTCAAACTCTACATGGAGCACCTGCCTCACATACACCTGCATCAAGGACATGAGTCCCTGTCATGTCTGGCTTTGAAAATCAGCAGAGCTTAACTCCAGGAGCTTTCGAAGTCAATGGAACTTAATTTGGGGAGAGCAGGAGAGCTACTGGAAAGCAGGATTCTACTTTTAAGGGACCCCCACACAGACTCACTTTCTCCAAGGGGCAGCACAGACACAGAAGTTTGAGAGGCCCCTGAACTATACTTTTAAAAGCTTTCACCTACCTGACTAATACAAGGGTATGTGTCCAGGAAGAGGAATCTGTAGGAACTTAGTCCAGGAAGGGAAGCGCTAACCAGCTCCATTTTTCTTGCCATCCTTCTGCCTAGCTAGCAGAACACTGGCAGGTGCCAGTTTAGACACTTTCCACCTACCTTGCTAGCACAGCTTGCCCCACCTGGCATTCTCCTGTGGACCCTTCCAACATGCCAGCCCTGGCAGGCACTCCTCAAAAATGGCTCCTGCCAACCACACCCGGAAGGCAGCCTCGAAAACCAGAGTACCCCCACCAAAGAAGCTCCACTTCAGCACACCTACCTGAGAACCTTGACAGGGACCAACATCCCTCCAAAGTAGCTCCTGTGAGGGGAGAAGGGTAGAGGAGGGAACCCTGACTCCCAGCATGCCTATTACAGTCACACCTAAACTTTACAGCCAGCCACACCCCTCCCACCAGTGCACCTGTACCAGTCATAGCTCAGACACAATAGGAGAGCATCGGCAGCCCACACACGGTACAATCCTGGAGTGCCTGGTTCTAGAGACTAGGGAGGATTATGCTTCTACACAGGACACCCTCAACTTAGGTCACTCCTTCAACATCAGGAGACACAGCTGATCAACCTAATACATAGAAACAAACATATAGAGTCAGACAAACTAAGGTGACAGAAGAGTATGTTCCAAATGAGAGAACAAAACAAAACCTCAGAAAAAGAACTAAACACAATACACATAAGTACCCAATAAAGAGTTCAAAGTAACGGTCATAAGGATGCTCATCAAACTCAAGAGAAGAAAGGATAAATATGGTGAGACCTTCAACAAAGAGACAGAAAATATTAAAAAGAACCAATCAGAGTTGAAGAATAACTGAAATTAAAAAAAATAGATAAGAGGGAATCAACAGCAGACTTGAGGATGCAAAAGAATGGATCAGCAATCTAGAAGGCAGGGTAGTAGAAATCTTCCCAGCTGAACAGGGAAGAAAAAAAAAAGCAAGCATAGCTTAAGGGAACTCTAGGACAACATCAAACAGACTAACATCCACATTATAGGGGCCCCACAAGGAGAAGAGAGGGAGAAAAAAAGCATAAAACTTATTTCAAGAAGTAATAACTGAAGGGTGCCTGGGTGGCTCAGTTGGTTAAGCGACTGCCTTCGGCTCAGGTCATGATCCTGGAGTCCCGGGATCGAGTCCCGAATCGGGCTCCTTGCTCAGCGAGGAATCTGCTTCTCCCTCTGACCCACCCCACCTCATGCTTTCTCTCTCTCTCAAATAAATAAATAAAATCTTTAAAAAAAAAAGAAGTAATAACTGAAAACTTCCCTAACCTGGGGAAGGACACCAGGTCCAGGAAGCATGGAAAACCCCAAACAAAATGTACCCCAGAAAGGGATGAACCCAAAAGGGTCATACCAAGACGCACAATTAAGATGTCAAAAGTTAAAGAGAGAATCTTGGGCACCTGGGTGGCTCAGTTGGTTAAGCAACTGCCTTCGGCTCAGGTCATGATCCCAGGGTCCTGGGATCGAGTCCCACATCGGGCTCCCCCCTGCTCTGTGGGGGAGCCTGCTTCTCCCCCTGCCTCTGCCTGCCACTCCCCATTTGTGCTCTCTGTCAAATAAATAAATAAAATCTTTAAAAAAAAAAAAAAGTTGGGGCGCCTGGGTGGTTCAGTTGGTTAAGTGGCTGCCTCTGGCTCAGGTCATGATCCCAGAGTCCTGGGATCAAGCCCCACATCGGGCTCCTTGCTCTGCAGGAAGCCTGCTTCTCCCTCTCCCACTCCCCCTGCTTGTGTTCCCTCTCTCGCTGTGTTTCTCTCTGTCAAATAAATAAATAAAATAAAATAAAATAAAATAAAATAAAAAGTTAAAGAGAGAATCTTTTTTTTTTTTTTAAAGATTTTATTTATTTATTCATGAGAGACAGAGAGAGAGAGAGAGAGAGAGAGGCAGAGGGAGAAGCAGGCTCCCTGCCGAGCAGGGAGCCCGATGCGGGACTCGATCCCAGGACCCTGGGATTAAAGAGAGAATCTTAAAAGCAGCAGGAAAAGCAACTGGTAAGGTACAAAGGCACACCCATAAGACTATCAACTGATT
The DNA here is from genome assembly GCF_011800145.1 of Mirounga leonina. NCBI lineage: Eukaryota > Metazoa > Chordata > Mammalia > Carnivora > Phocidae > Mirounga > Mirounga leonina. The sequence goes on along the minus strand of NW_023270454.1, from coordinate 34,620,832 downwards.
TTTCAGCAGAAATAATGCAGGCCAGAATGGAGGGGCATAATAAATACAAAGTGCTGAAAAAGAAAAAACTACACCCAAGAATACTCTACCCAGTAAGCCTATCATTCAGAATTGAAAAAGAGACAAAGAATTTCCCAAATAAAAGTTAAAAGCTCTTCACCACTAAACCAGCCTTATGAAAATGTTAAAGAGACTTCTTTAAGTGGGAAAGAGAAGGCGCAACTGTAAGAAAATTACGAAAAAAATCTTACTACTAAAAGCAAACATATAGTAAAGACAGTGGATCAACCACTTATAAAACTAGTATAAAGGTTAAAGACTAATGAAAGAAAATGAAATTACAAATAAATGGAAAGATATACCACACTCATGGATTAGAAGAATATTGTTAAAACGTCCATACTACCCATACTACCCAAAGCAATCTACAGATTCAACGCAATCTCTATGAAAATACCAATGCACTTTCCACAGAACTAGAACAAAGAATCCTAAAATTTGTATGGAACCACAAAAGACCCTGAATAGCCAATGCAATCTTGAGAAAGAAGAACAAAATTGGAGGTATCACACCCTGAGATTTTGGTAATGTCATGAAAACAGACACTAACATCAATAGAACAAGAAAAAAAAAAAAAAACATGTATGGTCAATTAATCTATCACAAAGGAGGCAAGAATACATAATAGGGAAAAGACAGTCTCTTTAATAAATGGTATTAAGAAAATTGGGCAGCTACAAGCAAAGCAATTAAACTGAACCACTTTCTTATGCCATATACAAAAATAAACTCAAAATGAATTAAAGACCTAAACATGAGACCTGCAACCATAAAATTCCTAAAAGAACTCAAAGGCAGTAAACTCTTGGATATTGGTCTTAGCAATATTTTTTTGGATCTATCTCCTCAAACAAGGACAACAGAAGCACAAATTATTAGGATTACATCAAAAACTAAAATTTTTTTGCACATCAAAAGAAACCACCAACAAAACAAAAAGGCAACCTACAGAATGGGAGAAGATATTTCCAAATGATACATCCGATAAAGGATTAGTATACAAAATATATTTAAAGAACTCATACAACTCAATATCAAAAAAACACTCTGATTAAAAAATGGGCAGGGAACCTAAACAGACTTTTTCCAAAGAAAACATACAGATAACCAACAGACACATGAAAAGATGCTCAACATTACTAATCATCAGGGAAATGCAAATCAAAATCATGATAAGATATCACCTCACACCAGTCAGAATGTCTAGTATCAAAAAGACAAGAAATAACAACTGCTGATGAGGATGTGGAGAAAAAGGAACCATCATGCACTGTTGGTGAGAACATAAATTGGTACATCCACTATGGAAAACAGTATGATGATTGTCAAAAAAATTAAAAATAGACAACTGTCAAGAGGGAAGCCAAGTTTCTGTCCATAGATGAATGGATAAAGAAGATGTGGTATATATACACAATAGAATGTTACTCAGCCATAAAAAAGTATGAAATCTTGCCATTTGTAACAACACAAATGGATCTACAGTGTATAATGCTAAGTGAAATAAGTTGACTCAGAGAAAGACAAATGCCATATGATTTGACTCAAATGTGGAATTTAAGAAACAAGATGAACAAACAAAGAAAAAAAGAGACAAACAAAAGAAAACTAGACTTAAATACAGACAACTGGTGGTTACCAGAGGGTAGGTAGGTGGGATGATAGGTGAAAGAGATTAAGAGTACATTTATGATGAGCACCAAGTAATGTATAAAACTGTCAAATCACGGGGTGCCTGGGTGGCTCAGTCAGTTAAGCATTTGCCTTCAGCTCCAGTCATGATCCCAGGGTCCTGGGATCAAGCCCCATGTCAGGCTCCCTGCTCAGCGGAGAGCCTTCTTCCTCTCCTTCTGCCCTTCCCCACCTACCTCCACTCATGCTTGCTCACTCTGTCTCTTGTGCTCCCTCTAATAAATAAAGAAAATTTTTTAAAAAACTGTCAAATCACTATATTGTACACCTGAAACTAATGTAACATGTACATTAATTATACTGGAATTTTAAAAATATGTTAATTATTTTTAATTAAAAATAGAACTACCATATAATCCAGCAATTCTACATTTTGCTATTTATCCAAAGAAAACCAAACCACTAAACTGAAAAGATAAATGCACCCCTATGTTCACTAGAGCACAATTACAATAGCCACAATAAGGAAGCAATCTACATGTCCACTGATAAATGAATATATAAATACTGTGCACATGCGGTGTGTGTGCGCGCCATGGTGGGGAGAGATGAAGTATTGCTGCTTGCCTCTGTTGAATGGTGTCTCCCTCCCACACCAATTCATAAGTTGAAGTTATAACCCCTGATGGGAGGGTATTTGAAGATAGGGCATTTGGGGAGTAATTAGATTTAGATGAAGTCATGAGGGTGAGGCCCTCATGATGGGACTGGTACCCTCACAGGAAAAGCCAACAGACCTTGCTTTCCCCTCTCTCTGCCATGTGAGGACAGCAAGAAGGCAGCATCTGAAAGCCAGGAAGAGATCTCTCGCCGGGACCCCAATCGGCCCACACCTTGATTTTGGACTTCCCAGCCTTCAAAACATACATCTTCTACTAAACTTAGCCACAAAAAGCCACATGCCACTGTGGTCCCAATTATGTACTATCCATAAATGGTGTAGTGTAAGGACCTAAATTTTGAGGAAAAATTCTAAAGAGTTCTTGAGGCCTTTGGAGAGATATAGAAGATCTACAACTACCCCCCAATGAGCTGACATATTTTGGAGATTTACAGCATAGTAGTAAACAGCTTAAGCTTTGGGTATCCAAGGATGAGGTTTGACTACCAGCTCTATCATTTACCAGCTCAGTGGTCTCAAGTAAAGGAGTAAAATGAACTTTCCAGAAGTTCTGTATTAACCAGAGAGGAGAAGAATGTAATTTGTCCCTACTGCTGAACCTCCCCTTCCCCTTCCAAGAAGGGAAACCCAAACACAGGGGCCCAAGGACATGTCAGAGGCACATACATATGTCCCCCCTTCTATCAAATCAGGCTGTTCAGGTGGTTTGCTGCTCTGTGATCATTAGGCATCCATTTTCAAGAGTGTACAATGAAGGCATCCTATGGGATGTGTGGGCAGCTTGACTTCTGCGCATGACAGTAGGCTCTACATCCAGCCTGAAGCCAAACATGGGGTTTGAACTCACAACCCTAAGATCAAGACCTGAGCTGAGACCAAGAGTCGGATGCCTAACCGACTGAGCCACCCAGGACTTGCTCGAGTTGGTTCCTACAGTTATTTACTGTAGGTACTAACAAGGTCATGGGTTCAGGCCACATCTGGCCCTGTGAAGTGATGGCATGCAAACCTGGCCAACTGCTTTATAAATACTTCATGTTAATCCCTATGGCAACAAGGCTAAGGAGTAGGCACGGTGCAGCAAAATGCATCCTGCTCCTGGAAAAACTCAAGTATATTCTCTACAATGGGAGACAAATTGATTGGGTGAGCAGTGGCTCAGAATGGAGTGACAGATGCTGCAGGGATCATGTCCTTCCTTCTTACCCCATCATATGTTATAGCCCATTAATCAGATGATCAAAGGACCTGGATGCTTCTGATAGAGAAACAAATGCCAGCTTCTAAAAATCCTCATTTTACTGTGAAATATAATACATGTAAAGCATAAAAATATAAATATGTAAGTAAATTATTATAATGCGATCTCCCATGCACTTACCTCCCTCTTCATCAAAGTCAAGAAATAGAACACGGTGAGCATGCCAGAGGCCATGGGATTATTGGTTATAATGCCTTCTTACCTCTGCTCTAGTAACTACTATCCTTATGTGTTAATTGTTTCCTTGCTATTTTTCTTCATAGTTTTTTTCACATATGCTTGTTTGCCTAAATAATATGGTTTTGCTTTACTAGATTTTTAAGCTTTATATAAACAGACTCATACTGTATGCATGTGTCATGTTTCTTCTGCCCAATATTATGTTTATGAGAGTCATACTTGTTGTATAGCTGTATTCTGTTTACTTGTCTTGTTATGTGAATGTGCTTCATTTTTCTACCCATTCTATTATGGATGGGGCTATTAGGAACAACACTGCTGTGAACTTTCTTATAAATGCTTCCTGAAATTTGTGTGTATTAGATTTCAAAGGAGTAGAATTTTATTGCCATGGAATATGTTCATATAGCTAGCAACTGGCCCCTTCAGGTTTGCTACCAGGTTTATTAGATTCCCCTGCTACCCAATTCTATTCTACTCTTAAAATTAATCAGACAGGCGTATATATAAAGACAAACTATGCTGCCCTGCAACCTATTTTATTTGATAATAGTTAAACATATTTCTTAGTGATAAAAATTAGTATACAACATATATTCATGTAGGGATCCACTAAATTTTATTTGGTGAATATATTGTGTATTTTATTTGCTGAATATATTGTGTATTTAGGTTGCTTTAAAGAAATTTGTTATCATAGTTAAATATAAATGCAGAAAATTAAAAATTTTTTGAACAAATTCCTAGATGTGAAATTGACAGGTTAAAGATGAAACAAGATTTTTAAAGTCAGAAAAATAGCACAATTTACTCAATAATAATTTTTAAGATTGACTATTTTCTCTAAAAGGTCACCAATTTTGGTATTGCATAGAAATATTTTATACTTGCCAATTTTATGATGGAAAAGTATCTTTAAGATTTATTTATTTATTAGAGAGAGAGAGCATGAGAGGGGGGAAGGGCAGAGGGAGAAGCAGACTCCCCGCCGAGCAAGGAGCCTGATGTGGGACTCGATCCCGGGACTCCAGGATCATGACCTGAGCCGAAGGCAGTCGCTTAACCAACTGAGCCACCCAGGCACCCTATGGAAAAGTATCTTATTAAGCATCTCTTTATTAATAATGAGGGTAAATAATTTTTTTGCATATTATTATTTGTTGCTTACATTATTTCTTTGTAAATATATTCTTACACTTCCATTACTATTGGGAAGATGTGCACCTTTTTTATTTGAGATTTTATAGAAACTTTAAATTTGGCATATAAATATTTTGTCTGGTAAATATGTTGAAAATGTGTTTTCTTAGTTTATCATTTATCTTCAAATGTTTTCAGTTTTTTTTAAAGATTTATTTATTTTAGAGAGAGAGAGAGAGAGAGAGAGTGCATGAGTTGGGGGGAGAGGCAGAAGGAGAGGGAGAGAATCCTCAAGCGGATTCCCCACTGAGCGCAGAGCCCAATGCTGGCTCAATCCTGGGACTGAGATCGTGACCTGAGCCGAAACCATGAGTGGGACACTTAACTGACTGAGCCACCCAGGTGCCCCAAATGTTTTCAATTTTTTGTGTCTTTCATTATCTAGTGTTAAAATTTCACATAGTAAAGTCATTTTCCCATTATTATCTTTGCTCTAAGATTATCTAATCACTTGCCCATGTATTTTTCTAGCATTGTTGTAATCTCTTATTCCCAGGCTGCCACATTAAAAAGTTTGTAGGGCACCACTCTTCCATCATACCATATTTATTACTTTCAATTATTATTACTCTGGAATTTATAGTAATGTATATAGTAAGTATCTGGATTAATTTTTTTCCAAGTGGTTAAACAGTTGTCCAAATACCAATAATTAATCAATTATTTTCATCACTGATATGCTGTGATCTCTGTATCATCTAAAAAAAAAAAGAATACAGTGCACATGCACACACACACCACCACCATCACCGCACCATACCACACCACACCCTGGAATATTACTCAGCCATAAAAGAGAATGAAATCTTGCCATTTGAAATAACATGGATGGATTTAGATGGTATTATGCTAAGTGAAATTAAGTCACACAGAGAAATACAAATACTGTATGATTTCATTTATATGTAAAATCTTAAAAACAAATGAACAAGCAAAACAAAACAGAAACAGAATCACAAATACAGAGAACAAACTGGTGGTTGCCAGAGGGGGAGGAGTGTGGATTGAGCAAAATAAGTAAAGGGTATTAAGAGGTACAAACTTCCAGTTATAAAATAAATGTCACTGAGTCTATGTAAAGTACAGGATAGCAAATACAGTCAATAATACTGTAACAACTTTGTATGGTGACAGATGATAACTATACTTATCATGGTGGAGCATTTTGTAATGTATATAAATATCAAATCACTATGCTGTACAGCCGAAAATAATATAGTATTGCATGTCAATAATACAATAAAAAAGAAAAAGAAAAAAGCTAACCACCAAACAGAAAGCAACACAGACCTTGTGGTCTGCCCCTAACCAAACTGATCACCTGCTAACACGAAAAAATTAACTTTCTCCAAGGACTATAACAGGACTCAGGGTCTGACAACGTAACACTCACAAAATCTGGGATACAAACGAAAACTACTTGATATATTATATGGAAGAGTCAGGAAAATGTGATGAATTTCAAGAAAAATTACAATAAACATGTTACAACTAGATGACTCTGATGTAGAAATTATTAGACAAAGATTTTAAAGCAGCTTTATAACAGCTTCAGCAGGTAAAGGTAAAGAAACGTGAAATGAATGGAAAGAGTGCTTCTCAGCAGAGAAATTTTAGAAGTGAAAGCTCTATTGAAAAATATACTAAGCCTGGGTGGCTCAGTCAATAAGCATCTGCCTTCGGCTCAGGTCATGGTCCCAGGGTCCTGGGATCAAGCCCCACATCAGGCTCCCTGCTTAGCGGGAGGCCTACTTCTCCCTCTGTCACTCCCCCTGCTTGTGCTCCCTCTCTCGCTGTCTCTCTCTGTCAAATAAATAAATAAAATCTTTAAAAAAAAAAAAAGATAAATCAATATAAATCAAGCAATCTATGGAACTAGATGGCATTATGCTAAGTAAAATAAGTCAGCCAGAGAAAAGACAAAGATCATTTGATTTCACTCATGTGGAATTAAAGAAACAAATCAGATGAACATAGGGGAAGGGAAAGAAAAATAAGACGAAAACAGAGAGGGAGACAAACCATAAGAGACTCTTAACTACAAGAAACAAACTGAGGGTTGCTAGAGGAGAGGTGGGTGGCGGAATGGGGTAACTGGGTGATGGCATTAAGGAAAGCACTTGATGTAATGAGCACTAGGTGTGTTACATGCAACTGATGAATCACCAAATTATCTCTGAAACTAATAATACACTATATGTTAATTAAATTGAATTTAAATTTAAAAGTTAAATATCAAAAAGCATATACATAAATTATCCAATCTGAGGAACAAAGATTATTAAAAAAACAAATAATCTCAAGGACATATTGGAGTATCAAAAGTCTAACACACATGTCATTGGAGGTCCAGAAGAGTAGAAAGAGACTGAGGAAGAAAAATATTTGAATAACCTTGACAAATTTGGCATCCCTGTATGCTCAAATTCAAATGACCTAACAGAATAGTGGCCTTCCAAGCAGAAACACTTCAATACTGATGCAGAGTTCAAATTTCCCACTGAAACAGCAGATAATAATCTGGATTAATGACCTCCAAACCTTAGATTACACATTCTTATCAGTAAAAATTAAGTAATCAGAGCAAAGACATATTAATGAATTATATATGGACTACTAAATACTAATCTAATATATATGTTATAAAAATAAGAAAAAGAAATTAAGTGAGGTAAAGAGATAAACAATTTTTTTAATTTTTATCCTGATAGAAAAAATCATTTTGCACCCTCTTCTTTAAATTTTTGCCTTTTTTAAGTGAAAGGGATTTTAATGAATATGCATTTTTTTTTAATCTTGGCTTAAACTGTGATACAGCAATTAAAAGATCTAATCTAAGCTTTAATGTCAAAACAAATTAGAAGAGGAATACACAAATATATGTCAATCCAGGGGTGCCTGGGTGGCTCAGGTGGTTAAGTGTCTGCCTTCAGCTCAGGTCATGATCCCAGGGTCCTGGGATCGAGCCCGCATCTGGCTCCCTGCTCAGCAGGAAGTCTGCCTCTCCCTCTCCCTCCCCCCTCTCTCTCTCTCATGAATAAATAAAAAAAAAAATCTTTAAAAATATATATATATATGTAAATCCAATTATAAGATGAGATTCACTGGCTTCACTGAAATTCAGTTATAATTTCCCAGTTTTTCTTACAAATTTATTACAAAGTGTTTTGCTTTTAAAATATAAGTTCAAAATTCATTATAACTTATTTTAAAAAAATGGATTAGAACTTTGTTCCTATGTTTTTCAAGGTTTAACTTTTATAACACCCTTTCCAGCAACAAAGTGAGAAAATAATGTAAATATTTCCAAACATCCATTTTTACAGAATAAATTTCATTCAAAAAGAAGTTCTTGGGGGCGACTGGGTGGCTCAGTCGTTAAGCGTCTGCCTTCAACTCAGGTCACGATCCCAGGGTCCTGGGATGGAGCCCCCGCATCGGGCTCCCTGCTCAGCAGGAAGCCTGCTTCTCTCTCTCCCACTGCCCCTGCTTGTGTTCCCTCTCTTGCTCTGTCTCTGTCAAATAAATAAAATCTTTAAAAATAAAAAGTTCTTGGGGTGCCTGGCTGCCTTAGCAACTCTTGATCTCGGGGTCATGAGTTTAAACCCCACATTGGGAGTAAAGCTTACTTTAAAAAAAAATTTTTTTTTAATTTTTTTTTTTAAAGAAGTTGTCACTCAAAGCTAAAATGCTACTTTAAAACATTAAAGGGCAGATTGTATCTATATTTATAAAAATACCACTGAAAGTTACTTAAGAAAATTTATCTGTAATAAAAAAAATGCCTATCTCAGCTTTAAATTTAAAGTTTAAAAATTCCAACATGGAGGTTCTTGGGTGGCTCAGTCGTTAAGCGTCTGCCTTCGGCTCAGGTCATGATCCCAGGGTCCTGATATGGAGCCCTGCATCAGGCTCCCCTCTAGGCAGGAAGCCTGCTTCTCCCTCTCCCACTCCCCCTGCTTGTGTTCCCTCTCTCACTATATCTCTCTCTGTCAGATAAATAAAAACAAAATCTTAAAAAAAAAAAAAAAAAAACTCCATCATGCTATAATGAGTGAACCTTGGGGCACAAGTAAACACATAACAATAAACTGAAGGGAAATACATATGTGAGGTTTGCATTACCACCCCTCCAGACTTCCTCAAGATGCCACACAAGCTATAAATCTCATCTGACCCAATGAGGGGCACTACTGTAAAGCTAAAATTTTTATCATTTTTTATTTTTTTATTACTCATTAAGAGATAAATATAAATTCTAATACTTTTTTCATGTACATTAATGAATCATCTTTAGCATACCACTTTGAAGACTACTATTGCTACCATATTTTATTAGAAAATGATTGTTTCTATGTTTGAAGTTACGATCCAAAAAAAAAAAAAAAGAAGAAGAAGAAATTACAATCCAAGTTTTTTTTTTTTTACCAAGTCTTAGCCTTCCAAGGGAAAATCACACAGATATATTATATCCAGATATAAATTATCCAGATGGCTTGGATACCTTTCTCAGATTAAGGCTAAATATACGAATTTTATCTAAATGTAGGATGAAATTTACATGAACTTTTTCTGGATAATTGTGTGTACCTCTTACTGACAGGATTTCACTTAATGTTAACAACACTGAAAAGTAGATATTAATATTTTTTTAATCAACTTGCATTTGTTTTATTTCTAGTAGCAGAATAACACTGACTTTTACAAGAGTTTTTTGTCCACCCCCAAGCTTCAAAGTCAGCATTACAGCAAACACTTTTCTTCTTTCAAAAAAAGCCATCAATATGCTTTCTTGATGGCACATACTCATTCATTAGTCATATCATTACTGTTCTTTAGATAATCAAACACTAATTTTTGTATTCTGTCCTCCATATTGTTAACATTCTCAGCTGTCACTTCTGCTACCATTAAACCAGCCAGAAACAAACAAAACAGCCGAAAGCACCCTCGAGATCTTTCTAGTGAATTATTTCAAATGTGCTAAGAGAGATAGACAATCAAATTTAAAAATTAAGTGTTAAATATTAGTTGATAATAGGGATGGAAAGTAGACTAATGGTTGCCAGGGGCTGGAGGGAAGGAGGCATGGGGAGTGACTGTTACTGAGTACAGAACCTCTTTCTGGGGTGACTAAAACATTCTCAAATTAGATAGTAGTGTTGATTATACAACCTTGTGAATACACTAAAATCACTGAATTGTATGCTTTCAAATACTGAGTTTTAAAGTATGTAAACTTTACCTCAATAAAAACAACAGAAATTTAGAATATTGAGTCAATAAAGCCACTTCTTTTTTAATGTACTGTTTGAATACAGCCCTATGTTAAATATTCAAGTGCTCTCACTTTCCAGTTTGGGGCAGGTGCAGTTATACAGTGGCTAGATCTGGAAGATTTGAGAGTAGGGGTAGCTGGAGAAGACAGTGGCTGGACAGCTCTCTCTCCTACAGTTTTGGAGCTGCTCTATGTGATCTCCCTCTCAATCTGGTAATCTCAAACACCTGAACTTGAACTGCAGCTCAGGGTTCCAGGCACAAGCATTCTGCCTAGCCTCAAAAATCACATCATGTCCCTTCTGCTGTACTCTTTGAAAGTCCCAAAAACTCTTCTGGTTTCAAGAGGAGAGGATATCACTTCTATTCACACTGTAAGAAGAACATATGAGATGGAAGATACTGTTGCAGTCATCTTTGGAAAATACTGTCTGACTCAGGGCTGATTTTTCAGTAAACCACAGTTGCCCAAAGTCTGACTTCTACATCAGTGATATATCATTAATATAGTATATACTACTTTAAACACACTAAAATAAATTTAAAAAGACAAATTTTTGAATCTAGACGGAAGCTGTCATTTCCTTCCCTCATCCACTTTAGCAATCACTCCTATCAGTGATGAAATTTCAATCCCTACAAAAGGAAATTCCAATCAAAATAAACCACGGTTTTTGAAGACAAAGCTGTTAAATAAAAATATAGACAAGGAAACATAAGACCAGATACTATATTTCATCAATTCTAAGGCTCTTTTAATTTTCATATTTTAGTATCTCTGAAAGGAGTGCATTTTACATACAGTGGTATCTTTGTTAACCAGGCAATAGTCCTGTAGAAATCTGGCTGTTATTTCTAGTGGTAAGACTGGACAATGCAGCCATTCTTGTCAAAAATGACTTAAGTATCATTTGAGAAAGGACTGAGTCCTAGTTTTGTCTTAAAAAGCATCCATTAGTAACTTCTGATAAAATCAAGAGAGCACCAGCATCAAAATTTGCAAAATAGGTGACAGTGGCTTGCAAGAAAATCCCAGAGATGATAATGAAGTACTTTTTTAAGAATGCTACGTCACCAACATTTTTGATGGTACAGAGGATGATATTGGTAAATAAATACATATATCTGAATCAAAAAGTGATTTGGAAGATTTGGACTCTGAATATCAAATAGTTCTAGATATCTCTTAAACAATTTATTTTGCTTATACTTGTCTTTATATGTGTGCAAAGAAATGACATATGGTAAAAAATTTCATGTCCAAATAAGGGTGTTTCCAATAAGTATAGAATAAAGTATCTTACTGATACAATAATCAGTTACAAGATATAATGGGTGAGAAAACCCCATTTATATTAGCACATAAAAGAGAAAAATAATTAGGAATAAATTTAATAAGGTGTGCCTGGGTGGCTCAGTTGGTTAAGTGTCTGACTTCGGCTCAGGTCATGATCTCGGGGTCTTGGGATCGAGCCCTGTGTTGGGCTCCATGCTAAGCGCAGAGTCTGCTTGTCCCTCTCCCTCTTTTCCTCCCCCCCACTCACTCACTCTCAAAAATAAATAAGGGGCGCCTGGGTGGCTCAGTTGGTTAAGCGACTGCCTTCGGCTCAGGTTGTGATCCCAGGGTCCTGGGATCAAGTCCCACGTCGGGCTCCCGGCTCAGCGGGGAGCCTGCTTCTCCCTCTGACCCTCTCCTCTCTCATGCTGTTTCTCTCTCGCTCGCTCTCAAATAAATAAATAAATAAATAAATAAATAAATAAGATCTTAAGAAAAATAACCTTAACATAAAAATCTATATAATAAACTTTCCTGAAAGGAACAAAAGTAGACTTGAACAAATGGAAAGATGTCCCATGCTCTAAGTTAAAATGCCTCAATATAATTAAGATATCAGTTCTACCTACGATATTGAATAAATGCAATGTGTTTCCAATAAAAACACCAATGAGCTTTATAATGGAACTGGACAAGTCGATACTAATGTTAATACAGAAAAATGAATTCACAAGATTCAGCCAGGAAAACACTAAAAAGAGCTATGAAGATGGACTAACTCTACCAGATATTAAAACGTCCTACAAAACCTCTAAAATTGAAACAGTATAGTAGGGGCACCTGGGTGGCTCAGTCGTTAAGTGTCTGCCTTCAGCTCAGGTCATGATCCCGGGGTCCTGGGATCGAGCCCCGCATCGGGCTTCCTGCTCAGCGGAAAGCCTGCTTCTCCCTCCCCCACTCCTCCTGCTTGTGTTCCCTCTCTCGCTGTGTCTCTCTCTGTCAAATAAATAAATAAAGTCTTTAAAAAAGAAAAAAAGAAATAATCCACTGTTTAAAAAAAAAAAAAAACAGTATAGTAATGAGGCACGAATAGACAAACAGAACAGAAAAGTTCAGAAACAGACCAACATAAAAAATCAAGTATATGAAAAAGGTGGTCATCCAAATCATTTGAGTGAAGTTGGCCTTTAGTACTAGGACAAATAAATAGCCATTTGAAAAAAAGATAAAATTGAAGACAAAAAGATAAAACAGATGAATGGATCAGAAATCTCCATGTAAAAGATGAAACCATACAATTAATAGAAAAAAATGGGCAAATTTCTATATAAACTGAATTTAGGGAAAACCTTTCTAATTAAGATTAAAAATCCAATCATAGAAAAGGAAAAAAATTATTAAATTTAACTATACGAAATAAAATGGGTTTTTTTGACAAAATACCATAAACAAAGCTAAAAGACAAAGAGCAAACTAGGAGAAAGTATTTGCAATGTATATCTAAGATAGAAGGCTAGTATCCCTCACATGCAAAAATATTTTTTAATTAAAGGAAAAAAAGACCACAAATTTGATTTTAAAAAAATGGATGAAAGACATAAATATACAAATTACAAAGCAATATAAAAATGGTCCTTAAGCAACTGAAAAGATATAAAAACTCACTCATAAGAGAAATACAAATTTAAAACTGGGCTGAAATACGATTTCTCACCCATCAGACTAGCAAAAACATCAGAAGCTTAACAATATACATTGTGAGTAAAGAGGCACTTTCATATATTGCTAGTGGGAATGCAAAATGGTTCAACCCACATGAAGGTGAATATTTCCTACTATCTAACAAAACAACAAATGCATTTACACTTCTAACCAGCTATTCCACTTCTTTTTTTTTTTTTAAAGATTTTATTTATTTATCTGAGAATAAGAGAGAGAACACAAGAGGACAGAGGGTCAGAAGCAGAAGCAGACTCCCCGCTGAGCAGGGAGCCTGATGCAGGATTCGATCCTGGGACTCCAGGATCATGACCTGAGCCGAAGGCAGTCGCTTAACCAACTGAGCCACCCAGGCGCCCCCAGCTATTCCACTTCTAAGAATCTATCTTGGGGATATACCTCCACCATATAAAAACTGTTTTGAGTAAATCAAAGGTTATTTATCACAGCATTATTTGGAAATATTGGAAACTACCTAAATGCCCAAGTACAGGAGATTAGTTGAATAAACAATGGCATATACACACAAAAGAAAACCATGCAGCTATAAAAAATGACAAAGATCTCTAAGGAATAATACAGAGTGATTTCCATGAGAAACTGTTAAGTGAAAATAGTAAAGTTCAAAAAAGTTTATTTATGCTGGGTGCCAAGACTATTCAAAAGGGAAAGGACAGGGGTTCCTGGGTGGCTCAGTCGTTAAGCATCTGCCTTCACCTCAGGTCATGATCCCAGGGTCCTGGGATCGAGCCCCACATTGGGCTCCCTGCTCGGTGGGAAGCCTGCTTCTCCCTCTCCCACTCACCCTGCTTGTGTTCCCTCTCTCGCTGTGTCGCTCTCTGTCAAATAAATAAAATCTTTAAAGAAAAAAAAGGGAAAGGACAGTCTTCTCAACAAATGATTCTGAGAAAACTGAATATGCAAAAGGATGAACTTACACCTTTACCTTACACCATACGAAAAAATTAACTCAAAATGGATCAAAGATCTAAATGTTGGATCTAAAACTGTAATAAACTTAAAACAGGACAAAGGCTTCACAACACTGGATTTGGCAATGATTTCCTGGATATGACAATAAAGGCACAAGAAACATTAAAAAAAAAAAACCCACAAACTGGACTTCATTAAAATTTTAAAATTTTGTCCATCAAAAGACACTATCAGGGTGCCTGGGTGGCTCAGTTGGTTAAGCATCTCACTCTTGATTTCACTCAGGTCATGATCCCAGGATTGTGAGATGGAGCCCTGGGCATGGAGCCTGCTTAAGATTCTTTCTCTCCCTCTCCCTCTGCCCCTCCCCATCCCTAAAAAAAAAAAAAAAAAAGTCTATTTAAAAAGACACTATCTATAAAAAGGCAACCCACAGAATGGGAGAAAATATTTGCAAATCACATATCTGATAAGGGATTAATAGCTAGAATCTATATAGAACTTGTAAAATTCTACAGCGAACAACCCAATTCAAAAATGGGTAAAGGACTTGAATAAACATTTCTCCAAAGACTATACAAATGGCCAATAATCACATAAAAAGATGCCCAATCATTAGGAAAATACAAATTAAAACTACAAGGAGCCATCCATTGGGATAGTTAACTACCAAAAAAGAAATAAAGAAAATAAGAAGGGCTGGCAAATATGTGGAGAAATTAGAACCTCTGTGCACTGTTGGGGAGAATGTAAAATAGCACAGCCACTGTGGCAATCAGCATGACAGTTTCAAAAAATCAAAAACAGGATTACCACATGATCCAGCAATTCCACTTCTGAGTATATACCCAAAAGGAATGAAAGCAAGGTCTCGAAGAGAGATTTGTACACTCATGTTCACAGCAGCATTATTCACAATAGCCACATTGTAGAAATAATCCAAGTACCTATCAACAGATGGATAAGCAAAATGTGGTATATACACACAATGAATATTATTCAGCTTTATAAAGGAAGGAAATCCTGCAATATATGACAAAACAGATGAATCCTGAGGAGGTCATGTAAGTGAAATAAGCCAGTCACAATAAACCAAATACAGTGTAATTCCAAGTAGTACTTAAAGTAGTCAGAATCACAGAGACAGGAGAATGATGGTTGTCAGCAGCTGAGGGAAGAGGGAAATGTGGAGTTATTGTTTAATGGGTGTAGAATTTCAGTTTTACAAGATGAAAAGAATTCTGGAGATGGGTTGTGTTGATGGTTGCACAATATGAATGTACTTACTAAGACTGAACTATACACTTAGAAATGATTAAGATGGTAAATTTTATGCTCCATATACTTTACCATAATAAAAATTATTGGGGGTGGGCGCCTGGATGGCTCAGTTGGTTAAGCCACTGCCTTTGGCTCAGGTCATGATCCTGGAGTCCCGGGATCGAGTCCCGCATCGGGCTCCCTGCTCGGCAGGGAGTCTGCTTCTCCCTCTGACCCTCCCCCTTCTCATGTGTTCTCTCTCATTCTCTCTCTCTCAAATAAATAAATTAAATCTTTAAAAAAAATAAAAATAAAAAAATAAAAATTATTGGGGATAAAAAAAGCATATGCTACTATACACACACACATACACACACACACACACATATCTGCTTTGCTTAACAAAAACAGGTTAAAGGCAAATCAGAAAACAATTAAGAGGGTTACCCATGAGAGAAAGGAATATGTTCCATATATTCAATATAAGTTTTTATTAAATCAAGAAAGATGGAGGGGGCACTAAAATCAAAACAAAGAATTCAACTGCAGTTCAAATTAATACCATAATACAGAAAGGAGAACTCCAAATAATTTATAAACACAGTATTTAACTAAATATATAGCCTCAGTCTTGGAGTAGGGGTTGAGCAGCAAACGAACGGATTCTTTTTAGTAGGTAGGCTTTCTGTGTGTGTGGTAGTGGTATATAGCTCCAGCAATTCTATAACTATTTTAGAAGTATTTTATAGGGGCGCCTGGGTGGCTCAGTCATTAAGCATCTGCCTTTGGCTCAGGTCATGATCCCATGGTCCTGGGATCGAGCCCCGCATCAGGCTCCCTGCTCAGCAGGAAGCCTGCTTCTCCCTCTCCCACTCGCCCTGCTTATGTTCCCTCTCTCGCTGTGTCTCTCTCTGTCAAATAAATAAATAAAATCTAAAAAAAAAAAAAAAAAAGTATTTTACAACTGAGCAAATGAGATACATAGATACTTTTGGAAGCCAGAGTTCTCACTGTGGAGGGGGAGGCAGATAAATATGGAATAGTGGGAGACAAACAAGAATCCTATAGGGATGGACTGGATTTGGAGAGATCAGTGTGAACTCAAAAATTCTAAAATATGTAGGTGTGTGTGTGCATACAAACATATACAAAGTTAAATATGTTTATGGATGCATATAAGTATATATACACAAGTGTGTGTGTATATATATTCATATTTACATATATAAACACATGCACATGTTTCTTTCCCCTGTCAACTGAAAGAACCCAAAAGCAAAGATACCTCCAGAATAATGAGAACACCTAGCATCCAAATCCTGGTCTCTTAAGACTATTCCCCAAAAAGGAACCTAAGCTCCTCAGAAAAGTGGCTCATTCCAGGATAGATATGAGATTAGCTTGGAACATATTATTGCATCAGAATAAATGCAAATATATCAAAATTTGAACATCAAAATAATTTAGGGCAATAATACTTTATAAACAACTAGAAAAAATAGGAATCCAAGAGTTTTATCTATAATAAGTAGATAAATAAATATGTAAATGGAGGAGAAGAGAGGATTCTTGCTCTCTGTAGAATTCCAAGGCTGACCAGTAAATGTGAAAGGAATGCTAGAGTTTAAAAATTACTGTTTTGCAACTACCACTATAAAGATTTGTTTAGGCAAGAGTCATCCATGCACGCTAACTTAAGGGAGAAATTTTGAAGAGGAGGAAGATAATTGCATGGTTTTAAAATGTATCCTCACAGATTGCTTATTAATTGCAAGGGTAAAAATAATAGCTATACAGGGGAGAAATAAGACAACATCTCGAGCACGTAATAAAAATTATCATCACCAATGAAGACCAAATGACTATTGTAGGACTATAGATCTGATGCCCTAAGAAAAGAACACCACCACTATGTGAAATTTTTATCAGGAATTTATAACCTGAATCTAATCATGAGCAATTACCAGAAAAACCCAAAATAAGAAACACTCTATTTTTAAAAAAGACTATATTACTCAATTTATCAACATCATAAAA
This sequence comes from Mirounga leonina, assembly GCF_011800145.1. NCBI lineage: Eukaryota > Metazoa > Chordata > Mammalia > Carnivora > Phocidae > Mirounga > Mirounga leonina. The sequence goes on along the minus strand of NW_023270454.1, from coordinate 34,603,314 downwards.
GACCAAAAAAAAAAGGTTGCAGAACTATTCCAGATTAAAAAAGACTGAAGAGAGGGGCGCCTGGGTGGCTCAGTCGTTAAGCATCTGCCTTTGGCTCAGGTCACAATCTCAGGTCCTGGGATCGAGCCCCGCATCGGGCTCCCTGCTCTGCAGGAAGCCTGCTTCTCCCTCTCCCTCTCCCCCTGCTTGTGTTCCCTCTCTCGCTGTGTCTCTAATGGGATATAATGTTAATAACAGATGAATCTAGAAAAAGGAATATGCAGATTTTTTGCAACTTTAGTTTGCAATTATCAACAAAAAATTTTTTCAAATTTAAGTGGTAAGAAAGCATTGTTTCATAGTTTAATAAACAATGTTTTCTCTCCCTTGGTGGCATATAAGATAATGATGGACTTTACAATTAATAGTATCTTAGAGTCACTGAAACATAATAGATGGATAGGCCAAAAAAAAGCAATTAGTTCCTTCAACTTATAAGCTTTTAGGGAAAAGACAAGACCCAGCGTGTATACTAAATTAAGACTATTTAGAAGTACAAGAGACTTGGTGTTATCAATCTGGTCTTCAAGCAATTAAAACATTAAGTATTATCTATTCCTTAAGTCTCATTCTACAAAATGTATGCTTAATTACAACTGTACAAGTATCTACATACACTGTGAGTAAATCAATGTACAGCTATTTAAAATATGTAATATGTTTTAAATGGGCTTTAGAGGTTCAAAAAAGGGGTACCTGGGGCTCCTGGGTGGCTCAGTTGGTTAAAGCGACTGCCTTCGGCTCAGGTCATGATCCTGGAGTCCCTGGATCGAGTCCCGCATCAGGCTCCCTGCTCAGCGAGGAGCCTGCTTCTCCCTCTGACCCTCCCCCCTCTCATGTACTCTCTCTCATTCTCGCTCTCTCAAATAAATAAATAAATCTTTAAAAAAAAAAAAAGGGGGGGTACCTAGCTGGCTCAGTCGGTTAAGCGTCTGCCCTCCACTCAGGTCAGATCCCAGGACCCTGGGAACAAGACCCTCCTCCAGCTCAGGGAGCCTGCTTTTCCCTCTCCCTTTGCCCCTCCCCCACACACACCCCACCCCACCACGCCCCGCTCTGCTCTTGCTCTCTCTTGCATGTGCTCGCAGGCGTGCCCTCTCTGTTTTTTTAAAAAATTTTTAAAATAAAGGTTCAAAAAGATAAAATGCCCCTTGATAACTAGGTTTACAGGAAACTGAAACTTGTTAGATTGGTTAACCGGTAACCACTCAAAACTAAATGCTGATAAAGGACAAACTCAGAACAGTAATCTGGGATTAAAATATAGTAAGCAGTAAAAACATTATTCAACCATCAGAGAAATCCCTGTAAAAATTAAATGCTAGCATTACCAGAGTTTTTGGCTTTCATCTGCATGGTAGAGTGTATTTGGGGGGGCGGGGGGGAGAGGAAGCCCAAGGAATTAAAAATATAGGTTTCTTTTGTAATATGCATGATTTTTACTACCACATTTCTACGTCTGGAAGGCGCTGAAGAAAAATCACTAAGATGAGTCAAATAAATGACCACAGAGGACAGACAGTGAACAAAGAAGCCACAGAATGTAGAGCAATGCTTATCAGTATAACCAAGTGAATTAGGAGACTATGGATGTAATGGAACATATTTAGGCAATTCACTGAGCTGAGAAAACAATGAAAATCCACATTCTTACCTGTGCATTTACACAAATGACAGCTGCAGAACTGGAAAGTGGGAGAAAAAGAACTATATACTAAGTAACTTCCTAAGAATTGTCCAGTCTGACGATTTTTCCACTTTCTTTAAAATTTTCCATTCTAAATTGCAGCTATCAAATGTGAATTCAGTGAACATTCCTTTTTCTTTTTTTAATGCATTTATGTTGCACTATCAAATGTAAAAAGAGAACTGAAATCAAATTGTCACATACAGTACATACAAAACATTGTACATATGGTACATGTCAAAAACTGAAATCTGCAGTAATGTGAAAACATTCTCCACTTGGTATTTTAATATAAAAAATAATTATGCAATTAAAAAAATGATACCTAGATACAAAGTAAAAGGGTAGTTGCCAGGGACTGGGGATAAGGGAAGAATGTGGAGTTATTATTTAATGGGTACAGAGATTCAGTTTTACAAGATGAAAAAAGTTTTGGGAGACAGACAGTGGTGATGGGTGTACAACAATATAAATGTACTTAATACCACTGAACTATATAGTTATAAATGGTTAAGATGCTAAATTTTATGTTATATATATTTCACCACAGTAAAAAAATAGAGAAAAAAATAATAGTTGATAACCTAACATCAAGAGGTAATAGAAATCAGATTAAACAATTCAAAACCTAACAATCTTCAAATATTCAGCAAAAATTATACCACCTAATTCAGTAGCTCTCAAGAGCATCATCAGGTTATCAAAAGAGTCTAACAAATATTCAAGCTAATAAGTGAGTTCTTTCAAATATGGTTCAATTATTTTGTTTTTAAACAAGTGTCTGCTGCGCACGAAGGAGACAGCGATGGAGGTCTCTAGGGTTAGGTATCTACTCTGACGAGGAAGGAGCCACGTTTGGTGATGAACTCTATGTTGAGCTTAGGCTAGCAGGCTGGCTTGGAATCAAGCCGTCATAGCTGAGATGGGCAAGCAGAACAACAGAGGATGAAAGGGGTGAAGCCTTGACCTAGGGCACCCCTATCCCCAAATGTTTGCTTGAAGCACCTGCTCCTAAGGTGCTGCTGGCACACAATCCTTTACCTCTGCTCAATTCTACACAGAAAGGTATTTCTTATGGTTATATTTCATACCAACTGTGGAAAGTTGGGGACCCCTGAAACTAGTATTTCATGCAAAGAGCTCCTTTAAAATCTTTTGAGAAACATCAGTATACTTTGCCTCAAAAGATGGGATAAGTAATGATGATTCTAGAGGTGGAATTTAAAAATCAGTAAGGAAGAGGTAGTACAGTAGTGAGCCTCCAAGATGGCTTCCAATAATTCTCACTCCCTGGTGTTCATGCCCTTGTATGTTCTCCACCTCTTACAAACTCCTAGTGGAAAGAGAAAATGGTACAACCAATTTGGAAAACAGGCTCTTAAAACATTAAATACATACCTACCCTATAATCCAGCCATCCCACTCCTAGGTATTTAACCAAGAAAAATGAAAGTTTGTATCCAAAGACTTGTATACAAATGTTCACTGCAGCTTTATTTGTAATGGCCAAAAAATGGAAACAATCCAGACTGTTTTTCAACAAGTGAATGGATAAAAAAATGTATGACATATCCACACAAAAGAATATTACTCAGCAATTTAAAAAATGGAAAATGATACAAAAATGGATACATCTCAAAATAATTATTCTAAGTGAAACAAGACCAGAAAAAAACATACTGTGTGATTCTATTTGTACATATAAAGTTTATATAAAATTCTAGAAAATGCAAACTAACCTCATTCTTCTGATGTAAAAGTAAACAGGAACTATTTAATTAATAGTATAAGAATATAGATACTCTTTCAAACAAAAAACATATCTGAGGGTGCCTGGGTGGCTCAGTCGTTGAGCGTCTGCCTTTGGCTCAGGTCATGATCCCAGGGTCCTGGGATCGAGTCCCACATCGGGCTCCCTCCTCAGGGGGAAGCCTGCTTCTCCCTCTCCCACTCCCGCTGCTTGTGTTCCTGCTCTCGCTATCTCTGTCTCTGTCAAGTAAATGAGTGGAATCTTTAAAAAAAAAAAAAAAAAAACGTATTTGACCACCCACTGGTTCTACTTTACTTTTTTCACCCCTAAATTTGCTTGTTTTACCCACTACTAATCTTCAGGAACAGAAATTTTTGCCTGTTTTTACTGTATAATATATCCCCAGCACTAATAATGACAAGCATATGACTGATGCTCAATAATTACCACTTAACAAATTCTTCCTGCTAATCTTATTCCCTTTTCTCTGTCCCAGTGTGTCATATGCCTACCTGCAGTTCTCTCCCTCAATGCTACCCTCAAGCCTTCATTTCTTGCTTTCCAACATTTTTAGTTCCTAAATTTGGTCTTTTAATTATTAATGAAATAATAATAAAGGAACCATTGTTGTTTCATTTAAATATACAACCATATGTGAAGAGCTTTATCTTCTAAATGGTAAGTAATTAAGGGTAGTGACTTTCTCTAAAACCAATCACATATTGTAGTAGTATATATTTTATATTATTATATACATATTTAGCATCTGTGTGTACAATTCTGTACCAGATGGGTACCAGACCAATCTGATACCAGACTGTCTGATACCAGACCAGACAACAACAAAATCCATATATGAAGTTGTACATACTTAATTTAAATTACACTGAGAAATGCTACAACTGGAATCATGTTACCTAATTTGGTAAACATTACCTTATCTACACACATGAATGCATGAAATAATTAAGGGAGGGCGCCTGGGTGGCTCAGTTGGTTAAGCGACTGCCTTCGGCTCAGGTCATGGTCCTGGAGTCCAGGGATTGAGTCCCGCATCGGGCTCCCTGCTCGGCAGGGAGTCTGCTTCTCCCTCTGACCCTCCTCCCTCTCATGCTCTCTGTCTCTCATTCTCTCTGTCTCAAAAAAATAAATAAAATCTTTAAAAAATAATAATAATAATTAAGGGAGGAGAGTAGGAAACCTACAAAAAAGATCATGATACATGTAGCCAATTTAAAACAAGTAAGAATTTGGGGGGGAAAATGGAATTCCACAATCTGGAATCATGCTTCCATGAACCGTGGCTCTGCCTCTTAGCTGCATTTTGGGACACATACAGTGGGGCTAGTTAGGAAAACAACTTCATGTGGTTTGAAGACTGAAGGCATATAAAGTGCTTAAAACTATATCTCCCAAGTGTTCAATAAATGTTAGCAATTATTAAATTTTATAAATATAAAAATTTATGATTTAAGAAATGAGTTTCATTTAAATAATTTATCAATTACATACCTAGAAATAAAAATTTTTTAAACCTGCATTAACTATCAGTTTGTCAAAAACATACACGAAAAAAATTATAGGACCTAAATATTTCTACCATAAACTTAATAAGAGATTATAAGTAAGATTTTAATTACTCAGTGCACCTAAAATAATTTGAAATGTTAGTATAATTTAATTTGAATACAACTGTATTATGACAAAAATCAAGAATTTATATTAGTGTCACCTAAAAGTCTAGGTATCCTTCAGCCACAATACACATTTACACCAGTTTTTTGGCAAATCAAATTTATGTTTTCTTTTTTTTTTATTCTTATGTTAATCCCCATACATTACATCATTAATTTTAGATGAAGTGTTCCATGATTTATTGTTTGTGCATAACACCCAGTGCTCCATGCAGAATGTGCCCTCCTCAATACCCACCACCAGGCTAACCCATCCTCACACCCCCCTCCCCTCTAGAACCCTGTTTGTTTTTCAGAGTCCATCGTCTCTCATGGTTTGTCAAATTTATGTTTTCTTATATGAAATTAGGAAGTGATTACTTTTTAAAAATTACAATTTTGGAAGATCAAAAGTAGTATGGATAAATGCTTTCCTAAAAAATTACCAAGAAATCTACAACAAAATTCGTATTAACACAGAAGACTAAACTTAGTCATCATTTAAGAAACATACTTCATGAAAATGAAAGATAACTATGTTCGTAACATATGAATAGCTATATATTTGCATGGGTTAGATGGGCCTTATCCAAGTTCAGGGACACTTCAAAATCCAAGACCATGAAATCTAAACAGAGCTAAGCAAAGTAAATCAGTGTCAAAACAAGAATCCTCCAGGTTTTAGAAGCAAAGTATATACGTTGAATTACACAAAGGCATCTTCTCTGGGCTGAGAAATTGCCAAGATGTACCCCCTCTAAGAGGAGTAACTACAAAAAGGCATCTGTCTTACACCAAGACAGAGGTCTGAATTTCAACCACCACTAGCAATCCTTTGGCCAGGGACACGCTGAACAACTTTTACTTGAAAGCTGCAAAGAGGGTAGCTGCTATGGACTGTTTGTGTCCCCTCAAAATTCTTATGTTGAAGCCCTAATCCCCAATGTAATGGTATCTAAAGTGAGGCCTTTGGGAGGTAAATAGAGTTAGATTAAATCAGGAGTATAGAGCCCCTCGTGATAGGATTAATGCCCTTATAAGAGAAAAGCCTCTTTCTCCACCAAGTGGCAGTGTAGAAGAGGGCTACCTCATTCTCCATGTAACTTACAAAATGCATTAATATCAAGTATTTGAAATTCTGTCAACTGGCTGATACAAAAATATTCCATTAAACAACAGTCCCTAATAATTTTGTATGGCAATACAACAATAAGAAAACTGCAGGCATGTGGGGCTATTTTCCCCAGGACACTCATCCAGATGATGGTTCTTCTTATTCTCATTTTGTTGCTGGATTCTCAAAGAGCTACAAATGGCTGATGGGTAAGCATTTGAGACTAGTTACCCCTGAACACTCAAGATACTTACTTGAAAAGAAAACAGTATGTGGTCATGCTCATCTCTCCACCAAAAATACTACTGAAATGTTTTCATTCATTCAGGCATTCATTTAACCATTTATTTAACAAACAATTTATTTGGACCCTATTATGCTATGCCCTTTCCAACCTCTGAAGAAGATGCTGTAACGCAAGCCACAAGCCTCACTTCCCATACTGCTCAATGACATAACTGAAAGGTAGCTCAAACTTTCCTGAGCCAGGAGAATGTACCACAGAGAACCATACTAGAGCCTGCCAATAAAACTAACTAATTATATTCAACCTGTTAAAATCCAGTAAGGGGGATAAATGAACAACATATAAGAATATTTTTGCAATCTAAATAACTTAATAGGATTTGCTATTATATCTAATATTCCAAACTAAATAGGCAATTTCTCCAAAACCAAATCAGGAAGAAACAGAAAATTAGAAGAAACCAATTACCAGCAATAAAATTGAATCACTAATCAAAAAACCCCCAACAAACAAAACTCGAGGATAAGATGCGTTCACAGGTGAACTCGACCAAACATTTAAAGAACAGATAATACCTATTCTTCTCAAGCTACTCCAAAAAATAGAAGAGGAAGGAAAACTTCCAAATTCATTCTATGAGGCCAGTATTACCCTAATACCAAAACCAAAAAAAGCCACTACAAAAACAGAAAACTACAGGCCAACATAGATGTAAAAATCCTCAACAAAATACTAGCAAACCAAATCCAACAATACATTAAAAGAAATAATTCACCAGAACCAAGTGAGATTATTCCCAGAATGCAAGGGTGGTTCAATATTCAATCAACATGATACATCACATTCATAAGAGAAAGGCTATAAACCATATGATCATTTCAATAGACACAGAAAAAGCATTTGGCAAAGTACAACATCCATTCATGATAAAAACCCTCAACAAAGTAGGTTTAGAGAGAACATACCTCAATATAATAAAGGCCATATATGAAAAACCCACAACTAATATCATACTCAATGGGGAAAAACGGAGAGCTTTTCCCCTAGGGTTAGGAACAAGACAAGGATGTCCACTCACCACTTTTATTCAACATAGTACTGGAAGTCCTAGCCACAGCAATCAAACAACAAAAAGAAATAAAAGTCATCCAGGGCGCCTGGGTGGCTCAGTTGGTTAGGCGACTGCCTTTGGCTCAGGTCATGATCCCAGAGTCCTGGGATCAAGTCCCACATTGGGCTCCTGGCTCAGCAGGAAGCCTGCTTCTCCCTCTGACCCTCTCCCCTCTCATGCTGTTTCTCTCTCTCTCTCTCAAATAAATAATTAAATCAAAGAAGAAAAAGAAAGAAAGAAAGAAAGAAAGAAAGAAAGAAAGAAAGAAAGAAAGAAAGAAAGAAAGGTCATCCAAATTGGTAAGGAAGAACTAAAACTTCCACTATTTGCAGATGACATGATACTGTATATAGAAAACCCTAAAGATTCCACCAAAAAACTACCGGAGCTGATAAACAAATTCAGTAAGGTCGCAGGATACAAAATCAATGTACAGAAATCTGTTGCACTTCTGTACACTAATAATGAAGCAGCAGAAAGAGAAATTAAGAAAGCATCCCATTTACAATTTGCACCAAGAAGAATAAAATACACAGGAATAAACTTATCTAAGGAGGTGAAAGACCTATACTCCAAAAACTATAAAACACTGATGACAGGGCACCTGGGTGGCTCAGGAGGGCAAGCATCCAACTCTTATTTCCACTCAGGTTATGATCTTGAGGTCCTGGGATGGAGCACTGCGCCAGGCTCCATGCTCAGTGGGGAGTCTGCTTGAGGATTCTCTATTTCTCCCTCTGCTACTCCCCCTGCTCACACGCACATGCACTGTTTCTCTATAAAAATAATTTTTTTTAAAAGATTTTATTTATTTATCTGAGAGAGGGAATGGGAGACAGAGAGCATGAGAGGGGAAGGGTCAGAGGGAGAAGCAGACTCCCCGCCGAGCAGGGAGCCCGATGCAGGACTCGATCCTGGGACTCCAGGATCATGACCTGAGCCGAAGGCAGTCGCTCAACCAACTGAGCCACCCAGGCGCCCCTATAAAAATAATTTTTAAAACTATAAAGCACTAATAAAAGAAATTAAAGATGACACAAAGAAAAGATATTCCGCGCTCATGGAATGGAGGAACAAGTATTGTTAAAATGTCCATACTACCTAAAGCAATTTACAGATTTAATGCAATCCCTATCAAAATACCAACAGCATTTTTCACAGAACTAGAATTATCATAAAATTTGTATGGAACCGCAAAAGACCCTGAATAGCCAAAACGATCTTGAAAAAGATAAACAAAACTCAAAAGTATCATGATTCCAGATTTCAAGTTATATTACAAAGCTGTAGTAATCAAAATAGTATAGTACTGCCACAAAAACAGACACACAGATCAATGGAACATGATAGAAAGCCCAGAAACAAGCCCACGATTATATGGTCAATTATCTTCATTAAAGGAGGCAAGAATATGCAATGGGGAAAAGTTTCTTCAACAAACGGTGTTGGGAAAACTGGAAAGCAACATGCAAAAGAATGAAACTGGACCACTTTCCCACACCTTACACAAAAATAAACTCAAAATGTATTAAAGAACTAAATGTGAGGCATGAAACCATAAAAATCTTAGGAGAGTGTACAGGCAGTAATTTATCTGACATCAGCCATGGCAACTTCATTCTAGATATGTTTCCTGAGGCAAGGGAAGCAAAAGCAAGAATAAACTACTGGGACTACATCAAAATAAAAAGCTTTTGCACAGCAAAAGAAACAAACAACAAAACTAAAAAACAACTTACAAACTGGGAGAAGATATTTGCAAATGACGTATCTGATAAAAGGTTAGTATCCAAAATATACAAAGAACGTATACAACTCAACACCCAAAAAACAAATAATCCAATTAAAAAATGGACAGACATTTCTCCAAAGAAGACACACAGATGGCCAACAGACACATGAAAAGATGCTCAACATCACTCATCATCAGGGAAATAGAAATCAAAACTACAATGAGATACCACCTCACACCTGTCAGAATGGCTAAAATCAAAATCACAAGAAACAAGTATTGGCAAAGATGTGGAGGAAAAGGCATTGTTAGTGGGAATGCAAACTGGTACAGCCGCTGTGGAAAACAGTATGGAAATTCCTCAAAAAATTAAAAACAGAACTACCCTGGAGTGCCTGGCTGGTTCACTCAGTAGAGCATGCAACTCTGCCCCTCTCCCCCAAAATAAATAAATAAATTGTTTAAAAAATGTAAGACAAAAGATATCAAGGGAAACATTCCACTATTTCAAATTTACTTCAAAAGTAATTATTAATGCAATGAGAAATGCAAATCTGTTTTGCATCATTATTTTTACTAACTAGAAAACAAGATGCAGCTCTAAAAGAAATTCCAAAGTCATGTATTAAAAGGTTAACATAAAAACACCCATTAACATTTCATACTTAGTAAATACCACTCCCATCAAAATTTGACTTAAACTCTTTAAGGACTAAAATTTGTTTCATATACTCACAGCCTCCACACAAATCAGATCAATTTTACCAATTTTTTAGGACAATTTTAATAAATAGACGTGTGTGTACATGTGTGGTACGTGTGTGTATTTAGCTGGCTAGCAGCATGGCAGAAATGGAATTTCTGTAAGATTTGGTATGTTGGAGCTAGAATAAAATTCACAAATATTTACAGATTGAGAATAATTACAGGTTTTCAAATACATTGTATTTTTCTTTTTTTTTCCTTGAATACTGTCATTGAATAATTTTACAAGCATCTTTTAACTTGTAGAGCTTTTTAAAAATTATATTTCTCTTATTTTGTCTTTTGTGTATTAGTGTAGTGGTGGCGTTTATTTCCTTCAACTATCTTATTGCCTTCCTTCTTTTTTTCCCTTCCCTTCTTTCTTCCTCCCTTCTTTGTGAATATCAGTTAAACTCTTTAGTGCTCCTGGGCAAGAAAATTTACCCCTCTGATTCTCAATTTTCTTCTATGCAAAATAGGGCTGATTCTATCCCATAGAGTTTGTTATATATTAAAACACCAAGAGGCACTTAATGCTAGTTCTCTTGGTTTTTCTCCCCACAACTCACTTTTTTGATGTTTAAAATTTGACCTACTGTAATCAATAAAAAGATCATGAAACAGTCCAAATTTACACACTAACACATAAGAGAACTCCTATGTACCCATCAACCAGCTTCAATCATTATCAACATTCTTTCACATGTCATTTTAACTAGCAACATATGGCTTCTATATGTTTGTTCTCTTTGATTCTCTACAATTTGTTCTTTGGAATTGTAATACTCTAAGGTTACCTAATTTTAGGAAGTAATTTTCTAGGAACTTAAAGTCTGCTGCCAAAAATTACATGAAATTGATGAGACAGTATCCATGGTATGTTGGATGTCATAGCACTGTACTCAAGAACAGGATCCAATGTGTGCTGTACTGTTCTTTCTTGAGAGCAGTGTCCTTTTGCTTCTTTGTCTCCTCAAATGATTTTGGATTTAAAATTGTGTAGAGTCACCATGTGCTTATACATGGGGTCTGACTTTATTTTTTTATTTGAGGTAGAAGTCTAATAATCTAATTTAATATAAAAGATACAGACTTGGGTTTGATATAATAGGACAGTTTTCAATTAGTGAATTTGTTGAATGGACTTTTGTCCTATTTGGTACAGATTTATATGCATACTCCTTTAAGTATCTTATCTTCAGTAACTTTGAAGACATTATCACAATTTCTCTAATACTTGTATTGCTGAATTTTTGTTTTAGCTCTTGTCATTATCGGAGGGGGGAAAAAACTATTCTTAACTGCAAATCATAGTCCATCACAGTCCCAAGAGCCTCAAATCACTCGGACTATTGCATAATCTAAGTTCTATCTGAAAACGCCAACTCATTGGTATGGATGAGGAAAACCCATCCTGTATAAATGTGAAGACATGAAAACCTACTATGGAATAAACTTTGAAGAGTATTTTTGCCTGAAGCAACTCAAATTTTGACTCTAATGAGCATGTTTTCAGCTAGCTTATCTGCTCTGTGGCCCCACAGGGTATATTGTTAGTTGACTGGTACATTCTATTTTTTTTTTCTATCCTTTAGAGGAAGGTGGAAATTTCCACCAAGATTCTTTTTCTCTCCCTCTACCTATCGCAAGTGAAACTCATTCCCCTTCATTCCCTTGGGCTGCCTCTTCTTTTCCTTGCAATCTATATTCTGTTCTTTTTGAATTGGAAGTTTCCTTGGCATTTTACCTCAAGTTAAAAAGCCTCTTAGGTATTACTCAGGAAAAATGAAAACAAGTCCACACAAAGACTTGTATGCAAATGTTCTGGGGCAGCTTTATCCATAATGGCCAATGGAAACCACTTTGTGACTGAATAAACAAACTGTGGTACATAAAATGTGGCAATAAAAAGAAACAAACTATTAATATATGCAAGAACATGGAGTAATCTCAAATGCAGTAAGTATAAGAAGCTAGTCACAAAAGGATACCTATTGTATGATTCCATTTTTATTTGACATTCAAAAAAAGACAAAATGATAGGGACAGAAATTAGATCACTGGCTGCCAAAGGCTGAGAATGAGGGAGAGGACTAACTACAAAGGGGCACAAGGGAACTTTTGGGAGGTGACAGCCTACATCCCAATTGTGATGATGGCTACAAGACTATATACAAACTGTACACCTAAAAGGGATGAATTTATTCTATGGAAATTATACCTAAATAAACCTGACTTTTAAAAAAATGATAAAAGTATAGTCTCTGCCTTCAAGCTCATGGTCTAGCAGGATAAATAAACACATAATATAAGAGAATGAGGTAAATGCTATAATAAGTTATAAACAAAGTTCTGTGGTGAGACAGAGGAAGAGTGAAGTCTTAGAATGGGGCAATGGGTTCTTAGAAAACACAGTATCTAAGTTATGTCTTAAAGTGTGAGCACGAATAGGACAGGCAGAGAAGGAAGAAAAGCACCCAAGAAAAGAGAACAGCTGATAGAAAAGCACAGAAGTTATACAGGCAGGACCTATTAAAAGTATAAGAAGATGTGCAGTACAGGCTTGAGTACAGTATATAGAGTGGCCATGACGACAGAGGAAAGAAAGTATAGGAAGAGAGGGGCCTCATAAACCACACTGTGGAATGGTATGGCAGAGGAAAAGAACAGTTTTGAAAGGTGTTAACAATCATCCTAGCAAGAGATATTTGGGGTCAGAATTAAGAAATAGACTATTTGGTGACAGACTGGTTGTGGGAATGAGGAAGAAAGACAAGTCAAGGTTAAAGTGATACCACTGAAATGAAGAATGCAAAAGGAAACCCAGGGGCCAGGGGTGTGGTGTAGTGTAGTGTAGTGTAGTGTAGTGTAGTGTGTGTGTGTGTGTGTGTGTGTGTGTGTGATTTATCTATTTTAGAGAGAGGAAAAGAGAGGGAGGGAGGGGGGGAAAGAACTCATGAGTAGGGGGGAGGGGCAGAGAAAGAAGGAATCTCAAGCAGACACCGCACTAAGTGTGGAGCCTGACCCAGGGCTCAATCTCACAACCGTGAGATCATGACCTAAGCCAAAAACCAAGTCAGAGGCTTAACAGACTAAGCCAACCAGATTGTTTGATAATCTCAGTTGGTGGGAATCATCTGACTTCTGTTTTCCTATCAATTAACTTATATGTATGCCTTCTCTAAAACAGAGTTTTATTATAAATTATATATTTTAACTACTTTATAAAATAACTGTAAGAAATAAAGCAAGCCAGAATAACCTCACCAGAATCTTTAAGATGTCTTAGAGACAGCAGACGGAAAGAATGAAAGAAATGAAAATAGGAAAAACTTACTAGGTTTAAATATTGTATAAGCTCCTCAATTTACATATTAGGTTCCAAATTTTTACTTGAAAATCATTTGAAATCTAGAATATATTTTCTCAAAAAAATGAGATATAAAGTAGAGCTGAACTCTAGAATTATACAAGTTTTAGATCAACCTGCTAAAGAACCAACCTCACCACAACCACCAAAGGACTGCAGTTAGGACAACAGGCTACTCTAAAGTTAGACTGCCTGGAGTTCAATTTCTACCTCCTCTACTATTTACTGTGTAACCTTGGCAAGTTAACTGTTCAGGTCTAAGACTCCTCACTTTTAAAGTAGATGTGATAGAGGTGCCTACCTGGCTCAGCCGGTAGAGTGTAGGACTCTTGATCCAGGGTTGTAAGTTCAAGCCCCATGCTGGGTGTAGAGATTACTTAAAAATAACATCTTTATATATATATATATATATATATATATATATATATATATATGTTTATTTTTTAAAGATTTTATTTTATTTATTTGAGAGAGAGAGAGTGAGAGAGAGAGCACAAGATGGGGGAGGGTCAGAGGGAGAAGTAGACTCCCCACTGAACAGGGAGCCCAACGCAGGACTCGATCCTAGGACTCCGGGATCATGACCTGAGCCAAAGGCAGGCGCCCAACCAACCAAGCCACCCAGGCACCCTAAAAATAACATCTTAAAAAAAAAATTAAAGATGATAATATTACCTACTTCAAAGAATTAACTAAGGAATAAGAAAGATAATCCATTTAAAGCACTTAGCATATTCGTTCTTCTAACATGTATTTATTGAGCACCAACTATGTGTCAGGCACTAATTCTAAGCACGGGCAATAAAGCAGTAAACAAAAAAGAAAGTTGGACTTTATGTTCTTATATAAGGAGACAAATAACAAAATATCTAAAAAAAAATAAATGCTATGAAAAATAAAGTAGGATTCAAAAGATAAAGAGTGACAAGGAGGGGGGTAGTAGTTTGGCAGTAGGAAAGGTCCTCTAATGAGGAGACATCTGAACAGAGACTTTTTAAGGGAATGAAGGAGAGAATCATGTAGATAAATGGCGAAGGAAATCAGATCCATTTCTGGCAATACAGAAAACTTACAAAATCCAGAAAAATATTCATTATTCAGAACTGCTTAAAATGGTGAATATTCACAACCAAAAAAAGGTTGTTGTTTTGTTTTGTTTTTCATAAATGGTTGAGCTGAAGAGAAAGCAAGAAAAATCTTTAGAGGTAGGAAAAAACAAACCTTCAGTGAGTACTGAGGCTTGCCCTGAGAGCATCCACCCATCTTTAGTGGTTTACAAATTGGCTCTAAAGGGGCTGCCTGGGGGGCGCCTGGTTGGCTCAGTCCTTAAGCGTCTGCCTTCAGCTCGGTTCATGATCCCGGGGTCTTGGGATCGAGTCCTGCATCAGGCTCCCTGCCCAGCGGGAGGCCTGCTTCTCCCTCTCCCACTCCCCCTGCTTGTGTTCCCTCTCTCGCTGTGTGTCTCTCTCTGTCAAATAAATAAATAAATAAATCTTTTAAATAAATAAATTAAAATAAAGGGGCTGCTTAGGGGAAAAGGATAAAAAGCTTGGGGCCTAAACAAGGAGGGAAATCTGAAGAACAACACTCTCTCAATGGGTAAATGGGGGGACATGCTCAGCATAGAACACGGTGGACATATTTGCCTATCTCAACCTGGGCAGAAGAGAAAAAATGTCTACCTCCTCTCACTCCAGTTTGAGGACAAAATTCATACCAAGTGTCAGGTCTAACAAAATTCAAACTAAAAATTTAGTTTTGAGAGATTCTGAGCTAGAAAACACTAGAGGGGTGCCTGGGTGGCTCAGTCAACAGACTGACTCTTGATTTTGACTCAGGCCATGATCTCGGGGTCCTGGGATCAAGCCCCACAACAGGCTCCCCACTCAGCAGGGAGTCTGCTTGTCTCCCTCTCCTTCTGTCCCTCCCCCTGCTTGTGCCCTCCCCCCTCTCTGTCCCTCTCTGTCTCTCAAGTGACTAAATAAATCTTTTTTTTAAAAAAGGAGAGACTAGAGCATGGGGGCACCTGAATGGCTCAGTCGGAGGAGCATGGGACTCTTGATCTCGGAGTTGTGAGTTCAAGTCCCATGTTGGGTGTGGAGATTCCTTGCTTAAAAATAAAATCTTAAAAAAGAAAAAAAAAGTCTAGAGCATGACAGAAGCAAACATCAATTCACAAATAAATGTCCAAAGAATATAAGCTCAAATTTTTTTTAAAAAAATCACAAAATAATGAAGAAACAGCCCCCACAAATCAGCAGAACAAGTCTTACAGAAACAGAACCCCAAACAACAAAGAAAATAAAAATGATCAGATATGAAATATTGAAATGTTAAAGAAAATAAGATATCAAAAACAGAAATGGGGGGGCACCTGGGTGGCTCAGTCAGTTAAGCATCTGCCTTCAGCTCAGTTCACGATCCCAGGATCCTGGGACTGAGCCCTGCACTGGGCTCCCTGCTTAGTGTGGAGACTGCCTTCTGCCTCTCCCCCCGCTCATGCTCTCTCTCTCTCTCTAATAAATAAAAAATATCTTTAAAAAAAATATAAGACTCAGGAAGAAACTATAAAATATGAATATGAAAAAATGAAACAGTTCAAGATTTGAAATTTATAACATATTATTTATTGATATTTATAATATAATATAATTAGATATTTGAGAGGAGATCCTTCTAGGCAGAGGGAAAAACTAGAGCAGGGGGGCTACTGCTCCCAGAACTGAATAAGCAAAGAGGCAGAGTGGAAAGAAATGAGGACAAAGGGTAATACTTACTAGATCACACAAGCACTCAATAAATATCAGCTATTATCCCATAACTTTTACTGGAAAAAGGTGGGTTATAATCATTTCTTCTTTCCTATTTCAGTATCAAATATAGCAGCCAGAGAAGAGCTCCAGAAAACTCCAAGAAGGTTCAGAAGGGAATCAAAAAATAATTGCTTTCTATGAAGTGGAAACAGTCTTGAGTAGTAGTTCCAGTGCCAAGGAAGAAATCTGGGTCTTTTGTGAGCAAGATGAGAAAAAGGAAAAAGGAAACTATCCCTAAGTGATTCAGAAGATGAGTACCTGGAGGCAACAATGATCAAAAGAAAAAAAGGATCCAGCTGGAATTACCATTTCAAGGTGGGGGGGTGGTTAAAAATTTCACAAGTGGGGGCCCTGGGTGGCTCAGATGGTTAAGCATCTGCCTTGGGCTCAGGTCATGATCCCAGGGTCCTGGGATCGAGTCCCACATCAGGCTCCCTGCTCCTTGGGAGCCGGCTTCTCCCTCTGCCTCTCTCTCTCTCTCTCTCTGTCTCTCATGAATAAATAAATAAAATCTTAAAAAAAAAAAAAAATTTCACAAGTGGGGCGCCTGGGTGGCTCAGTCGTTGGGCGTCTGCCTTCGGCTCAGTCCCTGATCCCAGGGTCCTAGGATCAAGTCCTGCATCAGGCGCCCTGCTAAGCCCCTCCCTCTCCCACTCCCCCTGCTTGTGTTCCCTCTCTTGCTGCCTCTCTGTGAAATAAATGAATAAAATCTTTAAAAAACAACAACAAAAATTTCACAAGTCAACATTTACATTCTATAGCAGTGGGAATCTAGAATAAATTAAACTCTCAAAGATATGCCAAATTTTTCCACTTTAACTTTAATGCTCAACTTTTTCCAAATCTTTTCAAGAGATAGTAATAAGCAGCAAAGCTATAATTTAATTTTTCTTTTCTTTCATATTGGCCCTCTGGTTAAGGCACTAACAAAACCATGAACAAAACACAAGTAATGCAGATTAAGAATAATATTCATAGGGTGCCTGGGTGGCTCAGATGGTTAAGCGTCTGCCTTCGGCTCAGGTCATGATCCTGGAGTCCCGGGATCAAGTCCCACATCGGGCTCCCTGCTCGGCGGGGAGTCTGCTTCTCCTTCTGACCCTCCTCCCTCTCCTGCTCTCTGTCTCTCATTCTCTCTCTCAAATAAATAAATAAATAATCTTAAAAAAAAAAAAGTTCTTTATAAAAAAAAAAGAATAATATTCATAAATCACAAATTAGATGTATGATCAATCCCTAATATAATAAGCTGGTAATTTCATTTTTTCCTGGTTATCAAAGAAAATTGATTGGTGGATATCTTAAACATGTATAAATTATCATGCATAGGGAAACTGTTATTAAAGAATCAAATAAAGCATGCAGTGTTAAATCAATGAAGTTTTAAGATAATTCATTTTCTCAAAGCTTATCACTCCTATTATTTCTGATTATCATAAACTAATTTTTCAATTAATACAATTCTTGAGGAATTTAGTTAAGTGGCCATTTTCTATAATTCTAATACGAGCCCCTAACTTATATTAATAGTCACACAGGATAACATAGTGTAGAGGATTCAGGTTCAAACAACCTGGGTCTAAATCCCATCTTACATCTTTAATTTCCCCAATCCTGTTTTCTCATTATAAAACAAGTTTAATAAAGTACTACCTCAAGTAGCTGTTTTGTGAATTAAATGAGATAATCCTTATAAAAGACTTATGTTGGCTATGTGTAATCAACACTCAGTCACACACCCTGACTTACATCCAAGTTCAGCTTTATTACAACTGGGTCACAGGACAAAGGATTAATTTCAGTCTTTCCTCCTGAAGCTTACTTGAATAATTTGATGTAACTGTTCATGAACAATGTATTTAACCTACAAAATATAAAATCAGTGTCTAACAATATAAACTAGAAAAATATTTAGACAATATACTATGCTGAATTTAGAACTTGGCTAACCTGAGTCATTTTTTTTAAATGTCTCGCTTAAAGTAAATAAAGTAAATAAATCAACAGAACAGTCTACTGTTCTGAAACAAGGCTCCTGAAAAATTAGCTCAAAATCCAGGATTACATAACACCCTTGTAAACAACCCCCCTTGGAGATGACAGAACTTAACTACTAGACAAAAAAACAGTATATGTGAATAACTAAAAATATAAAAGAACCAAGACAGAAGAAAAAAATAGAGTATATTTTTTTTAAAATACAAATTTGAAGAACTTCTAAAAATACAGTCACTAAAAAGAAAAACTCAAAAGAACAGGTTAGACTACAGATTAGATGGAAATGAAGAAGAAACCAGAAGAAAGATATGATCACAAGAAAGACCGAAAATGTAAAGATTAAGAGACATGAAAGATAGAATGGAAAAAAAATGAACATGTCATGTATTGGGAGCTCCAAAATACAAATAGATAAAATGAATAGGGCGCCTGGGTGGCTCAGTCAGTTAAGCGGCTGCCTTGGGCTCAGGTCATGATCTCAAGGTCCTGGGAGCCCCGAATCGGGCTCCCAGCTCAGTGGGGAGTCTGCTTCTCCCTTTCCCTCAGATCCTCCCCGCTGCTTGTGCTCTCACGCTCTCTTTCTCTCAAATGAATAAATAAAAACTTTTAAAAAAAATAGATAAAATGAAGAAAAGCCATTATTTGTGAGAATTTCCCAAAAAAACCCAAATTCTCAAATTTAGGAAGCACAACCACCAGTAGGTAAGTTATGGTGAAAACTACAGAACCCCAAAACCAAAGGAAAAAATCTAAAAAGCAACCACAGAAACAGATTAGCTGGAAAGTTAAGCAATTAAAACTATAACAGGGGCAACTTCAATAAGAGACTAGAGGGGGAACAGAACAGAATCTTCAAAATATTAAGAGAAAATTATTGTCAACTAGAATTCTGCATCCAACTAAACTATATTCAAGATCAAGGGAAATATGAGGAAATTTCTAAACAAATACTGAGTTTACCACTCAAAGACCCTCACTAAAAGAACTACTGGGCGCCTGGGTGGCTCACTCAGTTTAAGCATCCAACTTTTGACTTCAGCTCAGGTCATGATCTCAGGGTTGCAAAGATCAAGGCCCATGTCAGACTCTGCACTGGGCCTAGAGCCTGCTTAAGATTCTCTCTCCCTCTTCCTCTGCCCCTCCCCCCCCCCAAAAAAACTACTAAGGGACACACTTTAGAAATAGAACCAAGAAATAGAGTGAGATGCAAGACATACGTATGAGACAACCATTTAGTAAACATCAGTAAATCTAAGAACTATGAAGAAATATAATCTTCCTGTTCTCCAATATTCAGTGTCTCTGACTGTAAGAAGTTAAGTTTCATCCTATGAAACTCAAGCATGGCATGATAAATTCAAATATAGCCATATGCTTTCCCTTGACCAATAATTAATGGCATGTCACTTGGGAGCAGAAACTCTAAGAGCCTCAAAGTTCAATATTGTACAAAGTTTGAGGAAGGGAATGACAAGAGATAAGTCAAGATCCAGATTACTTATCTGTCATATTAAGGAACCTGGCCTTTACCCAAAAAAGAATGAAAAACTATAGAAAGATTTTGAAAGGAAAAATCAAACGGTCAGATTTTAACTTTACATAACTTTACACAACTTCCAGGAGTTGTGGAAGGTATTTTAAAGAAGAGACTAGAGAAGCAGGAATACCAGCAAGCAAGCTATTGCAACTATACAGGAAAAAAGTGACAAGTACTGAACTAGTGCAGTATACTGAAGATGTAGGAGAGAGAAAGGTATTCAGAAATATTCAGTATTCCAAATCATATTCCAAACACCAACATTCAAATTAATGACCCAGAATGATCACAGAAAAGACCAAACCACAATGCACTGTTAAATACCACTAAAAAGTTAAAAGTTCAAATTCAGTGTTTTTTAAGATTTTTTTTTAAAGTAATCTCTACACCCAACGTGGGGCTCAAACCTACAACCTCAAGATCAAGAGTCACATGCCCTACCAACTGAACAAACCAAGCGCCCTCAAATTTGGTTCTACCAAAACAAAGTCAGAATAGAAATGTACTGGCAAAACAATAAAGAACGTTAAAAATTCATCCACATGGCATCCTTCCCCCCACCCCCCCCCCGCCACCTCATTCCAGATAGGGTTGTAATAGGGTCAGAAATTAAATACCACATTGTATTTCACTTACATATTGCCATTAGATTGTCTAGAAGTTTTAGATGGGTAAGAGGGGAGAAAATAAAGAATTCTTAGTAAAAGATATATGACAGACATCATCACCATCTCCTAATATTAATTATAAATGGGTGCCTGGGTGGCTCAGTTGGTTGGGCGACTGCCTTTGGCTCAGGTCATGATCCTGGAGTCCCTGGATCGAGTCCCACATCAGGCTCCCTGCTCGGCAGGGAGTCTGCTTCTCCCTCTGACCCTAACCCCTCTCATGTGCTCTCTCTCAATCTCTCTCTCTCAAATAAATAAATAAAACCTTTAAAAAAAAAATTATAAATGTCACAAAGATGATTAATTTTCAAAAGACAGGAATAAGAATGGGGTATACTTGTAAAGTATGAGAAAATCAATCTAATTAACTGAAGGATAGATGTATAGTTAAAGAAATGGGGTACTGAGAGGCCCAAGAATTGAGACACTTTAAACTCCATGAAGGCAAAGTCCATACCTCTCTTATTCATTGTTTTATTCCCAGCACCCACCTGACACCATGTCTGGCACACCATCTCTGCTCCACAAATATTCATTAAATGAATGAATGGATTGATCCCATTAAAAACAGATATATGTTTCATAAAACAGAACAATCTCATTTTATTAAAGCATAAAAGAGACAGGTCTAGTCAAAATAGCAACATGTAAAATTTTGTTCATAGTTGATTCTTTGACTTCTTAAATAAATGTCTTATTTGAAAATTTAAAAGCTAAGCCCTAGTTAAATTTATACTCTAATTTATAGGAAGAAAAGATCATCTTGTCCCATAAATTTGGGTATATGGTACTTTATTGAGTAAATCTATCATGAAAGCAAATCAACTTCAAGGAAAGGTCATATGAACATTAGAAGCCTATAAATACATCCTGACAAATAACCAAAGACAACAACTGGTATTACCTTCTGCAACTGATGAACAAAAGCATTATCCTTTCCTATTAATGTGCTCACTGTGATCAGTATATAGTCACAAAAAAGATTATTAAAATCCCACTCTCTTGGGGCACCTGGCTGGTTCTTGATCTCAGAGTCATGAATTCAAGGCCCACGTTGGGGGTAGAGTTTACTTAAAAAATAAATAAAATTTTTTTAAAAATTTAAATTTTTTAAAAATCTACTTTCTTATAGGATCAATATACAAGGTCATTTCAATCCTGGAAGTTAAGCTAACTCTTTTTTTAACATTTTTTTATGTATTTGATAGGGGTGCCTACGTGGCTCAGTCATTAAGCATCTGCCTTCGGCTCAGGTCATGATCTCGGGGTCCTGAAATCGAGCCCTGCATCGGGCTCCCTGCTCCACGGGAAGCCTGCTTTTCCCTCTCCCACTTCCCCTGCTTGTGTTCCCTCTCTCGCTGTCTCTCTGTCAAAATAAATAAATAAAATCTTAAAAAAAAAAAAGATTTTTTTATGTATTTGAGAGACAGAGTGAACATGAGCAAGAGAGAGCACGAGTAGGGGGAGGGGGAGGGGCAGAGGAAGAGGAAGAAACAGGCTCTCCGCTGAGCACCCCAGGATCATGACTTGAGCCTAAGGCAGACGCTTAACTGACTGAGCCACTCAGGCACCCCTAAGCTAACTAAATCTTAACCATGGAAATAAAGGAGCAAATTCCAGTATCTTGCATAATGATTAACTATGTCATTAATTCCAACCAATTTAAAAATCACATTCAAAAAATAAAAAATAAAAATCACATTCACTAAAACCTCTCTTTTCCTAACATGCATTTTAGGTATTTAAAGTAGGGGGGAAAAAAAAAACCCTACCTTCTATAAGGCAAATCTTGACTATGTTAGGCAGCTCCTAAACAATCCAGATACTTTCCAAGTTCCTATTCAATTAAATTGAAAGATGCCTTAAGCCACTTTTTTACATTTAAGGTTTTTTGTAATTATAAACCATATACGGCTTAGTGGTTAACAGCTCAGGTTGTGGATTCCGAGCTTGAATCTCAGCAATATTACTTGCTCAGTGACTTAAGCAAGCTACTTATACTCTCTGTCTCAGTTTCATCATTTATAAAGTGAATATTAAAAGAGTACAGTCTGTTCTGCTGTAACTTACATCTTTGCCTTGAATTACCTCCTACAGGATTGTTAAAGAGTAGAATAATGTAGATGCAACCCCGGTTTATATGTAATTTTTTCCAACAGAATTAAAAAGAAATACTTGGCAGTATGTAAAGATCTTACGTAAACCTAAAAAACTGCAGAACTGCTTTCCTATAATGCAAATAGTACCTGGTTTAATGACTCCAAGAACTAGTATACTTTTTCTACAACATTAAGTATCCAACAATCTGCAAGTACAAATGAAAAAATTGCAAAGATATTTCTCTCTGTATTAAAACAATGAATTAATGAGGAAAGCTACACCTTGGATCAGATTTTTAGTACTGATAAAAATGTTGTCTACTGGAAGTTAAGAAATCAAGCCTACATCTCAAACAAGAAAGCATAAGCTCCAGGGTTAGTACCAGAAAGTGAATGTGATGCTAACATGAAAATACTAGTAGAGGGGCGCCTGGGTGGCTCAGTCGTTAAGCATCTGTCTTCGGCTCAGGTCATGACCCCGGGGTCCTGGGATCGAGCCCCACATCAGGCTCCCTGCTCAGAGGGAAGCCTGCTTCTCCATCTCCCACTCCCCCTGCTTGTGTTCCCTCTCTTGCTATGTCTCTGTCAAATAAATAAATAAATAATCTTAAAAAAAAAAAAATACTAGTAGAGATTTAATCTCCCTACTATTTTCATCAGGATTATTGATTTTTTTAGTATTCTGGTCACAAGGTGCCACAGGTTTTGAATGGCCCACCCCAATCCTATTTTTCCCCCATAAATCCTATTATTTAGTCCGCTTTTGCAGAACATAAGGATTTTGGCAGAAACACCTAACTACCTGTGAGAACTGTAGGAATTAAATTGGGTTAATACATCGAACAGAACCTGGCACACTCAGTAAGTCTTAGATATCGCTATTATCTATTATAACCAAAATAACATTACTTTCAACTCAAAAGCATATCAATTATCAATGTATGTTTCCCCTACCTCAAGAGCCATAGATCATCCCACCAACACCGAAAATAAAAACTGTGAACCCAAAAGAATCTTTTTTTATTATCTTATGTTAATCACCATACATCATTAGCTTTTGATGTAGTGTTCCATGATTCATTGTTTGCGTATAACACCCAGTGCTCCATTCAGTACATGCCCTCTTTAATACCCATCACCAGGCTAACCCATCCCCCCACCCCCTTCCCCTCTAGAACTTTGAAAATAGATTAAGAACCATAAATCCACATGTTTTGGTAAACTAACAAAATCACCCACTCATACTTCTGGCCACTAGCACTGCCTTACCCATCCACAGACACCTACAGTAAGGAAAATTATTGTTATGGATTTTGTGTATGCTTGATGTCTATTAATTTCACAGAAATTTGATCTAAGAAAATGAGTCAGTGATGTTAATCATTTTATAATACCTTTATATAATTTTCTTTAATAATTAATATTCTTCCTCCATTTCAGATACCAATCATTCTCTTAAATCCAAGCCTACTTTGTTTCTAGAAAACATTTGGGTTTTTGTTTGTTTTCAAAGTTTTATTTAAGTAATCTCTACACCCAATGTGGGGTCCAAACTCACAATCCCAAGATCAAGAATCTCAAGCTCTTCCAACTGAGCCAGCCAGGTGCCCCTAGATTTGTTGACACCCATTTGAAACTGATTAACTATCATATAATTATCAGGCCTATTTTTTTTAAGTTTCATGTATTAACATAAAACCAACACTTTTTAAAAAATGCTTCGTGTTAAAATGTTTTCATATACAAATGTTATTTATAAGCTCTGAGATATAATAATTACTTTTATTCACAATATTGAAGCCCAAAGATCATGAAGACTAGATTCAACTAGATATAAATAGGATTTAAGATAACATATTTGTATTGGGTGCCTGGGTGGCTCAGTCCATTAAGTGTCCAACCCTTGATTTTGGCTCAGGTCATGATCTCAAGAGTCATGAGATCAAGCCCCCCATAGGGTTGGCTCAGCATGGAGCGTGCTTGGGATTCTCTGCCTCTCCCTCTGCCCCTCCCTCCCACTCGCACATGCTCTCTCTCTTACATAAATAAATAAATAAATAAATAAATAAATAAATAAATAAATAAAATTTTAAGAAGATTACATATTTGTATTACTTTATGAGAAAAGTATTTCCACTAGAAACAACAAAACCCAAAAACCTCATCAGAGGCCTAATTATTTACAATTCTCATAGCTTTATAAGATTTACTGAGATTTTTATAAATAAAAATTCCACACCAATGAAGTTAGTATTCACTAAATAAAGATCTCATTAGGCAAAAAGATTATCTTTTTCAGTTCCCAAGCAATAGACATATTTCTAATAAAACATAATTGAGACCTCATCAGTTTTCATCTTTCTCTAAAACTATACATGGAAAATCCAGCCCCTCACCTCGCTCTAAAACTGCAAGTTTGGGGGTGCCTGGGTGGCTCAGTTGTTAAGCGTCTGCCTTCCGCGCAGGTCATGATCACAGGATGCTGGGATCAAGCCCCACATCAGGCTCCCTGCTCAGCTGGAGGCCTGCTTCTCCCTCTCCCCCTGCTTGTGTTCCCTCTCTCACTGTCTCTCTCTCTGTCAAATAAATAAATAAAATCTTTCTAAATAAATAAATAAACTGCAATTTTTTTAGAATATAAATTACTAAAAGACTGATAACTCTGGTCAAAAGAAGGCTGAGAAATAAATGCAAACACCCAGGTGCATTTTGTTTCTAACAAAAATTAGAGCATGAACATCAGACAGTTATATATCCTTAGAAGTCATTTGGTATCCAATTTCCTACCCAAAGCAAGAATCTGCTCTACAAAATCCCTAATATGCAGTCTTCCACAACCTCCATCAACAAGAAATTCTGTACTTAACATATATTACTTTTACACATATATTACTTCTATACAAATCCAATTAAATCTCTGAAGAATCAGAAAAGATACACAAAGACACACAAAACACCTTAAAAATGTAAAACTAGTAGTGTTTTATGAAGTTAGTTTAGCAAATTAGAAAGAATTCATGTACTCTCTACATTTTTTTTATTGTTTCCTTCTTTTGTTTTTTACTTTGGGTATTGTCCCAACAGCTTTTAAGCCAAAGACTCACTAGAAAGACTCACTGCATACAAGTAGGTTTCTGAGTATATATCCCATTACATGACATAATACTAGAGAAAAGGAAAAACTACCTTAAAGCAGGTTAAGAGAATATCCTGAAAATAAATTAACAAAATTGTCCCTTAGTGGTAAAACAGATATTGAGGTAACTCAAAATTGTACAGTGAAAACGCGAGCTACCTGAAAAGTATCTTCATAAGAAATAGTCAGGAAATACTGAAAGAAATATAGATTAAGGTCTTAACAACATACATTTTGCAAGAAAGAATCAAACTAGGCTTCCTAATGACTGTAATTTATTAAATGATAAGACTAGGACATTTCCACTTAATTTAACAAACATTTTTGAAGTACCAAACACTAAAAAATTCTAGAGGTACAAAGATAAATAAAACAATTTATTACCTAAGTACTATAAAACAAAAATGCATTCTGGATATTTTTCTTTCACATATACAAAAACTATTAAAAATATTTTTAAAAATATATGTGTGGAAAGAAATACTTTATAATATAAAAACTAAATATACTAGATAAATTAGGCTAGGTCAGTATGAAAAACAAAAAGCTTCCTCTATTAATTCACAAACAAAAGAAAAATTCTGACTTTTCAGTTTTCCAAATGATTTCTCAGTTTAAAATGAACCAATTTAAATGGAAACAAGAATGTATACCTGCAGGGACTTAAATGATCAAATCTATCACCTCCAAGAAACTATGAAGTTTTTAAAATTCATCAATTCATCTACATTTCTTTTAATTATCAACATTAATAAACAAACTAACAATATCTACTCATGATCTATATAAATGTTCATATACTTTGAACCATTTATTCCACTTCTAGAAATTTCAATGCACAAAGCCACCTAAAGGGCGCCTGGGTGGCTCACTTGGTTGGGAGACTGCCTTTGGCTCAGGTCATGATCCTGGAGACCCAGGATGGAGTCCTGCATCAGGCTCCCTGCTGGGGGGGAGGGGAGGAGTCTGCTTCTCCCCTCTGACCCTCCCCCCTCTCAAGCGCTCGCTCTCAAATAAGTAAATAAAATCTTAAAAAAAAAAAAAAAAAAGATTGGGGCGCCTGGGTGGCTCAGTCGTTAGGCAACTGCCTTCAGCTCAGGTCATGATCCCAGGGTCCTGGGACCGAGCCCCACGTCGGGCTCCCTGCTCCGCGGGAAGCCTGCTTCTCGCTCTCCCACTCCCCCTGCTTGTGTTCCCTCTCTCTCTGTCAAATAAATAAAATCTTTTTAAAAAAAAAAAGATTATGTAGGGTTTAAAAAAAAAAAAAAGCTACCTAAAGAAGCATTTCAATAGCAAAAAAAAAATTTTTTACTCAAATAATTCATCTCCTCATACAGTGAAAACTATAAAACATTGATTAAAGAAATTAAGGAAGACCTCGATAAATGGAAAGACAGTCCATATTCATGGAATGGAAAACTCAGTATTCCTCAAAGTTATCTATAGGTTCAACACCTCCCCATCAAAATCCCAGCTTGCTTTTTTCACAGAAACTGACAAGCTGATCCTACAATTAACACAGAAATGCAAAGAACCAAGAATAGCCAAAACAACCTTGGAGAAAAAAAAAAAAAGTAAAGTAAAAGGACACACTTCGCTATTTCAAAACTTACCACAAGGCTACAGTAATTAAGATAGTGTGGCTGTGGTAAAGAACAGACATACAGATCAAAGGAAAAAAAGTCCAGATAAATCCTTACACTTATGGTCAACCGAATCCTTACACTTATGGTCAACCGATTTTTGACAAAATTCAGCGGGAAAGAATACCCATTTCAACAAAGAGCAGTAATAGCCACATACAAAAAGATG
The DNA here is from genome assembly GCF_011800145.1 of Mirounga leonina. Classification (NCBI taxonomy): domain Eukaryota; kingdom Metazoa; phylum Chordata; class Mammalia; order Carnivora; family Phocidae; genus Mirounga; species Mirounga leonina. The sequence continues at coordinate 34,575,784 of NW_023270454.1, read as the reverse complement.
AATTTAGACTCTATCTTATCATTCTGTCACATACAAAAACCAACTCAAAATGGGGGCACCTGGCTGACTTAGAAGAGGGTGGGACTCTTGATCTCAGGGTTGTGAGTTTGAGCCCCATGTTGGGTGTAGAGATTATTTGAATAAATAAAACTTTTTTTAAAAAATCAACTCAGAATGGATCACAGGCCTAAATGCAAGAGCTAAAACTATGAAACATCTTGAACACAGGATGTAAATGTTCTAAAATTAGATTGTGGTAATGCCTGCACAGCTCTGTAAACTTGATAAAAATCACTAAATTGTATACTAAAACAAGTGATTTTTATGGTATGTAAATTATACCTCAACAAGGTTTTTAAAAACAAGTCATTTCTAAAAAATCACCATGGCTATTAAATAAATTCAGAAGAACTATATAGTATATTGCAGAGCCAATGAGGCTGGTAATAGCTATATAGAAATAAAAAATTATAAGGTTGGAATATGATGACTTAACTATCTAAACAAACATTAAAATAACAGTAAATAATTATAATAGCACTCAATGTACCACACATTATTTTAAGTGCTTTACAAGTATTTATTCATTTAATCCTGGCTACAGTGTAGTTTCCCCCTTGTACATAGGAAAAACTATAGTACAAAGAGTTTAAAAAAACTTGCTCAAAATCCCAATAGGGTGTTGAGGTAATGAATGACTTTCTTCCTCTTAAACAAGTATCTTTGAAAAGAATAGTGGACATCATCGGTCGCTTATCCAACTATCCATTTACCCTTTCAATTTTTTTTAAAGATTTTATTTGAGAGAGAGAGAGAGCAAGCAGGCAAGGGGCAGAGGGAGAGGAAGAAAGAATCCCAAGCAGGCTCTACACCCAGCATGGAGCCGGACTCGGGGCTGGATCCCAGGACCCCAAGATCATGACCTGAGCCAAAGTCAGACACTTAACCAACTGAGCCACTCAGGCGCCCTACCCTTTCAGTCTCTTACCCAGATTTTTCTGTGTATCTACCTCTCCCCAGACATGCCATGTACTTCAGAGAAAATCAACCCCATCCTTAGGTATAGTAGTTGGCCCTGGTTTGCTTAAGCCAATCAACCATTTCAATGACCACAGTCACTAGTTCACTAATCAGGTCATGACTCTTACTTGGAATGTTAGGACAGTGAGGCTCTCCCAAGAGATGTGAACAAAAATATACATGGTCCCAACCACTACTAGCAGCCATCCCACAATCATGAGAGGAACAGCAACAGACTGAAGAAAGCAGAACAGAAATGGAAAGAAACTGATCTTTAATACTACTGTTACTCTAAGTCTTGCCCTACCTTTGGACTTGGAGATAAATGAGCCTATAAACCCTTTTTATTGTGTTTAAAACCAGTTCAAGTTTCCTATTACTTACAACATGATGTACAAATTCATATGGGTTGGGGGAGCACATTAAGAAGCATTTTGTGTTATTATCTTTCTAATAAACATTCATATTAAAGGCTTGAAAAATAACTACCTGAAATTTTATATGTCTCACACAGTAGTTTGTAGTATTTTAATTGGACATTTTAAAATGTTATTTTTTAAAATATCGATTTCCAATTCTTCCTGAAAAATCAAAAGCTATGACACCTTTGGGCCCATGTTACTGTAGTCCAACAACCAACCAGAATGGAATAGAAACTGCCTCTCTAAGTCTACAAGTACACCCTCTGCACACAGTCAATACAAATGAACGGAGCCTCTATGTGATGTGCTCAGGTCCTATAGGTATCACAAGTTTGCACCGTTAGTATCTTTAGCAGGACCTGTATCAAATGACATGTAATGAGTCATAAAAAGTTATGTTCTACCTTTTAAGCTTTAACATTTTAATTAAAATCATATACTTATTAAACAAATTTCATTAAAACATGTATTTGTCACTAGCCCATGGGAAACACTATTCTTGAACTGAATACCTTTAAAGACCTGATGGAAGCCTTAAACTCAGTAACAAGTTCCTGAAAACATGCCAATACATTAATTACTCTGGGTCCAAATGTCTGACAAATGATTTTAGCATACAGATTTTAAAAAAATGAAATGGTTTTAAGTTGCAACAAGAAAAATGTAAACGTTGACTAAAACTTTGAAACACTTGGATACACAGGTGTGTACTATTAATCAAAACTTACCTATAAAACAGATTTGCAAAAGAAATTACAAGAACAGTGGTAAATTTCAAAGGAATTTTGGTCAAGTTACAGTAAGGTTAAGCTACATTAGCAAATTTAGGAGGCAGCACTTTGTAAAGATCTCTGGAAGTATGTATGGCTTTACCACTAATTTGGACAACTCCAGGGGAGGGGAAGTTGTTAATTTTAACAGCACAAATATTATTACTTAAAGCAGCTAACACGTAATCAGTAAAAAACAATCAGTAGGACATAATCTACTTTAACAAAATGAGTCAAAAATAGGGAAAAGTTATAATAACTAAAATAGTTTAAACTTACTAATTAAAAATCCAGTGAAAGTAGGATAAAGGAGAACACAATAAGGATTCAGTGATACTGGTAATATACTGGTTAAGAAGATTCACAGGGCTAATATCATTATAATACTTCATTACTTACACATATTACATATTCTTCTGTCTGTATTCTATATTTTCACAATTTTATAAATTTTAATCCAATATACTGACTATAAAAAATGTTAATGATAATCTTTCTGCATCCACATGCCAAGTAAAAAAACCAACTGAATGACCAGAAAAATGGTCTGCTTTTAAGCAGTTTTTTTACTTCTTAAAGCAGTTTTGTGAAAGTTATTTGAATGTTAGAGGAAGAAATGAGGGGCGCTTGGATGGCGCAGTCAGTTAAGCCTCTGAGTCTTGATTTTGGCTCAGGTCATCTTCTCAGGATCATGAGATCAATCCCCAAGTCGGGGTCTGGGCTTAGGGTGTAGTCTGCTGAAGATTCTCTCCTTTTTGAGTTCTACAGTGAAGCCCCCTCTGTGTGGGGAGATAGTAACACCTTGTAACTCAATACAGCTGGGTACTATTTACATAAACCAGAGCTGAGCCAGGCAGGAATTTGCTGATTAATTTATTTTTAATGCAGTTAAGTATACCATGCACCAAAATAAACTTTACTGTGTGTACCTTAAAAAAAAAAAAGATTCTCTCTCTCTCCCTCTCCCCATTCTCTCAGCACACGTTCACTCTCTTAAAAAAAAAGAGAGAAAGAAAGAAATGAATTTTACTGATGGAGATTTCATCATTAATATTAGGTGTTCTTATATTGAGGAAAGTTATGCCTGAGCTATAAATACCTGCTCAGAGAAGCAAACAATTCTACAACAACTCAAGAGACAGATGTACTCCTGGAAAGACTGCCATTCTAAGAATCACCAAATTGTAAGCAATCTATTCAACCTTTCAGGGTCTCAGTCTCCTCATCTATAAAATGAGATATATAGTAAAGTTATTGAAAGAAGAATTTTAAAACATATGTAAAGCACTTGGCCCATTGCCTGGCACATAGTAAACATCATAACTTCTGTAAAATCATTATTATTAATGTCATTTCCTTCTTTGAGCAGATTAAGGCTGATAACTATCAGGAAATATTTAGGTGCCGTGGTACTAACAATGTTGAGACGGACTAGCTTACCAGATTCCCAAAATTTCCGTTCTCAAGATTTTCTAAAGACTGGCCAAGACCCTACATATCCATGAAGGAACATATAAAGTATTGTAAGGGAGAATGGAAAAGGGAGGAACTAATCTAATCCTGTGCTCTACATGAGAAGAGAATGAGGTGAAGAAGAGGTGTAACTGAACAGTTTCCCTCTCCTTTTACCAGACACCTATTACTCTGAAAACATGTAGCTGTGCAGAATTTAACCAATAATCTTCTATCTCTACCAGGCCTACAATTCTAGGCATCATATAAGCAAACCATTACTACAGAATTTGGATTTTCCTTAATAAAATGCAGGTAACTCATGTTTGGTTGTCCACCTTCACACAGCGCATTCTAAAGAACAAAGGAGTCCGAATTCTCCTTTGCCAGTGGAATATTATATTTCACACACAAACAACTAATTATGGGCTATATCACCACCGCAGATTTCTGTTTGTCCTCAAGGTACATGAGGTTTAGAAACAGAAAAAGAAATTTTAAAAAAAAGTTTTCAAGTCTATTTTGAGGTAGAGGAATGAATCAATTTACCTCCTTGAGACTTAGAAACTTTTAAAGACCACAAACACACTAGATCCCCAAAGTTTTGATAATTGTTGAAACTGGATAACAGATACCAGAGAACTATCCTGTTTTTGTATATATTTGAACATTTCCATATATATAGTTTTTTAAAAATGTGTACATGTGTGTCTGTTATTTATATATAAGCAAACAAAATGGTAGAAAATACCCTATTGTTCAAAGTTCTTATAACTCTAATAGTAAGTGAATTTCATTTAGCTCCTTTCTCATTCTAGAAGTTGTACTGCAGGTGACCAGACTATTGGTAAAGGTCTAGTGAAGGAAATAATTAACTGCCCTGGAATAAAACAAGCCTAACCTTGAAAACACACAGGCAAAAGGGAAGAGTACTAAACAGTTATTACAGCTATTATACATTCATATTTGTTCCCATCTGTTATCTTCTAACACAGGTAAGTAGGCAGAAGAGGTGGAAGTATTTTTAAGGCCAAATTTACCTTTCATTCTTCAAATTGATGGGCAATAGAAGTTGCAGTAAAGAAATCTAAAACGTTCACATTAGAAATAACCATTTCTAAGAATGGAGTAGAGAAAAAGTATTGCTTATCCACCTTTCAAAAATAACATTCACAGTTCACAGTGTAACCAGCAACTTCCAATAACCAAGTATGCTTTACTGCTAGACATGCATTCACCAAAGAAATAGATTCGGTTATACTGCATCTGCCAGAATTCTCTTTTCAAATTGCCATTCAATTTTCACAAGATGTAACCCTAAATTCATTCCAAAATTTAATTTTTTGTTAGTTATGTCTAAAAATAAAACTGATCAAAATATACTTTGTGGCAAATTAATCTTTCATCATGAACAAATCTTTGTTCATCTGTGAACAAAAGTTTCATGTTCAAAACTTACAGCAAAACGTAACTTAGGCAGACTCAAAAGAGTAAGTAGTATGTAGGGCATTTATTTCTCAAGTCCAAAAAAAGTCACGAAAATATCTTTAAAATGTTAAAGAGAAATGCAGACTTAGTTATATATCCCAAGAAAAAAAAAGTTTATATAATAAAACTCCTCCACTGGAACCCCCACAAAATAATTCCAAGCAACAATTATTTCCTTAGCACAAACGTGATCTGTTCACTTTCACAAAACCTGGAGCACCTAAATTTACATAATTCCCCTTAAGCTGAAAAATACAAAAAAATTCTTTCATTTAGGTCAGTAGAATTTTGTGCTTCCATCCATGGAAAAAGCCATCAGCAATCTGAGTCAAACACATGGCTCCAACTTTAACGTCTAGTTCCCCAACCCACTGAGAAGAATATATGCTTATAAAATAGGTATCTACTTACCAGGTTAAAGACAGTTTCTACAATATCCCTATTGGATACTTCTCCAACTTCAACCAACCCCGTTAACACGGCAAATTTCATTCTGATGCCCCTGATGGGGAGCCCTGGTTTCAGGGACAATGCACCCTCTTCAGCAGAGGTTTCTTCTTTCCCTCCACCTCCCCCGTCATCACCTGTTGGTGGCGGGGAAGGGACATTATTGTCTTCACTAGCCATTGCTAGCTAGTTCATGAGAAAGGACAACTCGGAGTCACTATGGGACAGCAACTGCTGCACTAGGAATAAGCACACACACGCAACACAACAGGAAAAGGGTCACTCTTCCAAGTTGCGGAGAAACCCCAAAAGCAGTTGATGGGGAAAGTCCTTGGCGTCGCCCTCCTCCTCTTGGAGAATATTTGTCCAATCTCGCTCCCCGAGGCTGACAACAACGCCAAACCCTATTGGAAGATTAGATAAATGTTAAATACGCTAGGTTTTGTTTTAGGGTTTTGTGGGGGGAGAAGGAAATAGTTACCGTCCGTCAAATAAGTTGCTAAAGGGACCTTACTACCAGCCACCCGCTAACCTCCCTGGCTCAAAGAGGTAGGTTCTGAGTGAAGGCGGGTTCAAGAGGCCCCTGAACAGGTTCACTCCTCCCCCACACTCTCGCAGGTTCCAGGCGCAGGGCTACCTCTCCTCACAGGTGCACGGAAAGAGGACCTGTCGCTGGGAAATGAAGGGTCCGAGGAAAGGAGGGACCGCCCAAGCTACCACAGAAGTAGAAAGTTCCTCCTCACCCCGATACTCCGGACTCGTCCTCACCCCCGGCCAGGGAGCCGCGAGACGGAGGCGGCGGCGGAGATCCAGGGCAGGAAAAGGCGGGGGAAGGGGGCGGTGATTACTCTCAACGCTCGGCCCAGGGGGAGGAGTGGAGCACCCAGGCACCTGAGGTTCGACGGCGAGAGGAGGGGAGGTGTGTGTTGTGGCAGGGAGGGCGGGGAGGCCCGGCGGCGACGGCGAGGAGAGGGAGGAGACAGAGGTCAGTGCACCTGGTCGCAGCCTCCAAGTTTCCCTAGTCTGCTCCCCGGGAGTCCGCGGCTGCACAGAACTCCATGGCTTCCTGGCCCGCCCGACCCCTGCGCTCAGCCTTTGCAAAAACCGCCGCTGCTAGCGCTATGGACACCGCGGCTGACGCTGCCGGCGGTGGTGAGGTTGCTACTGCCACAGCTCGCCCCGCCACGGCTCGCGCGAATGCCCCTGCGCGCACTGAAGCTGCTCCTCGCCGCCATGACAGCGCCGAGGGCCGCCGGGCGCGGCGTGCGCGTGCGCGAGCGCGAGCGCGCGGGACGGTGGGGCGGGCGCCCGCGAAGGCGGAGGCGAGCGTGTGGCGGGGTGGGGAAGCGCGGGAGGCCTAGGGGGCCGCGAAAGGGCGAAGGCGCCAGGCGCGGGCTTGCAGGCAGGACTGCGTGTGAAGGTGGGCACGCTAGCGGCGCTTTGCCCAAATAACACCAGGTGTGTCCCGGACCGGCCAGAAGAGACGTTTCGTACCAGGCGCCGACTCTCCCCGCACACACGCGTACACCCCCCACCCACGACCTGGGAAGGTGCTTTGACAAGTGCTGAGGTGATTCTGAAGCTTCTTCTGTTGTTAAGTTACCGTAGGGTCTCCTAGCGCGCGGAGAACCCGCCCCACGTTTCCAAGGTGTCTTCCTGGACTTGAAGAAGGACACCTGAGGGACTGCTATGAGCCAGAGAAGTGGCAGCGCTGGAGCCAGCGAGGCTGCTTTCCTTGTCTAAAGGGAGCAGAGAGTCCCCACCCCTGACTGCGTTCAGCTGCTGCCCGCCCGCGGCGCTCCGTGAAGACTTAGAGATTTCCGCTGGGATGCCCCAGCAGCTGCCACCGCTTGGAAGAAGATGGGAGGGGCCACGTGTCCACGAGGAATGGGAAAGATTCCTTGCTTTGCAGCTGCCGCCCCACCAAACCTCTCCCACATGCTAAGGAAGGGAGGATTCCTGAGACAGCTGCTCCAAACGGCGTGGAGGCGGGGTTAATTTTGCCTGTAGATCTCAGGGGTTTTTTTACTCTCGTAATTTTCCAGTGTGAAAGTTAGGTTCGCCTCATTCTCAGATTAGTTTAAAAGATAAGTTACATTAGGATTGAAACCAGCACAGGTCATCGTAATGTGTCCTCCCCCTCCACCCTCACTATTAACAATAAAGTATTCTTCCTGATGCATTAGTGAAAAACAAGTATCGTTAAAGAAAGTGGTTTTTCACCCTTATGTACTCTTTGAAGTCATAAGGCCTTAAAAAATGATGTTTAATATACTACTAGTTCCCTAAAATGAAAGTGAAGAAAGAGTGAAGTCAGGTAAAAGTTAGGAAGTACCAGGAAGGAGCCAGAAGAAAAAAATATATTGGTTTGAGAGATGTAATAATTGCCTAGAGAGGGGCGCCTGGGTGGCTCAGTTGTTAAGCGTCTGCCTTCGGCTCAGGTCATGATCTCAGGGTCCTGGGATCGAGCCCCGCATCGGGCTCCCTGCCCCGCGGGAAGCCTGCTTCTCCCTCTCCCTCTGCCTCTCCCCACTGCTCCTACTCTCTCTCTCTCTCTCTCTATCTCTCTGTCTCAAATAAATAAATTTAAAAAATAATAATAATTGCCTAGAGAAAGGGTTGGGATGGGCTTGAAAAGGAAACGGAGGCGCCTGGGTGGCTCAGTTGGTTAAGCGACTGCCTTCGGCTCAGGTCATGATCCCAGGGTCCTGGGATCGAGTCCCACATCGGGCTCCCGGCTCAGCGGGAAGCCTGCTTCTCCCTCTCCCACCCCCCCTGCTTGTGTTCCTGCTCTCGCTGTCTCTGTCTCTGTCAAATAAATAAATAAAATCTTAAAAAAAAAAAAAAAGGAAACGGAATTCCAACTATCACATGGAAATTTGGAGGGAGGGAGGTAACATGAGATAGGACAAGAAGCATCAGGGTATCTTCAGAAAAGTGGTACACCTTTTAAAAACACTAAAATGAATTTGACTTCACCAAATCGCCTATGTTTGCAAATGTTTGTTAAAGACTTGTTTTGCAATAAGCGGATACTCCAAAGATGGAGCAGACATTTTTCTCATGATCTGAATTGGTGATTCATGTATTGCCAGGGTAAGAGGCAAGCCACATGAATGGCTTGCCTTTCCTTAAATCCCTGAAAAACTAAACACCTCAGATTTAAATTTCAGATTGTGGGACATTTGGGTGGCTCAGTCGGTTAAGCGTCTGCCTTCCCCTCAGTCCTGATCCCAGGGTCCTGATATCGAGCCCCCCCATCAGTCTCCTTGCTAGGTGGGGAGCCTGCCCCTCCCCTTGCCTGCCCTCCCCCTGCTTGTGTTCTCTAACAGATAAATAAAATCTTTAAAAATTAATAAAATAAATAACACATATATATTTCAGATTGGTAAATGAATAAGTCTGGGGCGCCTGGATGGCTCAGTCATTAAGCGTCTGCCTTCGGCTCAGGTCATGATCTCAGGGTCCTGGGATCGAGTCCCGTATCGGGCTCCCTGCTCTGTGGGAAACCTGCTTCTCCCTCTGCCTGCCACTCCCCCTGCTTGTGTTCCCTCTCTCGCTGTGTGTCTCTCTCTCTCTAATAGATTTTTTAAAAAATCCTTAAAAAAAAAGTAAGTCTGGAATAAGAGGGAGTCAGGTGTCCCTGAAGTAGAAAGACAACTTTCATTTGACCTTTAACACATCTGTAGGGAAGGAGACAAGGAGGCACATTTGAGGTAGAGAGGCATTAATGAAAGGCTTCTATTAAAGCATCTTGTCTCCCCAGATTTGGGCAAATAGTCTTACCTTGAGTATTTTTTTTTTTAAGATTTTATTTATTTATTTGCCAGAGAGAGAGGGAGAGTACAAGCAGGGGGAGTGGCAGGCAGAGGGAGAAGCAGGCTCCTCGCTAAGCAAGGAGCCTGATGTGAGACTCAATCCCAGGACCCTGAGATAATGACCCCAGCGGAAGGCAGACTCTTAACCATCTGAGCCACCCAGGCGCCCCTCAAGTATGTTAATATATCTGGCATACAATTGCTAGTAAAGTATTTGCTAAATAAATAAACATCTGCCATCAAGAAGGAGATGACAATGAACATGTCCTAAACACAGTGTGGTCACAGTTATTCAATCTAAATGACTGGGGCTAAGGTTTGTGTCTGTCATGGATTTGCCAGCTCACTGTTAACACTATTCTACTGGTGAAACAAAAGGGGATATAAGAAAATTACCCAAATATTTCCCAAAAAAATTGTCAACTCTTTTTTACAGTTTTTCAGAATTATCCAACCTCCTGCTTAACTTTGCTCCTGGTTACAGTAAAATACATAGCAAAGAATGGGGGTTCAGAAGGAAGCATATGAAAGGTAGAAGAGGAAACTTCATTTCTAGCCACAGTTAGAATACAATAGCTGTTTACGTCAAAAGAATAAAATCAGAGTGCTTCAGGGTGAACTATCTGTCCATCAACTACTAAGCTCCTTCATGGCACAATCCTGAACATTGTAGGTACTCAAAACATATTATTTGGATTGAGTTAAAACTCTAAAAATGCTTGCTTTAAGTTTTCTCACCTGAAAGCCCTTGCTTAAATCTATACAACTACTACCAGTTAAAGGGGGTAGGATCTTTGTATAAATGGCTATCTTAATATGGAAAGCCATTTACCATTTGTTAGAATTTGTTTATCTTTTTGGTACTATAATGGATGTTTTCTAGTCAAAAGATTTCATATAAACTATCAGCAGGTGAATTTACAGAACTGCAATACTTGTATCCCTACATTATATGCTCAAATGCTACACAAAAAGGAAGAAAGGGGGGAAAAAAGATTCTTCCTGTAAAGCCAGGCTCAAGTTTTTTTTATCACCATCCACTTTGTATTTCTTGGACATCACCATCTTGACAGAATTAAGGACTAAAATTTTTCATAATTTTACTTGCCTTCAGCATATGTTAAAAACCATAGCAGGAAAAAAAAGAAGAAAAAAACAGTAGATTCAGAACAGGAAGCCTGTGCATAACTCAGAGGAACTCAGGCAAAGAGAATGTAATTTCATGGTGAAATCAAGATTATTGATCTATAAACCCTTACCTATATAGAAAGAAAATTTTGATAGAAAAGATGGGATGGAATTTTCTTTCTGCCAGAAAGAATACCTAACCCACCCAAATGTAACTTATTGGCATTTTGCTAGCATATAGTTGAAATGATAATTTAGGGGAAAGCTACCACCCACATGATTTGCTATGAGCCTGGATGTGTATCTCTGGATTTGAAGTTTTCTTCAAATTGTTATTTCTCATCACTTATGGTATCATAGACTGGAAATACATGGTCCTGGCTTGCAGCACCTTCCTTGTGAGAAAGTGAAACATTCATTAAATCTTACTAATGTTAAATAAAATTTTTATGCTAGTAGTTTTATTAATGATATTTTTATTGGGCATTAGATTATGGGAACAATTTAATTTAAAGGGAAAAAACATCACCTTCTTTAATGGTTGGAAACTCAAAAGTTCAAGATTAAAAGTTTATATGATTGATTGTTTAATATCTAGAAGTTCAAAATGATCCACATTAACTTACTACATTTTGGGAATTTTTTTTTAAAGATTTTATTTATGTATTCATGAGATAGAGAGAGAGAGAGATAAGCAGAGGCAGAGGGAGAAGCAGGCTCCCCGCAGAGCAGGGAGCCTGATGCGGGGCTCAATCCCAGGACCCTATGATCATGACCTGAGCCGAAGGCAGACGCTTAACGACTGAGCCACCCAGGTGCCCCACATTTTGGGAATTTTTAAATTCTTTTTTCCCTTGTGTATGTCACAAAAGAGGTAGAGGCTTTGTAAAGGGCAACTCTACTTTCAGCAAGTATGCTAGCCAAGACATACTTTTTAAGACATAAAATATTAATGTAGTAGTTAGTGTAGTTGGCATGGACATAGACTAGGTTGGTTGATTTGTCTTTTCTATTTTTCCATCTCTATCTTTTTCTTAAGTAGTGTGTAAATAGGTGTCTCATTTACAGTGGTCCCTTATGATAGTAAGTTAATAGTTGTCATGATACTACAAAGAAATGTACCAGGGCGCCTGGGTGGCTCAGTCGGTTAAGCGGCTGCCTTCGGCTCGGGTCATGATCCCAGGGTCCTGGGATCGAGCCCCGCATCGGGCTCCCTGCTCAGCGGGGAGCCTGCTTCTCCCTCTCCCTCTGCCTGCCTCTCTGCGTACTTGTTCTCTCTCTCTATCTCTCTGTCAAATAAATAAATAAAATCTTTAAAAAAAAAAAAAAGAAATGTACCACCACCCCATCCCATCTTTGCAATCTATGTAAGTGTATATCCCTAGAATAACTATTGGTATTGTTAGCTAAATTCTGAATTTTTGTCCAGGTGAGGTCTCTGAGAGGTCAATGTGTCTCCTGAAAGTGGTAGGTTACCATTTCAGTCATCAAGAGGGAAGTGGGGGGTTCACATAGGAAATGAGACACCAGGAGAATGACTTTAAGCAGAAAGGAGAAGAAATTACTTTTTTCTAGCCCCCATTCTCTGGGTTTGAACTTTTAATTTCTTGCTAGTACTCCCAACTGAGAGGAGAAAGATGACTGCTGTCATATGGAGGCAGGCTTGGAGCATTCCTTCTTGGAATCCAAGCCACGTGGAGAAGCTATATAAAGAACAATCAAGGGGCACCTGGGTGGCTCAGATGGTTAAGCGTCTGCCTTCGGCTCAGGTCATAATCCCAGGGTCCTGGGATCAAGCCCTGCGTTGGGCTCCCTGCTTCGCAGGAAGCCTGCTTCTCCCTCTCCCACGCCCCCTGCTTGTGTTCCCTCTCTCACTGTGTCTCTCTCTGTCAAATAAATAAATAAAATCTAAAAAAAAAAGAAGAAGAAGAACAATCAAGGCCCTTCAGTCAACAGTCCCAGCCGAGTTTTAGCCAACCCCTAGGACCAATAGCCTACCATGAGAGTGAGCCATCTTAGCTATTCCAGCCAGGGTGAATCCTCAGATGACTGCAACACCGCCAACACCACATGGTATACAATAGCACAGTTGGATCCTGTTAACCCACACAGAAATTATGGGAGATATAAGTACCTGCCGAATTAAGCCACTGAGTTTCAGGGGTGTTTGTTACATAGCAATAGAACAACAACATCAGGTAAAAATACATTACGTAGTTTTGGGTTACTCTCCTGACCATATTACTTTTTTTCTGTCCAGAGTATAAACTTTTAAAAATATTCCAGCCTTGTCACATCTGTGTTGTAATTTGGAGTCCCCATAATTGGGCCCATATCTTAAAGAGGATGGTAGCAGAGATCCTCAAGGGAAAGGGGAATTATGTGGGATCACATTTGGGGTTATAAAGTCCACAAGAAATTTTCCAGGGAGGTTTTCTCTTTATTGCTAACTGAGCAGAGCTAGATTTAATTTTATTAAAGAAAGCATCCATTTCCTTACAGACACTCCAAATTATTTTCTTTGCTGAGAAATGTGTGGCCACATGGGTAAGCAAGCATCTATTAAAGATGCAGGGGGAAAGGGTTCAAGTCCACTAATAATTAAAAAAATGGGGGCACCTGGGTGGCTCAGTCGGTTAAATGTCTGCCTTCCCAGGGTCCTGGGATCGAGCCCTGCATCGGGCTCCTTACTCAGCGGGGAGCCTGCTTCTCCCTCTCCCTCTGTTCCTCCCCCTGCTTGTGCTCTCTCTCTCTGTCAAATAAATAAAAATCATTTTTAAAAATTTAAAAAAATAAAAATTGAGATAATTTTTACCACTCTCATTACAAATATTTATACTACCCAGTGTTGGCAAAGAAGAAATGTGCACTCTCATTTACTGCAAATGTATGATGTCACTGAAAGGCAGTTTAGCAATATATTGCTTTTCCACTGAGGAATATATCCTAACCTGAACATAATCTGGTAGATCAGAGGCAGAGTTGAAATCATGTTTATTTTAGTAGTATTTATAATTTCAAAAACTTAGAATCTACATATCTGACACAAAAAGAACAGTTAGATAAATTATGGTTCTTCCATGCGATGGAATTCTCTGCAGCCATTAAAAATGGCATTGGAGATAGTTAATAACCACAGAAGATTTTCATGATACATTAAGTCAAGGGACTCTACCTTTTTAAGTCATATACCACTGATGATGTGGTACTGATTAAGACCAAAAGATATTGGGGCACCTGGGTGGCTTAGTCGTTGGGCGTCTGCCTTTGGCTCAGGTCATGATCCTGGGATCCTGGGATCAAGCCCCGCATTGGGCTCCCTGCTCAGCAGGAAGCCTGCTTCTCCCTCTCCCACTCCCCCTGCTGTGTTCCCTCTCTCGCTGTGTCTCTCTCAGTCAAATAAATGGATAAAATCTTAAAAAAAAAAAAGACCAAAAGATATTTAAAGCAAGAAGAAATTTAGTCACAGAAATTAAGATCATTCCAAAAAATCCATGTACTGAGTGCTCCTACATATTAAGCACCGCATTAGACATTTAGATAAAAGAAAATCCAATCTCTGCCTTGGGGAGTCACAGTCTAGTCATTGGGACAGACATTACAATGCAGTATATTAAACCTATAAAACCTAAAAGAGAGACTTTCAAGAAAAAGGTGATACCAGTATTGAGTATTAAAGAATAGGAATAAGCCAGATGAAAAAGTCAGGGAAGGTTATTCCATGATATGAAAAGTGTCCAGAATGGTTGGACATTTTGGACTGAGAAGACAATTGAGCCCAATTCCACCCTTAAATAATTAGATTTTTCTTCTGGATAGAGCTATAGAGCAATAATAAGCTTGCTCTGTAAATAAATATTGAAAAATGCATTCTACCACCCACACTTTGATCACACCCTCTTTATAGGTACTCTTTATGTATGAGGAATCTAAGTGTGGGTAACTCTTATCCCATGACATTAGATGGTATTGTGATTGTCTAAAATGTCATTATAGTGTTTATTGTCCCTGCACAAGGGGGAAATGGAATTGACTCGTGCTTACACAATAGGCAGCAGAAGGGGAAATGAATAGATTATGATACATTCTTGGTTTTGTTATGAATGAAAATTAGGTTAGCATAACCAAGACTCCCATGCCTAAATTATAATTGTTACAGGAAAATGGTAAGCCTAGGAAAAGCAAGTAGATTGTTAATAAGAAGTTGACTAGAGATGAAGCTAGAGAGGTGGAGTGGACCAAAGTTAAACCAGGCTAAGGACTGGGTTCTACCATGAAGGGAACTTTAAAAAATAAAAAATAAATTAAAAATGAGTGGACAAACTAAACAGACACTTTTCCAAAGAAGACATCAAAATGGCCAATACAGGGGCCCCTGGCTTGTTCAGTCCATAAAGCATGTGGCGTCTGATCTCAGGGTTGTGAGTTCAAGCCCCACATTAGGTGTAGAGATTACTTTAAAAAATCTTTTTTTTTTAAAGATTTTATTTATTTATTTGACAGAGAGAGACACAGTGAGAGAGGGAACACAAGCAGGGGGAGCAGGACAGGAAGAAGCAGGATTCCCATTGAGCAGGGAGCCCAGTGGGGGCTCGATCCCAGGACGCTGGGATCATGACCTGAGCTGAAGGCAGATGCTTACCGACTGAGCCCCCCAGGTGACCCACTTTAAAAAATCTTTTAAAAAAATGGCCAGTAAGGGCGCCTGGGTGGCTCAGTTGGTTAAGCGACTGCCTTCGGCTCAGGTCATGATCCTGGAGTCCTGGGATCGAGTCCCACATCGGGCTCCCTGCTCAGCGGGGGGTCTGCTTCTCCCTCTGACCCTCTTCCCTCTCGTGCTCTCTGTCTTTCATTCTCTCTCTCAAATAAATAAATAAAATCTTTAAGAAAAAAATGGCCAATAAGTACCTGAAAAGATGCTCAACATCACTAATCATCAGAGAAATGCAAATCAAAACCACCTCACACCTGTTAGCATGGCTATCATCAAGAAGCCAAAGATATCAAGTGTTAGTGAGGATTTGGAGAAAAGGGAGCCCTTGTACACTGTCAATGTGAATGCAAACTAGTGCAGCCACTTTGGAAAACCGTATGGAGGTTCCTTAAAACATTAAAAATAGAACTACCATATAATCCTGCAATTCCACTTATAGATATATATCCAAAGGAAATGAAAACAGGATATCAAAGAGATATCTGCACTTTCATTTTTACTGCAGCATTATTCATAATGGCCAAGATATGAAGCAGCCTAAGTTCCTATCAGTGGATGAATGGATAAAGAAGATGTGATATACATATATAATGGAATATTACTCAGCCATCAGAATCCTGCCATTTGCAACAACAGGGATAGACCTGGCGGGGATTATGCTAAGTGAGATAAGTCAGACAAAGAAAAATAGTTTATGATATCACCTATATGTGGAATCTAAAAGAATACACTCATAAAAACAGAGAATGAGATAGTGGTTACCAGGGGCTAGAGGTGGGGGAGATGTTGTTTAAGGGTACAAACTTGCATCTAGTAGATAAATAAATCATAGAGATCTAATGCACCACATAGTGGTTATAGTCAATAATACTGTATTACAAACTTCAAAATTATAAGAGATTAGATCTTAATTGTTCTCAGCACAGAAAAAGAAATGGTAATTATATGATGTGATAGCTAACACTAGCTAACATCCTAGCTAACACTAGGATGATAATCGTATTGCAATATATAAATGTATCAACAAGTTGGACATCTAAAATTGACATGTTAGGGGCGCCTGGGTGGCTCAGTCGTTGGGCATCTGCCTTTGGCTCAGGTCATGATCCCAGGGTCCTGGGATCGAGTCCTGCATCAGGCTCCCTGCTCCACAGGGGGCCTGATTCTCCCTCTCCCGCTCCCCCTGCTGTGTTCCCTCTCTCGCTGTGTCTCTCTCTGTCAAATAAATAAATAAAAATCTTAAAAAAATAAAATAAAATAAAAATAAAATAAAATTTACATGATGTTATATGTGAATTATATCTCAATTTTAAAAAAGAAAAGCTTCCTGGAGAAAGTTACAGCTACAGATTATGGGGCTTGTGGTAGGCAGTAGAATGGCCTCTTAAAGGTTTCGGAGTCCTAACCCCTGGGACCTGTGAATATATTACCTCACATGAAAAAAGGACTTTGCAGATGATTAAGTTAAGGATCTTGAGGGTCTATAATCTTTGATTATATAGGTGGGCCCATTGTAATCACAAGGGTTCTTATAAGGAAAGGGGGAGACAGAAAGGTTAGAGTCAGTGAGAGGTTTGAAGACGCTACACTGATGTCTTTGATGTTAGAGGAGGAAGGGGCCACAGGCCAAGGAATTCAGGCAGCCTCTAGAGGCTGGAAAAGGTAAGAAAACAGATTCCCCCCTGCAGTCTCCAGAAGGAATGCAGCACTGACAATACCTTGATTTTATCCCAGTGAAACCCATTTTGGACTTCCAACATCTGAATTATAAGATAATAAATCTGTGTTGTTTTAAACCACGTAAAAAAAGGGGTGGAAGGGGTGCCTGGCTGGCTCAGTTGGAAAAGCATGCAACTCTTGATCTCAGGGTCATGAGTTCAAACCCCACGTTGGGTATAGAGATTACTTTAAAAATAATAAAAATCTTTAATAAAATAAAATAAAATAAAGGTCGGGGGCGCCTGGGTGGCTCAGTTGGTTAAGCGACTGACTCTTGGTTTCAGCTCAGGTCATGATGTCAGGGGCATGAGTTTGAGCCCTGCATCAGGCTCCGCACTCAGTGCAGAGTTTGCTGGGGTTTGTCCCCCTCCCTCTACCTCTCCCACTATGTAAGCATGTGCTCTCTCTCTCAAAAATATAAATCTTTTAAAAAGGGGAGTGGGGATGGGGAAATATAGACTTCTAGGAGTTGTAATTGCCTAATGTTGTGGTTCTTAACCTTGGCCATGTTTTATTTATTTTTTAAAAGGTTTATTTATTTAGGGGCACCTGGGTGGCTTAGTCGGTTAAACATCTGCCTTCAGCTCAGGTCATGATCTCAGGGTCCTGGAATCAAGCTTGGAGCCGGGCTCCCCACTCAGCAGGGGAGTCTGTTTCTCCCTCTCCCTCTGCCCTTGCTCATGTGTGCTCTCTCTTGCTCACTCTCTCTCTCTCAAATAAATAAAACCTTAAAAAAGAATAAAATAAAAGATTTTATTTATTTATTTGAGGGGAGGAGGGGCAGAAGGAGAAGAAGAGGGAGAGAATATCCAGCAGACGCCCCACTGGATCCCATGACCCTGACATCATGACCTGAGTGAAACCAAGGGTTGGCCACTCAACCAACTGAGCCACCCAGGTGCCCAACCTTGGCCATGTTTTAGAATCACCTCAAACCTTTTATAAATCCCAATGCCCAGGCCAATTAAATTATAATCTTGTTTAGGACCCAGACATCAGCATTTTTTGCAGCTTCCTGGGCAATTCCAATATGGGGCCAAAGTTTATAACCACTGAACCAATTTATTTTTTACTTCATAATACTCCTTTGATGAAATATATAACAATAAGTTTGATGTTAATTAAAATAACTTGTATAAATATTTTAGTATCACTCATTTAGGTTATTTCTATTTTAAAAGCAATGGTCTTATAAGTCAGAAAGGAGAAGAATTGGAGTTCTGTGTAAAGAAAAGAAAGTAACGTTTGCTAGATTTCATGTTAAAAGTAACACAGAAATAGTGCCAACTTCAAAATAGTTTCTTTTTTAAAAAAGGATTTTATTTTTAAGCAATCTCTACACCCAATGTGGGGCTCGAATTCACAACTCCGAGATCAAGAGTCACATGATCCACCAACTGAACCAGCTAGGCATCCCCAAAATAATCTATTTCTAAAGCAAAATGTGGTTAGTAAATTAAAAATTACCATTTAGGAAAATGTACCCTAAATTTCTAGGATCTAAATGAGATTATTGGAAGTTCTATAATCAGCAACTGTGGAAGAAATGGCTGAGGAAGCAATTGCATTATGGGGTATTTACCCCAAAGATACAAATGTAGTGATCTGAAGGGGCACCTGTACCCCCAATCTTTATGGCAGCAATGTCCATAATGGCCAAACTATGTAAAGAGCCCAGATATCCATTGGCGGATGAATGGATGGGGAAAATGTGGTATATATACATAATGAAATACTACTCAGCCATCAAAAGGAATGAAATCTTGCCATTTGCAGTGGCGTGGTTGGAACTAGAGGGTGTTATGCTAAGCAAAATAAGTCAATCAGAGAAAGGCAATTATCATATGATCTTACTAGTTTGTGGAATTTAAGGAAAAAAACATAGGGGAAGAGAGGAAAAAATAAAACAAGACGAAATCAGAGAGGAAGGCAAACCATAAGAGACTCTCAATCATAGGAAACAAACAGGGTTGCTGGAGGAGAGGGAGTGGGGGGATGGGATGGCTGGGTGCTGGACATTAAGGAGGGGACATGATGAATGAGCACTAGGTATTATATAAGACTGATGAAAAAAATTAATTGCTCTTGTATCTGAAAAAACATGAGTACTCTTAATCCCCTTTATCTATTTCACCCATCCCCCCACCCACTTCCCCTCTGGCAACCACCAGTTTGTCCTCTGTATTTAAGAGTCTGGGTTTTTGTTAGTCTCTTCTTATCTTTGTTTGTTCATTTGTTTTGTTTCTTTTTTTTTTTTTTAAGATTTTTATTCATTTATTTGACAGAGAGAGAGAAAGAGAGCACAAGCAGGCAGAGAGGCAGGCAGAGGGAGAGGGAGAAGCAGGCTCTCCGCTGAGCAGGGAGCCCAACGTGGGGCTCGATCCCAGGATCCTAGGATCTTGACCCGAGCTGAAGGCAGACGGCCAACAACTGAGCCACCCAGGTGCCCCTGTTTTGTTTCTTAAATTCCACATGTAAGTGAACTCATATGGTATTTGTCTTACTCTAACTTATTTCACTTGGCATTATACCCTCTGGGTTCATCCATGCTGTTGTAAATGGCAGGATTTCATTCTCTTTTATGTCTGAGTAATATTCTATTGTGTGTATCATATCTTCTTTATCCATTCATCTGTTGATGGACACTTGAGTTACTTCCATATCTTGGTTATTGTGAATAATGCTGCAATAAACATAGGGGTTCGAATATCTCTTCAAAAAAAAAAAGAAATAGCTGGAGAAAATTATGTTGTATAATAAAATTAAAAGTCTTTATTCCTCTGCTAAACCCAACTTCTGTTAATGGAAGTTTGTTAGACAGTTTAACTTTGTGTTTAAGCTTTAGAAGAACAAAATGTGTTTTGCTTATGTCAATTTTAACCAGTTGAGAAAAATCTAATATAGAAAGTAGCACATAGCAGTGCTGATCTAGTTCTAGTTCCATGAGTCATAGCTGTAGAAACTTAGAAGGCAAAAAAAAAAAAAAAAAAGCAGCAGCTATTCAGTGAATTGAAGGCCTGGAAAAATGAGGCAAGACTAACTTAAGTGGAAACGAGTTTGGTAAGCCACCCCAGACTACCATACATATTTATTTCAGCACTTCTGTTTTGTTCTTTACAGATGGATGAGAATTAAGAATAGAATATAATTTTCCTTTTTTTCAATTCTCCCAGAACCATTGTTAACCAAGGTGGTGGTGTACAAACTGAACAGAACAAATGAGCAATTTTTCTTTTTAGGTTCCCAAATATTTGACTGCTAGGAAACCAAAGTGAATGCATTTTTTGTACTATTAAATTAATTCTGAATTATGATAATTCAGACAAGCTAGGTAAATCTTAACTTTTCAGGAAAAAATAAAAATGAAAGAGCAGAGCCACATCTTCTGAATTTTCAATTTCAAATTCAGAGATTAGTATAACTGGCTATGTGTGAAGAGTGGCCAAGCAAAAATAAAAGCAAAGAGATAATTTAGGATAACAAATAGCCTAAGCAAAATGGAGCCTGATAAGGGAAAGAAAAGGACTCAAGGTATATTTTGAAAATCGAACCAACAGGATTTGCTGATATACTGTATGTGAGGGGGTAAAGATGAGGAAAAGGGAGCAATGAAAAATGCTGTTTAGATTTTTGACTTGAGCGACTGATGGATATGCTATTAACTGAGGTGGAAATAAGTGGTGTTGACCTAGGGAAAGAGTTGGCAGTGACATCAAGGATTTACTTCACTCACTTATTTATGGCTGGGCTCCCAAAGGAGAGTGTAACTATATAAATAAATATATATATGAATGTTTTGTTTGTTTGTTTGTTTGTTTTTTCCCTCTGAAATGGGTGGTGAAGAGGAGACCTAAGGCCAGGCCTAGGACTCTTTGAAATGAGGGGAGGAGAGGAGAGGAGAGGGAACTAGCAAAGGAGATTGCAAAAGGGAAGCCAATGAGGTAGATGGAAAATAGGAGCAGGCAGTCACTGAAGCCAAGGGAGGAAAGCAATTCAAGGAGGAGGAAAATGATTAGGATATGATTGTGCTTAGTCATGACCCTGGTTAATATGGTATCAGCTAATGGAAACTTGTGAGACATATCTGCGCTTGTGGCCGCACCTAGGAAAGAACACACTCATGTCACCACGACATTCAGTATGTTCAGTTCTCCCCACCCTTCTTTCCCCACAAAATTTCCGTTATCTGTCATAAAATTGATGATGGTATTCCTGTTACTAATTTCTCTCTTCTATGTGAAATAACATTGAAGGGTCTTACAGATTTAAAAAGTAGTGTACGTTAATTGTAGAAAGCTCGGAAAATGTAGAAAAGTTCAAAAATGAAAAAAAAAAAAACCATAATTGCAACACCCAGAGATACCATCTCTCACATTTGGTGTAGGCAAGTATTCCAACTAAATAAATGTGTAATTACAAAATTGAGCTCATGTTAAATACGGTGCTTGTAATCTGTTTTTTTTTAACTTAGAAATATATTATTAATATTTTTCATGTCACCAAATAGTCTTTTAAGCATCACTTTAATAATTGTATTATTACATTATTGACCAGACCATAATTTAACCAATCTTCTATTGGTTAAATTCATGTTTCCACTGTTTTGCTACTTTAAACATCATAAAACTGCTATTGGTTAATAGTATAGACTTTGACACCTAACACATCTGGCTTAACTTCTATTTCCATGGCTTACTGGCTGTGTGTTCTTGAGAAATCACTGAACAAATCTGATAAGTTTCAGTTTCCTCGTCTATAAAATCATTATAATAATAGTACCCATTTTAAGGATTACAGGTAAAGTACTTAGCATATTACCCCCAAAGCAACTAATGCTTAATAAATGTAAATTATTACAATAATTGTAGCATATGTTAAGTTACTATCTTTTAAGTTTTTTGAAAAAAAATTATAAAAGCTTTCCTGACCAATTTAGCTATTTACCGATTCTGCTTACCAGCTAGTCTGGTTAGCATTAGGATATCCATATAATCTTTGATTCAGTCACAAATTCCATTAATTTCTTGGACCAAAAGAGGTAACTCTTTTTTTTTTATTTTAAAATATTAATACAGTTCAAATCAGTGGGCCAGGTTCATATCAGCTCCTTCACTGCCAACCCTGGGGGCAGGGACTGCTTCAGTTTTCCTGTCTTCTCTTTGTCTGCGATGACCAAGCTATAAAGGTAGCTGCTGCATCGAACTTTAATCTTTATTATCTTTTTCTTGATCATGACGGATTTGGCATCCTTTCCCCCTGGCTGTGCAGAAGTTGTGATTGGTTCAATTTTGTGAGGCATGGCTACGAGGGACGCAGGGGAGTGTGCGACCTGCACAACAAGCAGCAAAAAGGGAGGAGAAAAAAGCCGGAAGAGGTAACTCTGGACAATGGGCTCTTCTTTGCTCATTCAGACCATTAGGAAGCCATGAAGCAAAACGACTGATTTTTTTCGGAATCAGAATCTCGGAATCAATTTTCCAGATCACATAAAATACCAAAATGTATCTAGGACTGAACACAACAAACTGGTACAAACTCCTGCTCTGCCTGCTCAGCTCCCACTGTTGCCTACTTCTTCTCTGCCACTTTTTTTTTTTTTATTATTTATTTATCTGAGACAGAGAGAGGACACAAGCAGGGGAACGGGCAGAGGGAGAAGCAGGCTCCTTGCTGAGCAGGAAACCTTTTGCGGGACTCAATTCCAGGACCCTGGGATCATGACCCGGGCTGAAGGCAGACACTTAACCGACTGAGCTACCCAGGCGCCCCCATCTATTTGGTTTAAAAAAAAAAGGAAAAAAAAAAAGCCTGTGTGTACACATGTACAATAAGCTTATATATATTCATAAAAGATCTATGGAAAGATTATAAGAAAGTCAGTACTACTTGATCCTCTAGGAGAGAACCAGGTAGCTGGGGAACAGATATGAAAAGTGACTTACTCTTGTATATACCCCCATTATACCTCCTGAATGTTTGTGCTCTGTGTATGTTACTTCCTGTCTGAAAAACAGTCCGCCACTTTTTTTAAAAAGATTTTATTTATCTATATACTTATTTATTTACGTATTTATTTATTTGAGAGAGAGAGCACGAGCTGGGAGGGGGGCAGAGGGAGAGGGACAAGCAGACTCCACGCTGAGTGCGAGCCTGAGGCAGGGCTCAATTCCACAACCCCCAAGAGATTGTGACATGAGCTGAAATCAAGAGTTGGATGCCCAACCCGACTGAGCCCCCAGGTACCCTTTCACTTTTTGTAGGTAGTGAAAGGAGAGAAGGCTAAGCAAAGCTCATGTGGTATCTGGGAACAAGTATAGAGGTATTGAATTCCATCCTGCCTAATACAACACCTCCACCATCCCAGACTCTCAACTAGCACTGCCCACCCCCCCCCCACTGCTCATAGACTACAAACTGCACCAGGGTTTCCAACCTGACCAGATCCTTTTGCTTATGTGTCAACAAGGAATTATTTTTACTTCCTTTGTAGTGAATGGAGTCGTCACTCATGTCTTGGTCACTTTTTTATTACAGAAAATTCTTCAGGGTTCCTAACATGTGAGCTATTTGAATCAAAAGTGTTGGCCAGATGATTTTTTTGGATAAAAGCTGGAGCAGCCAGACAAAATTTCCGCTCTACTCCCACCTCCCAAACCATCTCTATTTTGTGGCTTGTGGGTTGCCTACTGTGATCTTTTTCTGCTAGGTTCCTGGTGTGTCATGGAAACGAGAGGAAGTACAGGTACTATGTTTACACAGCCTTCATTTCTATTTACAAAATCTCTTCTGAGGCAGGGCTCAAAGGTTTTTTTTGGTGGTGGTGGGGGGGGGTTTTGTTGGTTGGTTTGTTTGTTTTTTTCACTGCAGCACCTGTTGCTCCAGCTCTGACCATCAGCCAATGAGCACTAAGGTCAGAAGCCAGTTTCTGATGGGGGAAGTAGGGAGGGTACCCATCAAACTGGTTTTACTACCTGAAGATGACTGATTATCCCAGTTTTAGAAAGAAATGGAACATACAAAATAACATCAGTCTTTGGATTTCCCAGTGCTGAAATTGAATTGAGGGCGGCAAACAACTACTAATACACTTCGGTTTTTAACTGCCTTGTAGACCCAGCTTTAGAGGGCTGCATTGTTCTCACCAACACTACAGACTGAATTGGACCCATTTGGATTGAAAGAGTTATGTCCCCAAGCACCTAACTGATTGCTGGGTTATTCTGACAATGAAGAAAATTAGTGTCCTGCGTTAAATCTGGAGGCCTGTGAATCCATTCAGTTTAAGTGCTGGCATTTAACTTCTCGACTTTGTAAGACCCAAAATGAGTATAATTAAATAAACATTCTGCATGTAGTTCCCTAAAAAATTCATTTCAAATAATGAGGAAAAGAGCTTAATTCTATTTCAGGCCAGTCTCCTACATTCTTATTTAACTCCTCTGAGTCTCACCTTCTTCATCTGAAAAACAGGTCTAATAATACCCTCCAAATAAGATTGTTCTAAGGATCAAGTGAGAAAAGGATTACCACTAGATAGAGTAATCCCCGTAAAAAGGAAGTTTTAATATTTGTAATATAATGAACCAATAATGCAGGAGGGAAAAACAATTTTTCTTTAAGAATCACACAAACTTGATAACTTAATTTTTTTCTTAACCAATGGAGCTTTGGCAATAAATGTCCTCATACTTAGAAAGATATGAATAATTCTTTTATTTTTAAAAATATTTTGTTTATTTATTTTAGAGAGAGACAGAGAGAGAGAGAAGGGGGGGGGGGGGGGGGGGGGGGGGGGGGGGAGTAGGGGGGGGGGGGAGAGGGAGAGAATCTCTAGCAGACTTCCTGCTGAGTGCAGAGCTGGACACAGGGTTTGATCTCATGACCGTGAGATCACAACCTGCGCTGAAAACCAAGAGTTGGGAGCTTAGCCCACTGAGTCACCCAGGTGCCCCTAATTCTTTTTTTTTTTTTAAGATTTTATTTTTAAGTAATTTCAACACCCAACGTGGGGCTCGAACCCACAACCCTGAGATCGACAGTCACACACTCTGCCAACTGAGCCAGCCAGGTGCCCCAGATATGAATAATTCTCATCTTCAAGATCATTTTTAATTGCCCCTCCTTTTTATAGCCACAGAATGCTGCTTCTGCTTATCAACCCTTATCTTTTTCTGCTTTGAGTTTTAATTCCTTGCTTATCAATCTCTTTCCCCCACAAGATTGGACATTCCAGGGGTCTTTCCACTCTTACAACATCTGGCATGGTGTCTTGCATATAGCATGTTTTCCATAAAAGTTTGTGTTGAAATGAAAGAAGTTGAATGTAGAATCTGTTATAGGACCTCACTGTTTCCCATTGACAGGTGTGTCCTGATTGGAACCCATTTTTGTTATCTGTCAATGGAAAAGAGACCAGAGGAAGAGATACAGATATTATCAGAATGAGTTACAGAGGAAGAGGTTTCAGTAAAGAAAGAAGATTAAATTGTTGAATGCCACAGATAGGTAGGGAAGGAGGAAGATGATCAAAGTCCATTGTTTTTTCTAGTGGTTAGTGGTGACCTTGAATAGAACTGTCTCAGTTAAGAGATAGGAAAATCCAGATTACTGTAGGCTTGAGAGTGAGTGAGTGGTGACAAATGGCTGTAAGAGAGTATAGACCCTATTTCTGGGAAATGAATTCCTTCAGGGTTGAGCTCCAGTCCAGCCATGACACATAGGCATCCTCCGCAGTTCTACACTCCAGCCATATCACAGTTTCCTCTTCACACACAGTGATTTCCCATCTCCATGATTTTGTTCTTGGTCTTCCAATATGATCTGAGAGTCCAGTGTCAACTACTCTGAAACCCTGAGGTCTTTTCCCAATTGCTCCTGCTTAAGGTGTTCTGTTTTGCCCTGAACCAGTAAAATATAAGTTGTAACTTTCTTAAGTCACTTAACACATTCAGCCTAGGATTACTGTTAGGTAAATATATGATTTCCTTATTAATCTGTAAGGGATAAATAAACTGTAATAAATACAACACTTTTTATATTAAGATACTACCTATTCAGGGGCGCCTGGGTGGCTCAGTAGTTGGGCATCTGCCTTTGGCTCAGGTCATGATCCCAGGATCCTGGGATCAAGCCCCACATCGGGCTCCCTGCTCTGCGGGAAGCCTGCTTCTCCCTCTCCCACTCCCCCTGCTTGTGTTCCCTCTCTCACTGTATCTCTCTGTCAAATAAATAAATAAAATCTTAAAAAAAAAAAAAAGATACTACCTATTCAAATAGATAGTAGTCATGTAGATCCGAAGAATTTTGTCAGAAAAATTAAATCAAGAGACTTTAGAGTTTCAGCTAGCCTAAAAACATGTATTGAATGCTTTCTATGTGCAAAACACTGTGCCCTCAAGGAATTTGAGATCGAATGCCGAGGTCAGCAAACATTTTTTGTGAACAGCCAGTAAATATTTCAGACTTTGTGGACAACATGGTCTCTGTCACATCTACTCACTTCTGCCCTTGTAGCAGGAAAACAGCCATTGACACTATCTAAACTAATGAGGTGTGCTGTGTTCCAATAAAACTTCATTTACGGACCCTGAAATGTGAATTTCATGTAATTTTCACCTGCCATGATACATTATTTTTTTTTTATTTTTTTCAATGATCTAGAAATATAAAAACCCATATTTAGCTTGTGGACCATACAAAAACAGGTGGCAGACCAGACTTGGCCCATGGGCCATAGTTTGCTGACCCCTGATCCAGTGAATGGACAGAAAGTTCACTCAGAAGCTCTTTGAAGTTCTAGCCTTAACGCCAAAATAATCTACTATGTTGCTTCCATTTTGACAAGATTTGGGATTGATTTATCAGATACAACATATTCACCAATATTTATTCAGTGCCTACTTTATTCTGAGCACTTGTGCTGAGCACTGAGGATACAGCCGTGAAGAGGTCAGAAAGATGATTATCCTTAGAAAGATCACTATTTTGCAGCTACCACTGTAAGCATCAAAGGATGCTAAAACCAAAGGGTGAAAGATTATTGAAGAATTAAATATTCACATATTCTCGAAATATCAAATTAACTGTCAAGGGGGAAAGGTATTTTTACAATGAAGCAATCTGATAGACCTTGTTTTAACCAAGTGATTACTGTGAAATTCATATCCTAGTGGGAAAGCCAGGCAATATACCACTAAAAATATGTAATATAAAACCACTGAGAGATTGTAAATCCAGTGAAGAAAGTAAGTATGGTGATATGACATAAAGTAGCTGGGTAGATGGGAGGGCTATTTTGCATACTGTGTTCAGGAAAAATTTCTCTGCAGAGGTCTCATTCCAGCTGAGACCCTCAAGATGAGCCAGCCATGTTAAATGCAAGTAGAAAAAGTATTCCAGTGTAAGGAAATAACAATTGCAAAGGCAAATGTGTCATGAAATAATTGGAGATAGGCAGATAAGAGCCAGGTTATACAAAGCTATAGACCATTGTTAAGAGTTCAGATTTTAAAATCCAGTGAGATAGAGAACACACTGATGGTTACCAGAAGGGAGGTGGGTAGGGGGAATGGGTGAAATAGGTGATGGGGATTAAGGAGGGCACTTGCTGTGATGAGCACCGGGTGTTGTATGAAAGTGTTGAATCACTCTATTGTATACCTGAATATTACACTGTATGTTAACTAACTGGAATTTATAACAACTTAAAAAAATAATAAAAACTTAATAAAAAAATCCAGTGAGAGATGTCAGCATAACTTTGTAAATAGTACTTTTTAAAAAGTGTATTTATGGGGCACCTGGGTGGCTGAGTCAAGCATCTGACTCTTGATCTCAGGGTTGTGAGTTCAAGCCCCATGTTGGGTTCCACACTGGGCATGGAGACTACTTAAGAAACAAGTAAATAAATAAAATAAAAAGTGAATTTACAACCATATGGTCAACTAATTGACAAAGCAGGAAAGAATATCCAATGGAAAAAAGTCTCTTCAAAAAATGGTGCTGGGGGGCGCCTGGGTGGCTCAGTTGGTTAAGCAACTGTCTTTGGCTCAGGTCATGATCCTGGAGTCCCAGGATTGAGTCCCGCATCGGGCTCCCTGCTCAGCAGGGAGTCTGCTTCTCCCTCTGACCCTCCCCCCCACCCCCGTCTCGTGCTCTCTCTCTTTCATTCTTTCTCTCTCAAATAAATAAATAAAATCTTTAAAAAAATAATAATAATAAAATATTATCAGGCCCAGGCTGATAATTCTACAACTCCAGAGAGGGGGGGGGGTCGGTGGTTACAGTGTGAACAGCACCCTCTGGAGTTGTGTAACACTTAGGCACTTAGCAGGTACTGGTCCAGGCACTTTGTAAGCCCTGGAGGTAAAAGCGGAAAACAAAGCAGTTCTCACATTGTGTTATAATTACCTGTTTAATTATCTGCCTTCCCCAGAGTGATGTAAACCCTGTGAGGCCAGGAAACACATAGAGGATAAATCAGATTTCTGCAGGAGGTGATGACTAAGACTAAGGAGTTTAGCAAGCAGAGAAGGGGCAGAATCAAGGAAGAAGATTCCTATCAGAGAAAAATAGTACGTGGGAAGGCAAGAGAAAATTGTGTTTGACAAATTATGTTTGGCTAGAAAGAGATCAAGAGTAAGTAAGTGGACAGAGACCCATCCTGGAGGGATTTGTGAGTCACACTGAAGAATTTAGATTTAATCCTAAAGGCAAGGAGAATCCATAAAGAGTTTTAAGGAGGGAAGTGGCTTGATCACATTTATGCATCCCCAAACCATATGCTGGATTAGACAAGATCTGACTAAAGGCAAGGTACTTTGTTTAGAAGCTAAACAGCCTAAAAAATAGGGGTTTATAAATTGGGTCTACTGTAAATTGAACTTGAATAAGAAAAAAATACATCTTTTTTTTTTTTAAACAAGAGGAAAACAAACAGAAGTGAGTTAAAACGTATACATCAGTTATAGATGGAAGATACCAGGGGAACCTGAGTAACTAAACAAAACAAAACAAAACAACTCCTCATCTTTACTGATCCCTAATTGAAATTTGGGAATTCTTCTAGTTATGAACGTAAGCACTAAACCACAGTACTATTAACAATGTCTGTGGGGTGCCTGAGTGGAGCAGTTGGTTAAGCACTGGACTCTTGATTTTGGCTCAGGTCGTAATCTCAAGGTCATGAGATTGATCCCCACGTCAGGCTCCTTGCTCAGTGGCAGAGTCTCCTTGAGACTCTCTCTCCCTCACCACTGCTCTCTCACTCTCAAACAAATAAATAAATAAATAAAACCTTAAAAAAAAGTCTGTGACTTTATGATCAATAGAAATCAGATATTTCCGGGTGCCTGGGTGGCTCAGTTGGTTAAGCGACTGCCTTCGGCTCAGGTCATGATCCTGGAGTCCCGGGATCGAGTCCTGCATCGGGCTCCCTGCTCGGCAGGGAGTCTGCTTCTCCCTCTGACCCTCTCCCCTCTCATGTGCTCTCTCTCTCCTCTCATCCTCTCTCTCAAATAAATAAATAAAATCTTTAAAAAAAAAAAAAGAAATCAGATATTTCCTTCTTTTTTTTAAAGATTTTATTTATTTATTTGTTTGTTTGTTTATTTATTTATTTATTTATTTAGAGTGCACAAGAGTTGGGGCAGGGGCAGAAGAGAAGCAGACTCCCTGCTGAGTGCAGAGCCCAATGTGGGGCTTAATCCCATGATCCTGAGAACATGACCTGAGCTGAAATCAAGAGTCGGATGCACAACTGACTGAGCCACCCAGGTGCCCTGAAATCAGATATTTTCATAACACATTCCAGTGGTTGCAGATATCTCAAAACACGGTTTATTCTCATTGCTACTGTGAAATTCTAGTACTTATTATACCCATTCCTGGACCTTATTATTATGGATTAATAAAGAAATACATGTGTTTCAGGGCACCAGGTGGCTCAGTTGGTTAAGCATCGGACTCTTGATTTCGGCTCAGGTCCTGATCTCAGGGTTGTGGCATCGAGCCCCATGATGGGCTCCGTGCTAGGTGTGGAGCCTGCTTAAGATTCTCCCTTTGCCCCTTCCTGCCCCTCTCTCTTTCTTAAAAAAAAAGGAAAGGAAGGAAGGAAGGAAGGAAGAAAGGAAGGAAGGAAGGAAGGAAGGAAGGAAGGAAGGAAGGAAGGAAGGAAGGAAGGAAGGAAGGAAAGAAATACATGTGTTGTGTTTATATTTTAAATATTGGGATAACTGCACTGAAATATAATAGTTTCCAACTTTATACATTTAAAAACTTTACTCTGAGAAGGGTCCACTGACTTTACCAGATGGGCAAAGTGGGTGGTGGTACAAAAAAAGGCTTAAAATCTCTGCTCAGGCTCCAGTTATACTGAAATACCTGGGACTCCTCTAAAACACCAGGCTCCCTTCTCTGGCCTCCACCTACTTCCCCAATCTCTTCTGCTTTGTTTTTTTATTTTTATTTTTTTTTTAAGATATTATTTATTTATTTTGACAGAGAGAGACATAGCGAGAGAGGGAACACAAGCAGGGGAGTGGGTGAGGGAGAAGCAGGCTCCCCGCTGAGGAGGGAGCCCGATGCGGGGTTCGATCCCAGGACCCTGGGACCCTGGGACCATGACCTGAGCCGAAGGCAGACGCCCAACAACTGAGCCACCCAGGCGCCCATCTTCTGCTTTAAATACCAGCTCTTTTCTCCATCATCAGACTAATTTCATCAGACCTCACCTCAGGATTCCCTGCACCAACCCCCATCCCCAGTCAGGTGTCCTTTCTATATATCCTCATGACAACGTGTTTTTACTCCAAACATAGTATTTACCACATGGACCTGGCATCCCACAATTTAACATTTGAGTTTTTAAATATCACAAGTGGCCTTGAAACTCTAGGACATGTAGTAATTTGTCAGTCTACTGAGGTATGAAATAGGATTGCTACTGCTGACATGGAGTCACTGAGCCAGTCAGGAGCCTGACTGCCCAGGTCCACACTGCTACATGATGTTACTTAATGCGCAGAACAAAGCTATAAATGAAGTCATATTATCCCCATTTTACAGATGAATAATGTGATGAAATCACAAATTAGAATAGAATTAGTGGATCTGGAGATTTTCAAAGGTTGTCAGTTACAACTCTTTAGACTACTGTTTTGTTTCTAACTCAACCATAAGGAAGTGAGCAACCTAAAAGCAAGGACTATGTCTTGAATTATGATACCCCCAGGGCACATACTGGGCCTGGTATTAGTAGGCATTCAGTAAAGGGGGGTCTCCTGATTAATAAGAGGAGGAATCCTAAGAATTCTTCCTTCTCTCACTGAAAAGAAATTTCCTGGAGATCCTGGCCTTCATTTTGATCCCACCTAATTCCAGCTCCTAGAAAAGTGCCTCGCTCATAAAAACTAGAAATATTTATTAATTGACTGCTTGTCTAACTTTAATTTGTGTTTGACACCTGACACACATTTTCTTTTATTGAGATAATTCTATAAATGCCTTTGAACAGCAGAGTATTGTACAAAAGTATAAAAAGGACCAATTTTATAGATAACTAGTAACTCCAGCTTTCAACATTTCTATTCTTTGGAATAACTTGAACATTAGTCTCCTTGGTTATTACAGGAAATTTTTACTTATAAACTATGTGGAGAGATATCTATGTTTTGTTTTGGCTATTGATCATCAGTACACATTCAACTGATACACACAGGTTAAGTGTACTTTAATCATATTTTTCCTTAGATTCAAATAAAGTAAAAATAATAATATAATATATAATTTCTTAGTTTTTTCAGACTAATACTTTATCTTACAGAATGAAAAAAAATCAAGGCAAAAATAATCAGGAGAATAATAAAAACTTTTACTATGTTAAACTGAAGCATTCACTTAGGCTTAAGATTTGTTTTTGAGAGGGTTGAAATTTTATGGTAGTATTAGGTCAAAGAAAGAAGGGTACATCTTTTTTCCATGTCTAGAATGTATTCAGTATAAAACGTGTCCTATCTCAAAATGTTTCCCTTCCTGACTGATCCAGAAATAGACACATAAGATCCAAATGTGAAATATACAAATTTCTACTTTACAGCTCCTTGCCCTTTTCTCTCATTAGCTTCATTTGAACTGAACTTGCTCAGATAGTCACTAATAACTATGTGCCCCATATATATTTAGAAGCCACGTTGCAGAGGCATTTGTTTGTGCCTCTAATGTACAGTTTAAATAAGCATTTCAGTTACTGTTTCTCACAGATCACAAAAGCCCAGCTTTGTAAAATTAATCACTTTCACTTTTGAAAAAATAATGGATTTTCATATGGTAAAGGAAGACAAAAGCATTCAGTACTATTTCTTTATATGTTATGCAATAAAAGTAAATTAACTAATGTTATTTAAGTAATTTATACAAAGAGAGGGATAAAATATAGTAAAGGAAAAACAATTTCAGTTCTTCCTTGTGAAATCTGAGGATACATTGACAAACAGGAATGTTTCAGTGAGTCTGAATATGTCCTGAGCCTACGTATAGGTGGTGTGATATAACGGGACCAAAATCATCTCCCCATCAGTGTTCTACCACACCTAAAAAGTCAACAATGGGATTAGTCATTAAAGGTTTTCTTAGCACACAAACATTTTAACTGTAAGTCACTTTGTTAATTTTATCTGTGAATTCATAACTGCTCATGTCATCTAGAGGACACCATGGCTGCAAAGAAGTGATAAATATAACAGGTAAGTTTTTATGGAGGAAAAAAACTGCTAGAGAAAAAGGCTCACCTCTTAATATACCAAAGTAGGGACCCATTATAGCCAGGAATTAACACTTCACCATCTTTCTTTACAGCTAGTTCTAATCCCAAGGAAGAGTGACTTTGAGTTGGGAAAGAGATAAAGAAATTTAGCAAAGAGTGTCCGTTAAACCTCACACGTCTTGCTAAGTGATAATTCTAAAATACAAATCCCTAGATTTCCCATGTATAGCACAAAAGAGGCAAAGGTTTAGTTCAAATATAAAATATACTATAATCTAGGGACACCTGGGTGGTTTAGTTGGTTAAGTATCCAACTCCTGGTTTGGGCTCAGGTCATGATCTCAGGGATGAGATTAAGCCCTGCATGGGGCTCCACATTGAGCATGGAGCCTCTTCCTCTCCCTCTGTTCCTCCTCCCCACCCTCCCAAGACACCCCTCGGCCACTTACATGTTCTCTCGCTCTCTAAAATAAATAAAGTATACTATCATCTTATAACTAAATGAGATTAAGTGAATTAAGAAAACATTTCCTGGGGCACCTCCTGGCTCAGTTGGAGGAGCATGCAACTCTTGATCTTGGGGTCATGAGTTTGAGCCCCATGATGGGTGTAGAGATTATTAAAGAATAAATGAATAAACTTAAAAAAAAAAAAAGGAAGAAAACATTTCCTAAATTTCTGAGTTAGGATGGCAGGTCAAACAGAGGCATTCATTTCAGTCTCCTTCCCAAATACCAGCAAAACTAAGGAAATACAGAGAAAATAGCAGTATCAAAATTTTGGAAGCTGAAAACATAAGAGGCCATGGTAACTGACTTAGATCCAAGCAATCCAACTCCCAAGAAAACAGTAGGGAAATTGAAAACCTACTCAATTTATTCTACAGGATCTTCAAAAGATGTGGGAAGTGGTGGCAACAGGAACTTCTGGGAGTCGCAGTTAGGAAGACTAGACTAAAAGTAGTTTGATCTCCTCTTTTCACCTGGGGAGCAATTGCTCTTTTTCAAGCGTGGGATAGATCAGACATTTATTCTCTGAAAAAAGTAAAACTTAACATCTCCAGATTATGAAAGTGCCTGGTGAAGTTGAAGGGATAGGTCTTGTACCCCAATGGATGGACTTACCAAATATGCATACTGATTGCTTATTGCAGAGAACAACCCCACCCCCTCCCTCAGTTAGTGTCCAGAATGCTAGCAACCAGGCAATTACCTCCCTAGCAGGATATTGGACATAACTTCCCTGGTGAATCTAACCCAAGGGTTAAATTTGCCCACCCAAGTCACCCGATAGTAAAGTGTAGTTCCTAAGTCCCACATTCAGCACATCCAATGAGTATTTTAGTCCCTCATGCTTAATCATGGGGTCATGCAGTCAAGGATTACCAGTCATTGAGGCAAGTTTCTAATGTGAAAGATATGGTGTACAAATACAAACAGAAAAAAAAAAAAAAAGAACGCCTGGGTGGCTCCGTCGGTTGGTTTTGGCTCAGGTCATGATCTCATGGGTTGTGAGATTGAGCCCCACATTTGGCTCCTCGCTCAGTGCAGAGTCTGCTACAGATTCTCTCTCCCTCCCCTTCTGCCCTTTCCCACACTCTCTCTCTCTCAAATAAATAAATAAAATCTATTTTGAGAGATAGCACAAGCAGGGGGAGGGGCAGAGGCAGAGGGAGAAGCAGGCTTCCTGCCGAGCAAGGACCCCATTGCGGGACTGGATCCCAGGACCCTGGGATCATGACCTGAGCTGAAGGCAGACACTTAATCAACTGAGCCACCCAGGCGTCCCATAAATAAAATCTTAAAAAAAAAAAAAAAAGCAATAAGGAAGAAGTAAACTTTAAAAGGAAAAAAAGTTACTAAT
Organism: Mirounga leonina; assembly: GCF_011800145.1. NCBI lineage: Eukaryota > Metazoa > Chordata > Mammalia > Carnivora > Phocidae > Mirounga > Mirounga leonina. The sequence goes on along the minus strand of NW_023270454.1, from coordinate 34,541,183 downwards.
ATCTTTAGAGTTATTAAAAAAAAACCATACAGCATTCATGAAACAAGAACAGGGATTCTCAGAGAACAAAAATGAGTCATTGGGAATTAAAAGCTTAACAGAGGGATGCCTGGGTGGCTCAGTCAGTTAAGCATCTGCCTTTGCTCAGGTCATGATCCCAGGGTCCTGGGATCGAGTCCCACATCGGGCTCCTTGCTCAGCGGGGAACCTGCTTCTCCCTTTGCCTCTGCCCCTCCCCCTGCTTGTGTTCTCTCTCTCTCTCACACACACACACAAATAAATAAAATCTTACAAAAAAAAAAAAGCTTTATAGGAAAAAAAACCAAAAAACCAAAAACACAACAACCCTAAAATATGGGTTGAAAGCTAAAGTTGAAGAAAGCACTTCTGAAAGTTGAGGAGAAAAAACAGAGATGGGAAATAGGAGAAAAAAGATAAGAAAACTGAAGAAAAAGAAAAAGTAGAACAAAGGAAATCATCAAAATAATTCAAGAAGAATTACCAGAGTTTAAGGTCTTGGTTTCCAGATTTAGAAAACCCACCAAGTGTCAAGGAAGACAGATGAAGACAGATTCGTAACAAGTCACCCACTGTGAAATTTCAGGACACCTGGGCAGAGAAATGATTCCACTAGCTTTCAGGAGCAAAAGTAAACAGGTTACACATAAAGGATAAAGAAACGTAACAGCTTTGGAGTTCTCCACAGCAGCACTGGAAGCAAGATAATAGGCTTTCAAGAATCAAGAGAAATACATTCAAAATCCTGAACGAAATAATCTCCAACCAAGAATCCTGTCCTCAGAAACTCTCAATCAAGAATAAGGATTAAACAAAAATATCTTCAGACATTCAAGGTCTCAATTTATTTCCCATGTATCTTTTCTTAAGAAGCTACTAGACGATGTGCTTCATCAATATGAGAGAATAAACCAGGAAAGAGGAAGACATGAAATACAGAGAGTCCACAGGGGAGAGGGAATCCCAGATGACAACTGTGCCCCACACATGGAGGTAACCAGGTCAGGTGGGGAAGTATGACTGAAGAATCAGACATGATCAACACTGTCATCATCAAAATCCTCTGCCATTATACCCTTTTTTAGTTTGATGATAGAGTACCTGGGTGAGCCTGACCCATGTTCTTTCCTGGGTTTGGCTTGTCTCGATCATATGTTGATGAAGTTTCTGCTCTCCTCTTCATCTGAGGACCATCATTTCACCTCAAAAGGATTTGGGCTTGATTTAGTGCTAAGACCTAGAGGTAGGCCATAGGAGTTAAAAGTAGAAACTATGGAGCAGCGCTCTCTGATCAAGCTTCAGCTGTGTGACTGGTATCTGCTCCACACTACATCCATGTCGGATGGGTGGATTCCAGTAAGCTGTTTCCTAGGAGTCCCTGCAGAAAGAAGACATTTCTTGTAAACTCTCAAAGGAGCTGAAACCACACTATGACCCAGAGACTTCGTTCAGGATATTTTCTCCTGGTAGCCTTCAACAAATTATGATAATATTGCCTTTTCCTTATACAACTAGGTTTGTGATTGCTACTCTAGTTCTCAAAATTAAGTAATATATTCTTTAGTGATATATATATATATACACAGACAAACCAAATAAATAATGGACACAAAATCAAAATAATAGTTGCCTCTGGGGAGAAAGAGGAAGATGTTATGGGGAGGAGCACACAGTAATGCCATTTCTTCATCCAGGTGGTGGGTACACAGATTGATCATGATTATTCAAAACTATGCATATGTGAATGTGTGGCTTATACATTGTTCCATTCAAATGATACATTTTACAATAAAACATCAAAAAAACAAAAAATTAAATAGACATTTTATTAAGGCTATTTAACTGCATTTTATTAAAAGATGCTTCTGTTTTATACCAACTTTGATTTCAGATCTTAACCAAATTCAAAGTGTTTATAAAACTTAATCTCTCCTGGTACAACTATCTGATTCAAATAAAAACATTTAGACAAAACAAAAACAAAACAAAAAAACAACCTCATCTGTCTTATATTCATAGAACATTCCAAACAAAAGGAAATCAAATGAGCCGTGCTGGGTGGCTCAGATGGTTAAGCGTCTGCCTTTGGCTCAGGTTATGATCCCAGGGTCCTGCTTCTCCCTCTCCCTCTGCCTGCCACTCCCCTTGCTTGTGCTCTCTCTCGATATCTCTCTCTCTCTGTCCAATAAATAAATAAAATCTTTTTTAAAAAGGGAAATCATATGATATAAAGAAAGCAATTTCCTCTCAAATAAGCATAATGAAATATGTTTTTGCATTAGGTAAGTTTTCTTTTCCCCTGACTGGCAATACACTTGGTTATACTCTAAATATAAAAAATTAGGGGTGCCTAGGTGGTGGAGTCAGTTGAGTGCCTGACTCTTGGTTTCCAGTCAGGTCATAATCCCAGGGTCTTGAGATGGAGCCCAGCCTCCAGGTCCATGCTCAGCAGGAAGTCTGCTTGTCCCTCTCCCTCTCTCTCTACCCCTCCCCCTGCTCGAGCTCTCTCTGTCTCTCTCTCAAATAAATAGAATCTTTTAAAAAGTCCTTTAAAAATATACATATATAAAAATTAGGGGCGCCTGGGTGGCTCAGTCGTTAAGCGTCTGCCTTCGGTTCAGGTCATGATCTCAGGGTCCTGGGATCAAGCCCCACATTGGGCTCCCTGCTCCGTGGGGGGCCTGCTTCTCCCTCTCCCACTCCCCCTGCTTGTGTTCCCTCTCTCTCTGTGTCTCTCTCTGTCAAATAAATAAACAAAATCTTAAAAAAAATTAAAAATATTTGCTCTATACGAATATAGAATTCATAGTTCTATAAGGTATTCTATAAGCTATTCAAATAAACATCAGATATATTAGTAACATCATTTACTTAGGTAATTTATTAAAAGTATATTAAAAATCAGAAGATCTAATGTTGCCACTAATTTACCAATCTCAAATATTATTTACTTTTTAAAACACTGAAGTATAGTAGAGCATGCAACTTTCGATCTAGGGGTTGTGAATTCAAGCCCCATGTTGAGTGTAGAAATTACTTAAAAATAAAATCTTAAAAAAGATAAAAATAAAACACTGAAGTATAGGGGCACGCTAGCTCAGTTGGGGGAGTATGTGGCTCTTGATCTCGGGATCTTGAAAAGAGGGGCAGAGAGATAGAGGGGAAAGAGAGCCCCTCGTGGGGTTGGATCTCACAACCCTAAGATCATGACCTGGAGCCGAATCAGGAATCGGACGCTTAACCAGCTGAGCTACCCAGGCGCCCCTCAGTTGTGGCAATCTTAAGTAAATCTGCTTACCTTTCACTCTGAGACTAGTTGATGAAATAGTGATTTTTTTTTAAAAAAAGATTTATTTATTTTAAGAGAGAGAGCATGCATGAGCAGGGGGAGGGGCAGAGGGAGAGAGAGAATCCCCAAGCAGATTCCATGCTGGGTACAGAGCCTGACGTGGGGCTTGATCCCAGGACCCTGAGATCATGACCTGACCAGAAATCAAGAGCCGGCCACTCAACTGACTGAGCCATCCAGGTGCCCTGAAATACAATAATATTTTGATATCCTGTTTTGGATTTTGGTTTGTTTTACTTTTAATCCCTGAATCATTGCTAAGGTGAGGTAAAGCAATTTTACAAACATTCATAAAACACAAATATTTTTCTAGCTTGACTAAATATAAGCTGTAGTTAAGAAAATTTTAATTTTCTTCTGGACACATTGCCTCGGGCAAATATCTACTTTTACCTATCTCCAGGGTTGTCTGATTCATCACTCACTGAAACTGCAATTCACCTTATACCTGAAAAATGCTAATTATACCTACTTTTTCTAATATGTGCTACAATTGCAAAGCAAGTAGCAATCTAAAACTAAAAATAAGTCTTTTGCTCTAGTTATGAATAGCACAAGTGCTCTCTGTATAAAAGTCTTTACTATAAAAAGTGAAGCCTTGCTAATTAACTAATTACAATTTTATTGAGTACCTGCTATGTGCCAAGCACTGATGTAACTGCTTTTGACACATCCATGTATGTATAAAACAGACAAAAATCCCTGACTTCATAAAGTTTATATTCTAATGAGGGGAAAGACGATCAAAAAAATATAGGTACATTATATAGCATGTAAAAAGGTAAGAAGAAATATGGAGGAAAGTATAGTAGGCAAGGAATGTGTATGTCATGACAGTTGTGATTTTATACAGAGTAGTAAAGGAAGGCCTCACTGAGAAAGTGGTATGGTCGAAGAGTTAAGGTGGTAAGGACTTGAGACTTGAAGCTATCTGGGACAGGGCATTTTAGGTAGAGAGAAGAACAAGTGCAAAAGTTCTGACATGGGAGTTTGCCAGGTGTGTTTGTGGAAAAACAAGGAGGCCAGTGTAACAACAGTGGAATGAATGAAGACTGTTGCAGAGGAGATCACAAAATTAAGGGGTTAGATCATGGATGGCCTTGCAGGCCATTGTAAGGAGTGTAATGGAAAGCAATTGGAGGTCTTGAGCAGAAGATAGACATGGTTGGCATGTATTTTTAAAGAGTTACTCTGGCTGCTGGATTCAGAATAGGCTGAAGGTGGGGCAAAAGCCAAAGTACAAAGGCCAGTTAGAAGAATCCAGACAAGGGATGGTAATGGCTTTGACCTGGCGAGTAGCCACTGTAAGTAGTAAGGAGTGGTCAGATTCTGGGATACCTGGGTGGCTCAGTCGGTTGAGTGTCTGCCTTTGGCTCACGTCATGATCCCAGGGTTCAGGGATTAAGTCCTGCTTCAGGCTCCTTGCTTGGTGGGAGGAGCCTGCTTCTCCCTCTGCCTGCCACTCCCTCTGCTTGTGCTCTATCTCTGACAAATAAAATCTTAAAAAAAAAAAGTGGTCAGATTCTGAATATATTTTGAAGATAGAGCTGATAAGTTTCAGATGAGGAATATGACAAAAAGAGAGGACTTGAGGATAATTCTAAAGCAAACTACTAGAAGAATTCAGTTGCCATTAATGAGATGGGGACGGCCACCTTCTATCATGAGTATGAGCCTCTGGGCTGATCAATGTTGTGAATTTATTTCAAAATAATGTTTCACTACTTATCAAAGTATTTTATGGGTGAGAGATATTTATAAATAATAAGCCAGTTGAATCAGAGTGTAATTTTTTTTATTTCCGAGGATCTGATAAATGAAAAAACATTCATGATTGTTGTTTAATAAAACAGCACTTCTTATAGAACTGTTAAGTGTAACTTAACAATCTTTGCTCTAGTTGAGCTGTTTAAGTCCTCTTCTTTTTTTTTTTTTTTTTAAGATTTTACTTATTTATTTGACACAGAGAGAGAGCACAAGCAGGGGGAGCGGGAGAGGGAGAAACAGGCTTCCCGTTGAGCAGGGAGCCCGATGTGGGGCTCGATCCCAGGACCCTGAGATCATGACCTGAGCCGAAGGCAGTCGCTTAACCAACTGAGCCACCCAGGCACCCATTAAGTCCTCTTCTTATGGTGGGTGTTCAAGCGCTGGTGACACATGCTAGTACTGTCTATATAGCACTTTAATTGTAGGAATTCTCTCTTTGCCTACCCATCTCCTGATTTTTAATTATCTTTAGAGAAATTATACATAGAAGTTCCACAATGATTACCCACTGTCCTACGCTAGTGACTCCTAAACCTGTTCATTCTGATGTAAAGAGGATAAGAATATATATATTTCACTGCAGTGTCCCTTTCCATTTCTACAAATAATCCAAATCTAAAAATGTATGCTTTTCTCTTCTCTTTTTGTTTCTTGAAAGATAAAATTCTTTGTTTTCACAGCTTTACTCTTATTTTGGCAATGATTTCTGTGCTTGCATTTTATTCTGGTATTCTTTTTTTTTTCTAATTGAAATCCAGTTGACATACAATATTATATTAGTTTCAGGTATACAACATAGTGATTTGAGAACTATATACATTATGAAATGCTCACCACAATAAGTGTAGTTACCATCTGTCACCATACAAAGTTATTACAATATTATTGGCTATATTCACTATGCTGTGCTTTTCATTATTCTGGTAATCTTTAATGGAAATGTAGTGCTTATTTCTATGAGGCGAGTTTTGCTTTTAAGATTCTATAATTCTGTTTTTATTGCCATGGTAAATATTGGTCTGTTTATAGTCTTTTAAACCTTAAAATTAATATGGAAGCACATATTGGACTTGGTTGGAAACTTGGATGTAATCTGATTCAACCCAGTATCTAATTAAGCAGATACCCAGGTCATTTATTTTAACCACATACAGTATCCCAGAGCCCACTACACCACATAGCAGTCATCACATTCTTAAAGAGCTCCAGTCACTAGAAAGGTTTTCTTCACAACTAATTAAAGTTGGCCTCCCAAAGCTCTTACCCCATAAATCCCTGAAACTACAAAAGCACAACTGCCTTTGATTTGGACATCCAGTGTTACATTGTCAGGTCAACCAGTAACTAGCCATGTGACATTGTCAGAATCACAACCACTTTGAGTCTCACCTTTTTTTTTTTTTTTTAAGATTTATTTATTTGAGAGAGAGAACACAGGGAGGAGGGGCAGAGGAAGAGGGAAAGAGAATCTTAAGCAGACTCCACACTGAGCATGGAGCCCGATGCAGGGCTCAGCTTGGGGCTCATCTCACCACCCCAAGAGCACGAACCTGAGCCAAAACCAAGAGTTGGATGCTCAACCAACTGCAACACTAAGGTACCGTGAGTCTCACCTTTCAGATTTATAAAATGAGGGACTGGATCATTGAATACCTCTTGTAGCTCTTAAGTTCCATGTTTCTAGTAGCACTTTCATAGGATCTTATGATGCCTGAATCATGATCCCAGGGTCCTAGGATCGAGGGATCAAGTCCCACATCAGGCTCTCCGCTCAGCAGGGAGCCTGCTTCTCCCTCTGCCTGCCACTCCTCCTGCTTGTGCTCTCTCTCTCTGACAAATAAATAAAATCCTTATGATGCCTGAAAGTAGCTATCATATTCCTCCCTAATTTACTTTTTTCCTACCCTAATGCCTTGAGTTCACTCAAGGATTCCCTTTGTAACATGGTTTTTAGTTCCTTCACAGTCCTTACTGCACTTCCCTGATAGACTCCAGATTGTCAACATGCTTAAAGACAGTGCTCAGAACTGAGGAAAATAAATGTTCTAGATGTGGTCTGGGTACTGAGTTCCATGTTCTAGTTCTCCATTTTCGTTGTATTAATTATCTATACCTGTGTAACAAATTACCCCCAAATTTGACAACTTAAAACAGCAATAAACATTTATTAACTCACAATTCTGAGGGTCAAGAATTTGGAAAGGATTTAGCAGAGATTTAAATTTCTCATCAGGTTGCAGTTAGGTCATTGACCAAGGCTGTAGTCATCTCAAGGCTCAACTGGGGCTGAAAGATGTCTTTTAAACTCACTCATGTGTTTGCTAGCAGGCTGAACTTCCTCATGGGCCATTGACTTGAGGGCCTCAATTCCTCATCATACCATGTCAGTCTCTTCTGTAAGACTGCTTACCTCATGATGCATCATGACAGCTTGCTCACTCTAGAGTGAGTGATCCCAAAGAGAGAAGAAGGGAGGGAGAGAGGGAGAAAAGGAGGGAGGGAGAGAGGTAGAGAGAGAACAAGACCAGTGTCTTTATAATTTCAGAAGGAGTATCCCATCACTTCTGCCATTTTCTGTTAGAATTGAGTCACTAGGTTTACAGGATTACACCTAGACATTGAACATCAGGAGGCAGGAGGTATTGGGGGCTATCTTAGAGGCTGCCTACTTCAGTTGTGAATATCACCTTTCTATAAATGCAGCCTAGGGTTACCTAATAGTTTTACACCAATGGTTCATGTCGAGCTTCTGGTCAATTAAAACACAAAAAGATTCTGTTTGTTTCACAAAGCAATTGATTTTGCCCTTAGTCCTTTGAATCTAAAGGCAAGAATTATCTCTGATTTCATTTGTCGCTAATGCATTTTTTAAAAAATTACCTCCTATATCTTATAGTTTAAACCCCTATTGAGAGAATAGAGTCTGCTAAAACACTGTTTTGGGTGTTGACCAATGTACTTTAAGTAACTCCTGTGATATCTCTTGAGAGGAGGATTAAAGTAGTCTTGTGAATAAATGCAGTACCTTATTAAGCCTTCAAGATCTCTTCTAAAACTTGATAAACATTCTTCATTAAATTAATTGAAGATATTATAAATAAACTATTACATCTGCGTTGTACCTAACCCTTGCAGGAACTGAACAGTAGTTAATGTCTATTCTCCTTTGTATTTCTTTGAGTTACTTAAAATCACTGTTATTTATATTAAAAAATCTTATTTTCCTTACCAGCTGAAATAAAATTAATATTAGATATGGTCTCCACTTGGAGAATAATCCTCTACTTGTTTGCTTTCTTAAAGAATTTTAGTCTACAAATAGAAATAAAAATAACATAATCAACATTTTTAGACAAAGAGGTACAAAATCCATTACACTTTAAAAATCTACAATATAGGGTGCCTGGGTGGCTCAGTCGTTAAGCTTCTGCCTTCAGCTCAGGTCATGATCCCAGGGTCCTGGGATCGAGCCCCGCATCGGGCTCCCTGCTCTGTGGGAAGCCTGCTTCTTCCTCTCCCACTCCCCCTGCCTGTGTTCCCTCTCTCGCTGTGTCTCTCTCTGTCAAATAAATAAAATATTTAAAAAAAATAGTAATAATAATAATAAAAATAAAAATCTACAATATAAAAAATGTGTTTAGTGTTATAAATCTTGTCTACTTTGGTTTCTAAATAATTCTTTTTCCTTTTATGAAGAAAAGAGAACATAAAAAATAAGAACAAAATGACATTTTTAAATGTTGTAGCTGGGGTGCCTGGGTGGCTCAGTTGGTTAAGCGACTGCCTTCGGCTCAGGTCATGATCCTGGAGTCCCGGGATCGAGTCCCGCATCGGGCTCCCTGCTTGGCTGGGAGCCTGCTTCTCCCTCTGACCCTCCCCCCTCTCATGTGCTCTCTCTCTCTCTCTCATTCTCTCTGTCTCAAATAAATAAAATCTTTAAAAAAATAAAATAAAATAAATGCTGTAGCTGTGTTAAAAAATATTGTAGCTATGTTGTATTGTTTGCAAAATATGAAATAAATATCTTTTGAATGGCTGCTTTTAGTAGCATAGTACAGTTGTATACTGTAAATTAAGGAAGTGCATTCCAAGTTAAGAATCACTGATCTGACTCACAAATCCAGTCAAATAAAATTGTATAGGTTTTTGATACGTGGGAGAAAAGGTTTCAAATTGTTTTTTTCTTCTGTCAACAGGAAGAACCATTTTATTCATAGTCAAAAGACCTGGGCTCTGTACATGGTACTGTCTGTATGGTAATGATCTTAGACCAGTCATCCATTCCTCTTTATCTTGGTTACTGGTCTGTAAAAGGATGTGGTTGGACCAAGGTTTCTCAGATTTCAAAGTTTCTGTTTTTATGAATTTCTTTCTCTTCTCATGCACTTCCCTGAATATTTCAACCTAAAATGGAAGGAATTATAGAGAAGGGAAGCTTAGGCAAAATTAAATGTGTCTCTGGGTTCTGGTCCACTGCTATACTTGGGAATTTTCATTCATCTTTTTTTTTTTAAGACTTGTTTAGAGCAATTTTAGGTTTACAATACAATTCAGAGGAAAGGACAGATATTTCCCATATACCCCCTACCCTCACACATGCACAGCCTCCCTCATTATCAACATCACTCACCAGAGCGGTACATTTCTTTTTTTTTAATCAAGGATGAACATACATTGACACATCATAATAACCCAAAGTCCATAGTTTACCTTTGGATTCACTCTTGGTTTTGCATTCTATGGGTTTTGTCCAAAACTTTTGGACAAAAGTATAATGACATGTATTCATCATTACATTATATAGTGTATTTTCACTGCTCTAAAGTCACTAATCTTTAAAGATTTTGTTTATTTATTTATTTATTTATTTATTTATTTATTTATTTATTTGAGGGAGAGAGAGAGTGTGCCTGCAGCATGCGTGAGGGTGGGGAGGCAGGAGGCAGAGGGAGAGGGACAAGCCAACTCTGTGCTAAGTGAGCCCGAAGCAGGGCTGATCTCACGACCCTGAGATCACCACTTGAGATACCTGAGCCGAAATCAAGTGTGGGATGTTTAACCAACTGAGTCACCCAGGCACCCCTAAAGTCACTAATTGAAAAAAAAAAAAAAGCAAATATTAGTTTTTGGATTATAAAACATATAATCTTTACAAGAAATTCAAATATTTAAAAAATTATCATTTAGAAAATAAAAATCTACCATAAGCAGGGATGTGTGGGTGGCTCCGTTGGTTAAGCACCTGCTCAGGTCATGATCCCAGGGTCCTGGCATCAAGTCCCCCATTGGTCTCCCTGCTCAGCAGGGAGACTGGTCCTCCCTCTGCCTGCCACTCCCCTGCTTGCGTGCTCTCTCTCTCTCTCTGGCAAATAAATAAGTAAAATCTTTAAAAAATAAAATAAAAATAAATTTAAAAATATCTACCATAAGCACTCCTAGAAGTAATTTGATAGATTTTATTTTCATTTTTTAATAATTTTTTATTATGTTAGTCACCATACAGTACATTATAGATTTTAGATGCACATTTTAACCTGCATATTGATTAATTCTAACCTAACCTAAATATTTAATGAACACCTATTATGTACTCAGTTTATATAAAATCATATAAGTATTAATTTTACAGAAATGTAATCACATTATTCTTCCTACATACTATTTAAGTCACTTTCTTTTTCACCTAATGAATAATTTTGGACCACTGCATGGTATTATGTTGCCCTATTTATGGATTATTAGGTTGTTTCCAATTTTCATTATTATGAATAAATTTGCAGTGACTGGGACACCTGGGTGGCTCAGTCGTTAAGCGTCTGCCTTCGGCTCAGGTCATGATCCCAGAGTCCTGGGATCGAGCCCCGCATCGGGCTCCCTGCTCAGCGGAGAGCCTGCTTCTCCCTCTCCCTTTGCCCCTCCCCTGCTTATGCGTGCTCTCTCTCTCTCTCTCTCTCATATAAATAAATAAAATTTAAAAAAAAATTTGCAGTGACTATTCTTATGCTTATGTCTTCATACCCTTGTAAAAATATTTCTCCAAAATAGATTCTTTGAAATGGAATTGCTGAGTCAAAGGATTTATAATTGACATTGCAAATTATCATCCAAAACAATATCTTTATATTCTCTCATCATCAGTAAATGAGAGTGATTATTTCTAAACACTCTCTTCCACACTGGATATTATCAATCTTTTAAATTTATCCCAGGGGCGCCTGGGTGGCTCAGTTCTTAAGTGTCTACCGTCGGCTCAGGTTGTGGTCCCGGGGTCCTGGGATCGAGCCCCACATCAGGCTCCCTGCTCAGCGGGAAGCCTGCTTCTCCCTCTCCCTTTGCCTGCTGCTTCCCCTGCTTGTGCTCTCTCTCTCTCTCAATTGAATAAATAAAATCTTAAAAAAAAATAAAATAAAATAAATTTATCCCAATCTGGAAGGAGTAAAATGATTTCTCATTGTATACTTCCTTAATTTTTGGTTAGGTTGAACATATTTCATAGATTTATTTGTACTTCTACCATGATTATTCATCTATGGGATTCTCATATATACTTACTAAAGAGTGGTGACAAATTTAATAAATGGAAAATTTAATTGGAGCCTAAAGCTCCAAACATGTCTCCCTTTTTAAAAGTCCTACTTAAAAAAAATAAAATAAAAATAAAAGTCCTACTTAAGGGGTGCCTGGCTGGCTAAGTCGGTACAGCATGCAACTCTTGATCTCGAGGTCATGAGTTTCAGCCCTCTGTTGAAGGTAGAGATCACTTAAAAATACATATCATATACGTATGTACATATATGTATAGGCGTATATGATATGTGATATGTTTTTTTTTTTAAAGACTTTATTTATTTATTTGAGACAGAGAGAATGAGAGAGACAGAGAGCACATGAGAGGGGGGAGGGCCAGAGGGAGAAGCAGGCTCCCTGCCAAGCAGGTAGCCCGATGCGGGACTCGATCCCAGGACTCCAGGATCACGACCTGAGCCGAAGGCAGTCGCCCAACCAACTGAGCCACCCAGGCGCCCTATGTGATATGTTTTTATGTACGTATGTGTATATGATATATGTATATCATAGATAAAGCTCTACTTTAAAAAAGAGACAGAGATTGCATTCTCTGAATGACAACTTACATTTGAGTTGGTTTGGAAACAAATTGGCTAGAGCAGATAAATATGAGTACTAATTCTGACTTTACCCTGAGTCAGTGGCAATAGATGGGCTATTACTTTAATTGTACCCTTTACCTCCTTAAAGACATTTTAAGAGATCTCTAGAGATAGTTGTTATTTCAGTGCAGAGAATAGTACTTCAGGGGAAACAAATGTGTTTGTAAATCATGGGGAAAATATTTGAGAGAGTATAATATGAATTTGGGTATGACGAATCATTGTTGACTATTGATGATTTTCTATATACTTCTTACCTTGATTCTGAATATATTTGTGAAATTAAAATTTTCTTATAATAATAGGACCTAAATAGGTTAAAAAATTGAATGACTTTTTTTATTGAGTTATAATTCACGTATCATACAATTCACCCTTTTATAGTGTGCAATTCAGTAATTTTTAGTATATTCAGAGTTAATTACCATCACCATTATCTAATATTAGAACATTTTTATCCACCAAAGAAACCCCATATCCATTATTCCTCTGTCTCCCTGCAGCTCCTGGCAACCATTAATCCATTTTTCAACTCTATGAATTTGCCTATCTTGGAAATTTCATATAAATAGAATCATACAGGGGCCCCTGGGGGGCTCAGTCAGTTGGGTGACTGCCTTCAGCTCAGGTCATGCTCCCAGGGTCCTGGAATCGAGCCCTGCATCAGGTTCCCTGCTCGGCCCCACATCAGGGTTCCCTGTGCCGCTCCCACTGCTTGTGCTCTCTCTCTCTCTCTCAAATGAATAAATAAATATTTTAAAAACTAATTAATTAATAGAATCATATGTGTGGACTTTTGTATCTGGCTTCTTTTCCTTAATGTAATGTTTTCAAGCTTCATCCATGTGTAGCATGTATCAGTACTTCATTCCTTTTTATGACCTGCCTTAGTCAGGTTGGGGTGCTATACAAAATGTCACAGACTGGGTGGCTTAAACAACAGACATTTATTTCTTATGGTTTTGGAGGCTGTGAAGTCCAAGATCAAGGTGTTGGCCAGATTTGATTCTTGGTGAGGGCCCTCTTCCTAGCTTGCAGTTGGCCACCTTCTCACTGTATCTTTATATGGTAGAGGAAGCTCCAGTGTCTCTTCCTTTTCTTTTTCCTTTTTAAGATTTTATTTATTTATTTGAGGGGGGGCACAACCAGGGGAGGGGCAGAGGGAGAGGGACAAGCAAACTCCCCACTGAGTGTGGAGGCCAATACCAGGCTCGATCCCAGGACCGCATGGCCTGAGCTGAACTCACAACCCCAAGATCAAGAGTCCCACACTCTTCCAACTGAGCCAGCAAGGCATGCCTATATAAAATTTTCACAAAATTTTTTCCATATAAATTAATGGTAATTGCTTCTTTGTTTTATGACATTTGGACTTACAAACAATTTCATAGGAATGCTTTCCTTTCAGGTAGCCTGGGAAACCTGTATATTTTCTTTGGAGAAATGTTTATTTGAATCCTTTCCCCATTTTTAATTAGGTTATTTGCTTTTTTATTATTGAGTGTACAGATTCTTTATATATTCTGGATATAAGTCCCTTATCAATATATGATATACAAATATTTTCTCCCATTCTTTGGGTTGTCTTTTTATTTTCTTGATACTATTCTTAGAAAAAACTTTTTAATTTTGATGATAGATTGCTTTTTAAAAAAGCCTTTGGAGATCTACTTCCAGAAAAATGTTTTCCTAACACATAATGAATAGTTTCATAGAATTTTATAGCAGGTAGGAAAGTAATCCAGGAGTGTATTACAAGAAGAACATGAGAGCCTAACTGATAATTAAAACAAAAAATATCTTGATGGGTAAGAAACTAAATTTCACATAGTTAATATATAAGAGTAAAGGTTCTGTGATATATTTAGACCACTTTTCATATGTGCAAATGCACATAAAGCAGATTGCAAGTCGTTATTTTATAAGCACAAGCCAGAGAAAACTCTGTGCTTACCCCTAAAGCTGACTAAATGGACCTGAAGGGAAAACAGAGGTGATTACTCAGGTTAATGGACTGATGTCTATAAATGACAAGAGGCTATATTAAAGAAGTCATTAACTTTATATACTGAACTGTTACTAATGATATTTTAATAAAAGTTGCTCTTGAAGTAAACCTTTCTGGCTAATTTCTCTTCTCTCTTTGGAATCTTTGGTAGTTAAAAAAAAAACAAACCACTAAATTCAATATGCATCTGCAACTTTTACAACAGTTCATGTGGAGCATACAAAATTAACAGCTTATAAATTTTCCCTAACTCAAAAAAGAAAACGGGCATAAAGACACTGAACCACTGTTGTGGTCACTCCTATTAAAATACTTCTCCAATATACTTTGGACTATTCATTTCCTTCTTGTAAATACATTTTACCATCCTCTAAATAAATATGAAGGCACCAAAAGTCAGAGAAGGAATGGAACAGGAACTTGAGTAAGCAGATGAGGCTTAAATAACAAGGGAGCTCTTTCAGGTCAGCTTGGAGGAAGTCTAACTTGTGTGTCAGTCACACAGGGGAGAAAGGCCAAATGAAGGCAGAAATCTATTCTAAGCCGTCTAGTCAGAAGAGTTCAAAATTTAAGCAGAGGTGAAGCGACAGATCCAGGCAACAGCAGAAAACAGGATCTTAACACCTTTTATATGCTTTATATTAAGGAAAGAACTTTTATGTGCTTCCTGTTTAGGATTCTCAAACCTGGCCTGGGTGTGCAGTGGAAGTCAGTGGGGTACCTGGCTGAAAGGAAGAGAATAGCAGCTTTTGACCAAAATGAATCCTGATGAGACACTGAAGGCTGGATGTCTGGGAGAGTTTCTAAGATTCTGGAGCCATGTATATTCACCAGAGGGTTCTCAAACTACACTGGAAAATACAGGATAAGTTGAAGAAAGCATTTACCAGCATCTGGGTAATCAATGTTACCAAGTGGCACTAACATTCAGTAGATCAGTTGAAATGCTTTGACTAAAAATAATTACTAAAACCCACTTGTACTGTGAATAATCCCCAAACCATAAGGAAATGTATTACGTCATATAACACGGGAATTCATAGGTAGGGTCAGAGATAGATGGAGTTGCATAACAATGTCAAAAAAGACCCAGGGTTCTTCCATCTCTTTACTTTGTCATCTGTCAGACAAGAGCTTCACCTTTCAGGTAACAGCTTCATCCTCAGGCAACAGAGAGATGGTATCAGAAATTCTTGGCATCATAACCTAGACATGCCAACATTCAGAGAAAGAAGACCACTCTTAGGAGGAAGTATTTTTATGAACCTGGAATAATTGGTCAGCTGAGAATTTGGAACTAATTCTTGGTAAGGCAATAGAATAAACTGTGACTGGTTTACACTAGTCATCTGGGGTGGATTAAATTTCAGAGCCAATTACTATCTATTTATACAGATTTTTGCTTTTGTTGGGATTTCCTTAGTTTCTCCTTAAATTGTCTACATGTTATTATAAGTTAAAATTATTGAATGGTATAACTAAAGACATATCAGTTAATCTGCCTTTATGCTCATCTGTTTTGGTAAAGAGCTCTTTTACTCCCCTCGAGCCATGAAGCCATAACTGAGGTGCTACTGTCCTTCTTTGAAAACCTATAAGGAAATGGATATTTGATTATCTGGCTTGTAAACTAACATATAAAATGATGAAAAATGTCTAGGAGATAAATAGATGCACATGAACTATGGCATACACATATGAAACAGTTTAGTCACATTTAATTCAGGATGATTAAGGTTCAGAATTAATGCTATAAATATATACTATTGAACTCGAGGCAGCAGAAGTATGAGAGGGGCTTTGTGACCTTCTCTTGATTCCAAAAAGAGGAGTTAGTAAAATTATACAGTGTCACTTGAGCTTATCTAGCATCACAATAAAGCCTACAGGGACTAGGCAGTGAGGGGTTATGAGTAGTAGTTGATTGTCTTGGAGATTACAAATGGCAGTCTTTCAGGTGAAGAGTCACACTGTCCCTGTCCATCAGCAGGCCTGGGTGAATTGTGCCACAGATGGAACAGGGGAAGCCTAAACCTTTCATTCTTTAAAGAAGTAAAGTTAAAGAAGTTCAAGTCCCACCAAAGATCATGATTTCCAGGCACCTAAACTCATTTGTATCTTTATTCCTGGCACACCAAACAAAGGTGTTGACAGAGCTGTGAATTTTGGTGTTTAATGATGAATTTGGTGTATGAAAGCACCCAAAAGAATTTTTTTTAAGATTTTATTTATTTTTTGACAGAGAGAGAGACAGCGAGAGAGAGAGCACAAGCAGGGGGAGTGGGAGAGGGAGAAGCAGGCCTTCTGCTGAGCAGGGAGCCCGATGCGGGGCTCGATCCCAGGGCCCTGGGATCATGACCTGAGCCGAAGGCAGACGCCCAGTGACTGAGCCACCCAGGCACCCCCAAAAGAATTTTTTAAGGGAAGTGTTTTTTACATGTACTAAAGGGAAAAATTTCTGTGTGTACAAATTCTAAAATAAAAGAAAAATACAGTGAATTGTAAAGACCCCATTTCTCCCCCCTTGATTAATGGATTTTGTTAGATGTACACTTGTCGCAGTGGTTTTCAAACTTTTCTGATCATAACCCACAGTGAGATCTACATTTTACATGGACACACACACACACACTTTATATTTTTTAAACTGAAACAAAAACTCATGAAACAATAGTTAAACCTTCTAAGTACATGATAGTTTTTATTCCATTTCATTTAAAAATAAGTGCTGATGGGGGGCACCTGGGTGGCTCAGTCGTTAAGCGTCTGCCTTCGGCTCAGGTCATGATCCCAGGGTTCTGGGTTCGAGCCCCACATCGGGCTCCCTGCTCGGTGGGAAGCCTGCTTCTCCCTCTCCCACTCCCCCTGCTTGTGTTCCCTCTCTCGCTGTGTCTCTCTCTGTCAAATAAATAAATAAAATCTTAAAAAAAAAAATAAAAAAATAAAAAAAATAAGTGCTGATGGACACCCAGTAAATCGATTTCATGACCTACTAATGGGTCCGACCTGCACTTTGAAAAACATTGTCCTAAGCTAAATGGATAATGTTCTGACTCCCAGGGGGGCACCTGGGTGGCTCAGTTGGTTAAGTATCTGCCTTTGGCTCAGGTCATGATCCCAGGGTCCTGGCATCGAGCCCTGCATTGGGCTCCCGGCTCCACGGTGGGCCTGCTTCTCTCTCTCCCATCCCCTCTGCTTGTGTTCCCTCTCTCTCTGTCAAAATAAAAATAAATAAAATATTAAAAAAAAAAAAAAAGAATGTTCTGACTCCCTTAATACAAATCATACCTCTGCTCCTCCTTAACAGGTGGTGGAGGGAAGGAGACTATCCCATAGTCAATGGTGAGAAATGGCTGGGCTGCTTAACCCCCAACTTTGATGTCCTGAGTTTTACCTTCCCTTTGGGAGCTCACAATGCTGCCACCACCAAGCTGGCCTCAAGGGGACCTACTCCTCCTTCTTTTAGCCTCTAGTCTAAAGGGGACAGAACTCTTAACTCCCTGGGCCTAGTTAAATCAGGTTTAAACATTTCAATAAGATTTCACCAATGGCTGAGGGGATAACAAGAGGGAAATGAACAAAAAGAGTAATGCGAACCTAGATAATCTTCTATTAAGATAAGGCTCATTTATCTTCAGCTTTAGTGCCTAGGCTTGTCTGCTTCTGGGGTGCAGAGGTCACCTTTTTCTTTTCCTTCTAGGAGGGCCTTGAAATGAATTCTCAAGAAAAATAGAGTGGCTCCCAGCCAAATACCTGCAGTTCCCCCTCCTGACCCTCTAGTTTCTGGTTTCCTGTTTCAGTTCCCACCTCTGCTCTCATACTCAGCCCAGTAAAAGTCCAAATCTCAGGAGTGTGACCTTGCTCAGTGGCTTTATCCTTCTCAGACTGTAAGGCAATAGCTTTATATTCTTATAAGACATGTATATAAACTCTTTTTTGTGAGTCCCCAAAAGACTGAAAAAAAAAAAAAAGTTTGAACTTCCAGAAAGTGAATAAATTTACCCTGGTCTTTCTGAAATACGATAAACTCAGCCTTTTTCCTTCTTGAGAGCACAGACTTTAGAGTCAAGTGTAAAGTCCAATTCTCCTTACTCTAAAGGGCAAGCTTCTTATTCTCTCTGAACCCTAGTTCTCTCTTCCATAAGATGGACAAAAGTAGTACTCACTTCCCAGGGTTGTAAAAAAGAATTAAATGAGCTAAATCCACAAATATGTATAATTCACTTAGCAAATGATCAGTAAATAATAGCTGTTGCTTATCTTAGGCCCATTGGAGACAGACTAAGAGAGCAAACATTGTCAACTCGTTGCTTAACAATAAAATCATTTCAGACTGCCAATTTCCTGGTCTAATGTTTTCCTTGGGGGAGCTCTAGATTTGCCTATACCTAGAAGGATACTGCTCTGGTCGGCTAACTCCTGCTACAACAGAAATTGGATTGTAAGTGCAGTAGATATAAAAGAAGACCAAAGGGCAAATACAGGCATTCATATGTTTCTTTCTCTTCCCACCACACCCACCTTAAAGCCTCAAAAGTCTCTGACCATCACAAGAAGTCTGTGCATCCAGTCCATCTCCCACCAATCAACCTTGGGTTGCCAGATGGATTTCCTAAAGCACAGTTCTGATTGTGTCACTTTGCTGCTCAATAAATTAACTTGGCTTCCGACAACTGACCAAAGGAAATTTGAACTGTATATTTTGGCATTTGGTGCACCATATGAAGTAAAAAGCTCTAACTTGCTTTTGTTTTTTTAAAAAAAAACCATTTAGGGACGCCTGGGTGGTTCAGTCGTAAGCGTCTGCCTTCGGCTCAGGTCATGATCCGAGGGTCCCGGGATCAAGTCCCACATCGGGCTCCCTGCTCAGCGGGGAGCCTGCTTCTTCCTCTGCCTGCCCCTCCCCCTGCTTATACCCACTCTCTCTCTCTCTCTCTCTCTCTGTCTGTATCTCTGACAAATAAATAAAATCTTTAAAAAAATAAAAATAAAAAAAACATTTAAACCCCCCCCTTTTTTTTAAAGATTTTTATTTATTTATTTGACAGAGAGAGAGACAGCGAGAGAGGGAACACAAGCAGGGGGAATGGGAGAGGGAGAAGCCGGTTTCCCACAGAGCAGGGAGCCCGATGCGGGGCTCGATCCCAGGACCCCGGGATCATGACCTGAGCTGAAGGCAGACGCTTAACGACTGAGCCACCCAGGCGCCCCCAAAACCCATTTTTATTGTTGAAGTCAGTTTGCTTCTTTGTATTTGACATTTTTCTTAAACTGGATGGTAGGTATATGGGTTTTGTCTTTTTATAATTATTATTGCGGCAAGCAATTCCTCCTCATTTCCCCTACTCACCCTTCCCCTCCCTGCCCTGGGGAACTACTATTCTGTTTTCTGTCTTTAAGGATTTGGAATTGCTGGTTATTTCAATAATGGAATCATATGTGGCTTTTTGTGTCTGAATTCCTTCACTTAGAATAATGTTTATAAGGTTCGTGTATGTTGTAGTATGCACCATTATTTTTTGTGGCTGAATAATATTCCACTGTATGGCTCTACCACCTTTTGTTTATCTACTTACCTGTTGACAGACTATTTGGGTTATTTCCACCTTTTGGCTATTGTGAATAGTGGTGCTATGAATACTTGTGAGCAAGCTTTTGTCTGAATACCTGTTTTAAATTCTTTAAATGACATACCCAGGAATGGAATTGTCAGGTCATAAGGAAATTCTATATCTAACATTTTAGAAAATTGCCAATCTGTCTTGCAAAGTCATTACACCATTTTACGTTCCCAACAACAGTGTATAAATGTTCTGATTTCTTAACACCTTCACCAACATTTATGATTACCTGACTTTTTTTTTTTTTTTTAAAGATTTTATTTATTTATTTGACAGAGAGAGGCACAGCGAGAGAGGGAACACAAGCAGGGGGAGTGGGAGAGGGAGAAGCAGGCTTCCCGCGGAGCAGGGAGCCCGATGCGGGGCTCGATCCCAGGACCCTGGGATCATGACCTGAGCCGAAGGCAGATGCTTAACGACCGAGCCACCCAGGCACCCCGATTACCTGACTTTTTGATTATAGCCATCATAGTGGGTGAGAGATTTTGATTTACATTTTCCTAATGATTACTGATGTCATTGAGTTTTACATATATTTTTTGGCCACTTGTAAATCTTTTTTGGAGAAATGTCTACTCAGATCTTTTGCCCATTTTTAATCGGATTATTTGCCTTTTAGTATTGACTTGATAGTATTCTTTATATATTCTAGATACAAATCCTGTATCAAATATATGATTTGCAAATATTTTCTCTCATTCTGTGGATTATCTTTTAACTTTTCTGATAGTATTATTTGAAACAGAAAAATTTTTGATTTTGATGAAGCCAAATTTATTTTTTTCTTTTTTTGCTTATGCTTTAGTGTCACAGCTAAGAATCAATTGACAAATTAGAGGTCAAGAAGATTTAACTCTATTTTTTTTCTAAGTGTTTTACAATTTTACCTGTTAAATTTAGGTCTTTGGTCCATTTTGAATAATCTTTAAAATTTTTATTTTCAGTAGGCTCCATACCCAATGTGGAGCTTGACCTCACAACCCTGAGGTCAAGAGTAGAGTGCTCTTCCAAGTGAGCCAGCCAGGTGCCCCTTTGAATTGATTTTTATATATGGTATCAGGTAGGCTCAAACTTCATTCTTTCATATGTGGCTATCCAGTTGTCCCAACATCATTTGTTGAAAAGACTGTTCTTTCTCCCTTAAATGGTCTTGGCACTCTTGTCAAAAATCAGTTGACCATAGACAGATGGGTTTACTTTCATTTATATATTTATTTTGTTCTTCTTTTATTAAATGTATTTCTTTTTTTAAGATTTTATTTATTTTTTTAAAGATTTATTTATTTATAATTGGGGGGCAGAGGGGCAGAGGGAGAGGGAGAGAGAGAATCCCAAGCAGATTCCCCTTTGAGTATAGAGCCTGATGCAGGGCTTGATCCCACGACACTGAGATCATGACCTGAGCTGAAATCAAGAGTCGGATGCTTAACTGACTGAGTCACCCAGGCACTCCAAGATTTGATTTGATTTTATTATTATTTTTTAAAAGATTTTATTTTATTTTTTTTTTGAGAGAGAGAGAGAGAGAGAGAGAGAGAGAGAGCATGAGTAGGGGGAGGGGCAGGAGGAAGGACAGAGGGAGAAGCAGACTCCCCACTGAGCAGAGAGCTCCAGTCAGGGCTCAATCCCAAGACCCTGGGATCATGATCTGAGCTGAAGGCAGATGCTTAACTAACTGAGCCACCCAGGTGCCCCTTATTAAATTTATCCCTAAATATTTTTTTTTTGATGTTATTGTAAATAGAATTTTTTTTTAATTGGGCTCCACACCCAATGTGGGGCTTGAACTCACAACCCTGAGATTAATACCTGAGCTGAAATCAAAAGTCAGAGACTTAACTGACTGAGCCACCCAAGTGCCCCTAAACAGAATTTTCTTGATTTCATCTTCTGACTGTTAATTGCTAGTGTCTAAAACTACAATTGATTTTTACATATTGATCTTGTATCCTGCAGCCTTACTAGTTTATGAGCTCAAATAGTTTTTTCGGTGAATTTTTTATTATCTATATACAAGATTATATCATCTGTGAATATAGTTTTACTTCTTCCTTTCCAGTCTGGATGCCTTTTAATTCTTTATCCTGCCTAATTTCCTGCTAGAATCTTCAGTATAATGTTCATTGGAAGTAGCAAGAATGGTCGTACTTGTCTTATATGCTGTGGGATTTTTCACAAATGCTTTTTTTTTTTTTTTTTTTTTTTTAAAGATTTTTATTTATTTATTTGACAGAGAGAGACATAGCGAGAGCAGGAACACAAGCAGGGGGAGTGGGAGAGGGAGAAGCAGGCTTCCTGCCGAGCAGGAAGCCCGATGTGGGACTCGATCCCAGAACCCTGGGATCATGACCTGAGCTGAAGGCAGACGCTTAACGACTGAGCCACCCAGGCGCCCACAAATGCTTTTTTTTTTAAGCTTTTTTTTTTAGTTTAGTTTTTTTAGTAATCTCTACATCCAACGTGGGGTTCAAACTCATGACCCCGAGATCAAGAATTGCATGCTCTTCCCATTGAGCCAGCAGGTGCCCCCACAGATGCTTTTTTATCAAGTTGAGGAAGTTTCCTTCTATTCCTAGTCTGTTAAATGTTTTGTATCATGAAAGGGTGTTGGATTTGTCAATGCTTTTTCTGCAACTATTAAATGATCATGTGTTTTTTTTTAATTTGTGTTGATATGGTGTATTACATTTATTGATTTTTGGATATTAAACCGATCTCACTTTCCTGGAAATATATCCCATTTGGTCATGGTGTATAATTCTTTGGATATATTACTGAATTTGGTTTGCTAATATTTGGTTGAGTATTTTTGTGTTCATATTCATGAGAGATAATGGGTTTTAGCCTTTTGTGACATTTTTGTCTAGTTTTGTTATCAAGGTAATACTAGCCTCATAAAATGAGTTGGGAAATGTTCCTTCATCTCCTATTTTTCAGTAAGAGTTTGTGAGGAATTGGTAATTAATTCTTCTTTAAATATTTGGTAGAATTTGCTAGTGAAGCGTCTGAAACTTTGGCTTTTATTTGTAGGTAGATCTTTTTATTACTAATATTTTTATGGGACTATTAAGATTGTTTCTTGAGTCAATTTTGGTAGTTTGTGTCTTTACAGGAATTTGTCCATTTATCTAAGTTATCTGATTTATTGGCATACATTGTTCATAGTATTCCTCTATAATCCTTTTTATTTCTATAAGGTCAGCAGTAATGTCCCCTATTTCATTTCTGATTCCAGTAATTTGAGTCTTTTTATTTTTTTCTTGGTCTATCCAGCTAAAGGTTTGTCAGGTTTTTGTCTTTTTGTTTTTTTGTTTAGGAAAATAGTTATTTTTATTAAAAATATATTAGCGGGGCGCTTGGGTGGCTCAGTTGGTTAAGCGACTGCCTTCGGCTCAGGTCATGATCCTGGAGTCCCGGGATCGAGTCCCACATCGGGCTCCCTGCTCGGCGGGGAGTCTGCTTCTCCCTCTGACCCTCCGCCCTCTCATGCTCTCTCTCTCTGTCTCATTCTCTCTCTCAAATAAATAAACAAAATCTTAAAAATATATATATATATTAGCCATGGGGCACCTGGGTGGCTCAGTCAGTTAAGCATCTGCCTTCAGCTCAGGTCATGATCCTAGGGTTCTGGGATTGAGCCCCGCATGGGCTCCTTACTCAGCAGGGAGTCTGTTTCTCCCTCTCTTTTGCCCCTCCCTCTCTGCTCATTTTGTCTCTCACTTTCTCTCTCTCAAACAAATAAAATCTTTAAAAAAAATACATTAGCCAAGTTAACATTCAATGGCTTTACTATTTTTCTTTCAAGATGAAGTAATGAATATTTTTATTTTTCTGTTTTAAGTTCTAATATGGTGAATATCAGTATCAATAGATGTAGCCCACATAAATTAAGACTCTTTAGGGTCTTCAGTAATTTTTAAGAATATGATGAGGCTCCAGGACCAAGGAGTTTGTGAAGTGCTATCTAAGGTCTCATCAACTTAGTCTTATAGTGAAAAATGGAACCTTTGGTCTACCTAGATCTATTTGTCAATTTCAATCACAAGAAAGTCAAGATGTTGAAGGAATCTTTGAGGAATTCTGGGTTTCCACACCAGTGTGTCAGTCAAGTTCTGAGCTTAATCCCTTGACCAAAAGCTCTTCCATGGACTCCACCAAGTCTGTACAGTGGAGCAAAGACAGTCTTACCTAACCCTTCTCCTTTTTCTCTTTTAGTGTTGCCTGGGTTTTATTTTATTATTTTTTTATTTAAATTCAATTAATTAACATATAGTGTATTATTGGTTTCAGAGGTAGGGTTCAGTGATTCATCAGTCTTATATAATACCCAGTGCTCATTACATCACGTGCCCTCCTTAATGTCCATCACCCAGTTACACATCCCTTCACCCCTCCCCCAGCAACCCTCAGTTAGTTTCCTATGATTAAGAGTCTGTTATGGTTTGTCTCCCTCTCTAATTTCATCTTGTTTTATTCTTCCTTCCCTTCCCCTATGATTCTCTGTTTTGTTTCTTAAATTCCACGAGTGAGATCATACAATAATTGTTTTTCTCTGATTGACTTATTTCACTGAGCATAACACCCTCTAGTTCTATCCACGTCATTGCAAATAGCAAGATTTCAGTTGGTTTTTTTTTTTTTTTTTTGGATGGCTGAGCAGTATTCCATTGTGTGTATATATATATATGTATACCACATCTTCTTTATCCATTCATCTGTCGATGGACTTCTGCGCTCTTTCCATAGTCTGGCTCTTGTGGACATTGCTGCTATGAACATTGGGGTGTAGGTACCCTTTCAGATCACTACATTTGTATATTTGGGGTAAATAACCAATAATGCAATTGCTGGGTCATAGGGTAGCTCCATTTTCAGCTTTTTGAGGAACCCCCATACTGTTTTCCAGAGTGGCTGCACCAGTTTGCATTCCCACCAACAGTGTAAGAGGGTTCCCCTTTCTCCACAATCTCGCCAACATCTGACATTATCTGACTTGTTAATTTTAGCCATTCTGGTGTGAGGTGGTATCGCATTGTGGTTTTGATTTGTATTTCCCTGATGCTGAGTGATGCTGAGCATTTTTTCATGTGTCTGTTGGCCATTTGGATGTCTTTGGAGAAATGTCTATTCATGTCTTCTGCCCATTTCTTGATTGGATTCTTTGTTCTTTGGGTGTTGAGTTTGATAAGTTCTTTATAGATTTGGAATATTAGCTGTCAGGTTTTTTTTTTTTTTTTTAAGATTTTATTTATTTTTTGACAGAGAGAGAGACAGTGAGAGAGGGAACACAAGCAGGGGGAGCGGGAGGGGGAGAAGTAGGCTTCCCGCGGAGCAGGGAGCCCGATGCAGGGCTCGATCTCAGGACCCTGGGATCATGACCTGAACTGAAGGCAGACACTTAATGACTGAGCCACCCAGGCAGCCTTTCAGGTTTTTTTTAAGATTTATTTATTTATTTGAGAACGGGGATAATGGGAGGGAGAGAGATAATCCTCAAGCCGACTCCCCAATGCAGGGCTCAATCCCAGGACCCTGAGATCATGACCTGAGTGGAAATCAAGAGTTGGATGCTTAACTGACTGAGCCACCCAGGAGCCCCAAGGTTTGTCAGTTTTTGATCTTGTCAAAAGGACCAGCTTTTGTTTCATTTTATTTTTATTGTTTTTCTATTCTCTATTTCATTCATCTCATCTCTAATGTTTATTACTTCCTTTCATCTGCTTGCTTACTATTTAGTTTGCTCTTCTTTTGCCAATGTCTTAAGGTGGAAGGTTAAGTTACTGATTAAGATCTTTCTTCTTTCATATAGGCATTTTCAGCTATAAATTATCTTCTAAGCACTGCTTTAGCTGCATTCCATAAGTTTCATTTGTGCTTTCATTTTCATTCATTTCAAAGTATTTTCTTTCTTTTTTTTTTTTAAGTAGGCTCCATGCCCAATGTGGGGCTCGAACTCACAACCCTGAGATCAAGAGTCAGATGTTCTACCAACTGAGCCAGCCAGGCAATCCTCAAAGTATTTTCTAATTTCCATTCTGCTTTCTCTTTTAACCCTTTGGGTATTTAGGAGTGTGTTGTTTAATTTCAACATACTTGTGAGTTTCCCCAAATTCTTTCTATTACTGATTTCCAATTTCATTCCATTCTTGTTGGAAAACATACTTTGTATTATTTCTATCCTCTTCAATGTATTTGTTTATTTTTATGGCTTAGCATATGGTCTACCCTGGAGGATTTCTCATGAGCACTTGCTATTGTTGGGTGGAGGGCTCTATAGATGTCCATAGACCTAGCTGGTTTATAGCATTGCTCAAGTCTTCTATTTTGTGATTGGCCTTCCATCGAATTGTTCTATCCATTTTTGAAAACAGAGTAGTGAAGTCTCCAACTATTATTGTACAACTCACTCTCCCTTCATTTCTGTAAGTTTTTGCTTAATCTATTTTGGCAATCTGTTGTTAGATGTATATAGGGTTACAATTGTTATAGCTTCCTGACATTCATTATAAAATGTCCCTCTTAATCTCTAAAAACATTTTTTGTTAAAAGACTTTTAAATCTCTTTTGTCTGATATTAGTAAAATCACTCCAACTTTCTTTTTTTGTTTCCATGATATGCCCTTTTTCATTCTTTTACTTTCTATTTGTATCTTGGAATCTAAAGTGTGTCTCCTGTTGACAGTATATAGTTGGATTTTTTAAATCCAGTCTGACAATGTCTGCCTTTTTACTGGATTGGTTATTCCATTCACATGTAATGTTATTGGATTGGATTTACACTCGCCATTTTAATTGTCTTTTCCATATGCCTTGTGTGGTTTTTGTTCCTCTAACTTGTTTTTTACTGTGTTTCAAGAGGGGTAACCTGAGTTGCTCCCTGGCCAGTATATCCTGGGTTTCCAATCCAACATTGAATTTAGCATTATAGATACTAGCTGATAAATACATCAGAGTCTTACCCAGTGGTTCTTAAAACATGGACTCCAGACCAGCAGAATCAACTGCACTTGGGAATTTGTTAAAAGAAAAAAGTTAATCTCAGTGATCAAACTTGGGTTTGAATATCAGCTCCACACTTAACGGCTGTGATTTGGGGCAAGTCACTAAACCACTGAGTCCTATTTCCTCAAGTACAATCTTATCCTACAGCATTGTGAGGACTAAAAGAGATTAGTGAGATAATGTAAGTAATTCTACTACTAGATCAGGACTTCCCTAATGTTAACTTTCTTTCCCATTGCCATAATATAAGAGAAGCTTCTACTGTTTTCTCAGTATTTTCAGTATAATTACCAGGGGCTTAAATTATTTTTAAACCACTTCTCATTTCAGCTATTATTAGGAAGGAAAAATGCAGAAATAGGAATAGGAATAGAAAACATGGGGTTGTGTGGTAGTTCAACAGAGAAAAAGAGAAATCCAGCCTCAGCTCATCTTTCAAAGTGCTCAGAAAAATTAGATGGCAATTTAAATACCACCCTGGGTACCGGTATATGCTCTAGGACTGGAATTATAGCAATTAAAAAAAATCACTGTTCTATATATTTTTTACTTTTGCTGAGAGCATGGCAATAATCCTGTGTGGTGGATAGGACAGGAATTACTAGCTCCATTTTACAGAGACTTAAACTCAGAGGGATTAAGTGCCTTGTCTGTGATTACATGACTAGTTGGTGGGGAAGTTGGGATTGAAGCCATGTCAGTTAATTGCAAATATCATAATATCACAATTTTTGAGAAGGCCTCAAAATAAAGAACGTACTGAGAGGATAAAGGTCACTATTTGGCTAGAAAATACTATTACATAAATAAATATCTGATTTACAAGTAAAAATTTTGTTGCAGTGAATACCACTGCAAACACCCTGCTTAAGAGGATCTCCATGCTATTTAAGAGGAGACTCTATGCTATTTGCAATACTGATTTTGGGAGTAGAAGGTAGGAAGTGTATATGTGGGTATTTATTCTGACCAAAAATTTAAACAACGTGCACAGTGTTTTTGAAGGCTTTGTAATTTGACTTGACTGTACATGGATTTTATGGTAATATGCACATTGCTGTCTTACTGTACCATTTGAAGGTGTCATTGAGTGGAATACATATATAGATTAGGTACTGTGCAAGCATACAGGCCTACATTATTCAATTGCCATAGCACATTACGATTTTTGAGAGCAGATCTTATGTTTCTCCCCCGATTTCACTGTGCCTGCCACTAATGAGTGAATAAACACATAAATGAGTAAATGAATGCATTTTCTTTAAAATCATCCTTTGTTTACTCCCCATTTTGTCAAAAGCACCCTTCTTCTATTTCTGACCTTTGAGGTCACTATTCTCTCTTGTTAGTCAAAATATTTCCACCCAGGCCCAGATTCAATTCTCTCTAGAACCAAGATCCTTTCTTCCCCAGACCACTGATTTATCCCCTACCTGACAGATCAAAGTGATTCTTGTAGTAATTTGGATCCTATCTTGGGGTCCCCTGAGCTGCTTACATGAATTTGCTTATCAACATTTCCATTATTGTACTCATTTCTTATGAACCAAGCTTCTAATCAAAATCAGCACATTCAAGACGGTTTCCGGTGCCTTTTCCAAGTCTATTATTGTTGCAGCACCTTTCACGCATTCATTAACAGTGTTCCACATTTTATTATTTTATTTTTAAAAGTTTATTTTTTTTTAGTAATCTTTACACCCCAATATGGGGCTCAAATTCACGACCCCAAGATCAAGAGTCGCATGCTCTTCCAACTGACCCAGCCAGGCACCACCATAGTGTTCCCCATTTTAACTGAGAGCTGAACTTTGTGATTAGTCAGTTAAGAAAAAAAAAAAAAAGCAGTCTAGGGGCACCTGGGTGACTCGGTTGGTTAAGCGTCTGCCTTCAGCTCAGGTCCTGATCCTGGGGTTCTGGGGTTGAGCCCTGCTCAGCGGGGAGCCTGCTTCTCCTTCTCCCTATGCCCCTCCCCACTGCTCCTGCTCTCTCTCTCTCTCAAATAAATAAGTAATAAATTTTACTTATTTATTTGAGAGAGAGAGAGAGAGACAGAGCATGAGTGGGGTTGAGCCATCCAGCGCCCCCAACTGTTTTTTAAAGTAAGCTCTGTGTCCAATGTGGGGCTTGAACGAAAGACCTCAAGATGAAGAGTCACATGCTCTACTGACTGAGGAAGCCAGTCACTCCTACACAATTCCTATTGATGTGTTGTAAATGTATTGCTAATGAATGGCTGTTGGAAAAAAATTTCCCTTTTAGGGTAAGATGGTGAGAGGAATGAGAAAAAAAGGAAAATTTTTCTTGAGCATCTACTTTGTATCAGGTATGTATTTAATTTTCACAAAAGCTTTATAAGTAAGGCAGACAGAAAATAGCTGTTCCTAAATATCCATTCTTCCATTCTTGGAAAGTAATAAAATTTTTGGTGGGCACATGGCTATATTGCTAAGATTTCTATTTCCCAGCTTCTCTTTGCAGCTATGGACAACAATGTGACAGGAGAAGAATGGAGGTGTAGAACTTGTAGATGGTATTCTGCAAGGTGAGAAACGTGCCCTCCTCCTTGCTTTTCCCTCTCCCTACTGGAATAAATATTGATTTTTTTTGTCTTGGGCCATATGGACAAGAGTAACACATGATGGTGGGTATAGCAATAAGACTGAATGGACTACTGAAATCTAAGTCCTGAACACTATGGAGCCTGGGCATCAGTCCTAGACTGTATATAGTGGGACTCTCTCATAAGTAAGAAATCATTTCTACCTTGTTTATGCCATTATTATTTAAGCCTTTGTTACGGTTTCTGAACCAAGTAGTTGCTTAACTCCCTGTGCAATCTCTATGAGAGGTGCTCCCTAGAGATGTACAACATGGTGGCCTTGAACTGAACTTCCAACTAATAGAGTAAGGAGGAAACAGATTCAGAAAGATCAAAAACTTCTCTGAAGTTAAACTATTATACTACAGGGTGAGCATGAACCCAAGTCTACATGATACCAAATAGTGACAATAATAGATTCTAGCCCTTGATTTTCACCTTGTGAAATGTTGTTGACTAGAAGGAAAGTTCTACCACTTGTACTCTTACAGTATGAGGAAAGTGGTTTCAATTCTCACTCAAAATAGCAACAAGAATGGTTGTGTGGGTATCAAAAAAAGGTGAGTATCCTCTGGATGTGTGGCTCTTCTTAGTGATAGCAATGGTCGTAAGGAATCTGGTTTGATTGTACTGTGGTGTTTTTGTAATGACATTAATATCACTGTGTACAGATTTATTTATTTATTAAAGATTTTATTTATTTGATAGAGAGAGAGAGAGCACAAGCAGGGGGAGCAGCAGAGAAAGAAGGAGAAGCAGGCTCCCCACTGAGCAGGGGGCTCCATGTGGGGCTCGATCCCGGAACCCTGAGATCATGACCTGAGCTGAAGGCAGACGCTTAACCGACTGAGCCACCCAGGCGCCCCGTGTGTACAGATTTAATCTCAGTTTTCTTTCTCAATTCTCCTGCTCTGCTTCCTGGAACAAATTCCTCATATCTGCCATCCCTAACAAACCACGCAAACCATGTGAGCAGGGGAAAGGACTCTAATAAGAACACACTTGAAATTTAATAAGGTTAACAATAGAGAGGTGTTGACAAGAGTGTGACTGGGCAGCTGATCTTTGTTTTGGAAAGAGAGAAAAGGAGAGTTAATAGTTACTGAGTGCCTCCTACATGCTAGCCCTGTGCTAGGCTTCTAATTTATATTGTCACTTAAACCTTGCAATAACCACAGGGAGGTAGGTATTATTTCCACTTAGCTGTGACAAAACAAAGACAATATAAAGTCACATGGCAGGTGACACAGCAGTGATTTGAAACCAGGTCTGGGTACAAAATCATGTTCTTTCCACTATATCTTGCTGCCTTTAAACGTTTTAAAGTCCTTTCAAAAACAATTTTCTCATTTTCAAATACATCATCCCCTCTATATAACTCTGCAGATTATCTTGGGACTTTAAGAAATTTACCAGTCCTCTACTATGTTTGGCATGCCCAATAAAATATTCAATAGCATTCAGAAAATCCAGCTGATCGTTTGTTGTAGTGTAACAAAAGGTGCCAACTGGCAACAAGATAAGGAGCTTAAGCCAGAATGCAAATCAGCGTACTACTTCCTTAACGAAGTTTTACTACGGGAAAAAAAAAGAAAGCCAGCTGAATAGTGTGTTTAGTGACACAATTGACTTCATTCTTCAAAAACTCCTTATTTCATTGCCAACTGATAATAGTTTGTTGACTGGTGATCATTCTGATGACTGTATTTGGGGAAGCACTAGTGTCGGGTACTTTTTAATAATCCCATCTAGAATACAATGAAACCTCATTATTATACAATACTTTCACTTTGTAAATAGAAAAGCAAGGAGAAAGCTATTTTCTCAAAGAAAATAGGTAATCTGTTCTAACGTAAAAATGTTAATCAGGATTCACCCATTAATTGAGCCATTCATTCATTCATTCATTCATTCATTCCAGTATACAAAGAAAGATATTTAGGACAGAGTCTGCCTTCTGCTCAGAGTGAGTAGGACAGGTAAGCACCAATGTAAAAAAATCATTATTATACAATGTGATTATCCTTGATTCCTCTTTTAATTCTCACACAATTCTTTAGCAAATTCTGTTGGTTCTTATCTTCAAAATATAACCAGAATTTCAGGGCATCCCTCTACCCATGGCAACTGCATTTCACTACTCCAGAGGATGTCATTTGCAGTTAATCTCCATGAATGGTGTCCTGTCTCCCACCACTCTCCACCCTCTGCACTTCCTCCTCTATCTCCCTAAAACCAAGCTACCATCATCTCTTTTAACTTCTTAAATCTATTCTTGCTCTATTACATTGTATTTTCCACACAAGAGCTGGAGTGTCACTCCACTGCTCGAAAATCTCCAATGGCTTTTTAGCCTACACAGGAAAACATCCAGAGTCATTGCTGTAGCCTGCAAGCTCCACATTACCTCAAGCAGGCAACAAAATGATATTCTAAAAATGACAGGGGATAGGACTGAATTGGGGATGGGAGGATCAGGGTGAGGAACTGGAATGGTAAGACATTTTGAGAGGTAGGGGAAGGTAGCTGACAGGTAAAAGGACTGACAGGGACTGCAAGAACCCAGGTGAGATGTGATATGATTAATTTCTAATAGCTCCAGCCTCAAATGTGCAGTTTTCCCTAATCATGCTATGAAGGTAAGGGTAAATGTAAGGTTAGAGAAAATGCATGTTAGTTTTTGCTGCAAAACAAATTCTCTCAACTCTCCATGACTTAAAACAACAATTTATTATTTATTACAATTCTAAATGTCAGCAAGGTGGTTCTTTTGTTCCAGGCCGGCTTAGTTGGACTAAATGGTCTGGGATGGACTTATTCAAATGTCTGATTGGCAGAATAATGTTCTGGAGAGACCTCAACTGCAGCTACTTAATCTACTTAAAAAGATCTCTCATTCTCCAGCCTGCTAACTTAGGCTTCTTAGGGAACTAAGAAATGTTCTAAAGAGCAGACAGCTCTTTGTTTTGTTTTGTTTTTTAGAGGGAGAGAGCACAAGCGAGCAGGGTGGAGGGGCAGAGGGAGAGGGAGAGAGAGAATCTAGAATCCTAAGCAGTCTCCATGCTCAGAGGGAACTCAGTCTCATAACCCTGAGATCATGACCTGAGCCGAAAACAAGAGTCGGACACTTAGAACTGACTGAGCCACCCAGGTGCCCCATTGCCACCATTTTTTTTTTAAAGATTTTATTTCTTTATTTGAGAGACAGACACAGCAAGAGAGGGAACACAAGCAAGGGGAGTGGGAGAGGGAGAAGCAGGCTTCCTGCTGAGCAGGGAGCCTGATGCGGGGCTCGATCTTATGACCCTGGGACCATGACCTGAGCAGACGCTTAACTGACTGAGCCACCCAGGTGCCCCAATGCCAGCATATTTTAAGCCATTGGCTTGAGTCAGAGTTGCTAATGTCTCTTGACCAAAGCAAGTCCATGATCAAGCAGTTGTGTAGGAAGGACTGAACAAGGTCAATACAGGGAGGAGTGAAGAAACTGGGACTTATACAATCACAAAGGTAGACTGTGTACTGAACTAGATTTAGGGTTTTCTGGGTAGGGTGAGACAAGGTTAAGCCTACAAGGAAGTACAGAGTTTTGGTGAGAAAATTTGTTGCTCACATGAGCAACCATGGGCTGCAGCTGAGAGGAAAAGGAAATGAGATCAGGAGGTATTTACAGACTGGGAGAAAATAATGTTAAATGATCCTGAAACACATTGATGGGGGTCATTCCCACACCAACAAGCAATTCTCAGACACCAGTTGGATGTGCTACAATGGAACTCAATTCTGACACTACCTACCCATAGATGGCATCGGATCCCACAGGTGAAGTGCTCCATCCTTTGAGATTGATGGATCTGAGGTCCCAGCAATCTCTTCCTTGGGTTAATTTGCTAGAGTGGCTCACAGAACTCTGAGAAACATTTTACTTACTTTACTAAGTTAGTAAGTTAACGTTTAGATTACTGATTTATTATAAAAGGAGAGAACTCAGGAACAACCAGATGGAGGAGATGTATAGGCATGCTCTCTCCAAACACACCAGCCTCCCCACATCTCCACATGTTCACCAACCTAGAAGCTCTCTGAACCCTGTCACCTTGGGTTTTTATTTTTATTTTTTTTTTAAGATTCATTTATTTATTTTATTTTATTTTATTTTTTTTAAGATTTTATTTATTTATATGACAGAGAGAGACAGTGAGAACAGGAACACAAGTAGGGGGAGTGGGAGAGGGAGAAGCAGGCTTCCTCCCGCTGAGCAGGGAGCCCGATGTGGGACTCGATCCCAGGACCCTGGGATCATGACCTGAGCCGAAGGCAGACGCTTAACGACTGAGCCATCCAGGTGCCCAAGATTCATTTATTTATTTTAGAGAGAAAGTGAGCACGAACGAGCAGGGGGAGAGGCAGAGGGAGAGAGAAGCAGACTCCCCACTGAACATGGAGCTCGATTCCAGGGCCCTGAGATGATGACCCCAGCTGAAACCAAGAGTTGGAGACTTAATGGACTGAGTGACCCAGGTGCTCCCTTGCCATTTTGGATTTTTAAAGAGGATTCATTACATGGGCATGATCAACCACTGACCATTAGTGAATGAACTCAACCTCCAGCCCAACTCCCTATGGGGACAGAAAATTCCAACCCTATAATCACAGAGTTGGTTCTGGCAACCAGCCCCCATCCTTAGGTGCATCCAAAACTAGTAATATAACAAGAGATACCTTTACTGATCTCATCACTTAGGGTTTTTGGAGTTCTGTACCAGCAACCCAGACCAAGATGGAAATGTATATATTTCTTATTATAAATCACAGTATCACAGATGTATTAAAGAAAATGAAGGTCTCCATGAGAAAGAGGACAGCTGTGTGAGAGACACAGCGAGAGAGGGAACACAAGCAGGGGGAGTGGGAGAGGGAGAAGCAGGCTTCCCATAGAGCAGGGAGCCCGATGCGGGGCTCGATCCCAGGACCCTGGGATCATGACCTGAGCCGAAGGCAGACGCCTAATGACTGAGCCACCCAGGCGCCCAGGAAGAAACAGTCTTAAGCAGATTCTGGGCTGAGCTTGGAGCCCAACACGGGCCTCAACATGGGGCTCATCTTCCAACCCCAAGGGCATGACCTGAGCTGAAACCAAGAGTCTGAGGCTTAACTGTCTGCCCCACCCAGGCATCCCTTCCATTTCCTTATTTTAAAGCATTTAGGTTATTTCTCATCTTCTTCTTCTTCTTTTTTTTTTTTTTTTAAGATTTTATTTATTTATTTGAGAGAGAGAGGATGAGAGACAGAGAGCATGAGAGGGAGGAGGGTCAGAGGGAGAAGCAGACTCCCCGCCGAGCAGGGAGCCCGATGCGGGACTCGATCCCGGGACTCCAGGATCACGACCTGAGCCGAAGGCAGTCGCTTAACCAACTGAGCCACCCAGGCGCCCTATTTCTCATCTTCTAATTTTGTGATTAAGACTGAATAATATCTTTACACCTACAGCTTTTTCCCCAATTTTGATTTATTTCCTTATGATATATTTGCAGGACACTGATGGTTTTTGAATCACATGGACAAATTACTTTTCAAATCGCTTATTGTAAAATACCAACAGGGATGAATGAGAGAGCACTAGTTTCACTGCAATCTGGTTAAAATTTAGTAATACCATTTAAGCATTAAGATAATGTCATCAGTAAAAAGACATAAATTTGCATTTATTTTATCAGGATGATGAACAGAATGCATAATTTAAAAATTTAAGATAACAAAGCAAGATTTCCTCAAATTTTTCCATCTATGGAAGAAATTTCTAAACATCAGTTAAATAAATGATCGACTGTTCCCCAAGCTTCCCAAACCAAAACTCTACTTAAAATGCTATTCTTGGGGGCGCTGGGCTGCCTCAGTCTGTAGACCATGAAATTCCTGAGCTTAGGGTTGTAAATTCAAGCCCCACATTGGGTGTAACATAAATAAAATCTTAAAAAAATAATAATAAAATGTATTCTTTTTAGTAAGGAATTACGTGTCCAAAACAGGATGGAGGAAAAAAAAGGAATAAACAAGATAAATAAATACCAAACTACTTTTGCCCTAAGTGTATTTTCTGGTTCCAGATAATTGGAACACTGACTTGGATAGTCACTCTGGATGACAGGGACATAAATCCAATCCCAGGATCCATAGGAGGTGTGAAGTCTAACAGGAGATCCTCCCTTCAGCAAACTGTGACCTCACAGGGTTACACCATTAAGAGCTGAATATAGAGTAGGACACCTATAAGGAATTATCGCTGGATTTGAACCTCCTGGGTGGCCAAGGAAGCCTAAAGCCAAAAAAAGCTGGTTTAAATGCCTGCAGGACTCTGGCAGAAGGATATGCAAATCTTATCTGAAAGAGGGTATCTTCATCATAGGCCTCAAATTATTCCCACAAATACTAGTTTTCACTTTTTAAAAAAGATTGTATATACTTATTTGAGAGAGAGAGAGAGAACACGTGAGAGAGAGATCGATCACCAGCAGCGGGGAGGGGTTGAGGGAGAATCAGACTCCCCCGATGAGCAGGGAGCCTGATGCAGGGCTCCATCCCAGGACCCTGGGATCAAAACCTGAGCCAAAGGCAGATGCTTAACTGACTGAGCCACCCAGGTACCCCAAATATTAGTTTTCAAATGCAATGACCAGTACACAAAGATAAACTATAATCAGAGAGCCAACACAAAAATAGATAATAGAAACAGACTGACAGAGAATTCAAATACTGGAATTATCATACAGTGACTATAAGACAATTATGCTTACTGGTTTAAATCTATATTGAAGATGCCTTTAAAGAATAAGAAGCTACAAAGTGACACAAATTGAAGAAAAACTAAGTTAACCTTTTAGAAATAAGACAGTAATCAAAATCTAAAAATCACTAGATCAATTGAAGAGATTAGTCACAGATGAAAAGAAAATTAATGAAACAATTTGACACTTTACTAGGTTTGATGCAGTCTGACAATTTTCTGTTCCATTTTATTCTATCTGAATTTTAAAATTCTCAGATGGTTGAGACCCAATAACCTGATTTCACATGCCCTGTGCTGTCTTTCATTATCTGTTTTGATAATTGCACCATTTAATGTGTCAAGGAACACAATTTTTTTTTAAAAAAGCTTTTATTACAAAACAGAGGATTCAAATATGTACCTCTGACAAATCCCTTAGGTGCTGGTGTTGCTAGAAGAAACTAGATGCAACGGACTTCGTTACTGCCTCCTCTGTGGCTTTTTTACTCTTGGGCAGAAAGAGGAATCAGACTGGGAAGAAGACAAGTTTGGTTTTTATTCTGGAATAGGTAGCCTTGGGGTCTATAACATTTTCCACTGGGAAGGTTTTAAACTAAGTGAACTGCCACCCATAAAGTAAACTTAGTCAAGGTTACTATAAGTGTGGAATTAATAAAGAGTTCATTAGATTCAATATTATATTTAGAAGGACTCACCGATTTCCACTGGTCACTAGTTTTCACCAGTCTGCAGTAAGACAAAAAAAAAAAATATGGTCTAAAGAGGTTTTCATAAAGTTGATTTATCTACTTAAAAGGACTGACTTTTTAGAGGATATGTTCTTTATTTTTATTTTGGGGTCAAAATATAATCTAAAAATGAAGTGATACAGATAGTAAATGGCAGTTGTCTTTTGTTTTTTTATAGGTTGGTAAAATCTAAAAATAAGAAAATGACTGCTCTGTCACTCCTGCTCACAGTAAGAAAGGAACAGTTTTAATTCATAGTTACTAAGAAGTGAAGTAGTGCTAGGTCTTCTGGGAACAGGTCTGAGGGAAAGCCTATTTGTCTGGGGACTCAATCTCACTGAAAGAAGAAATGAGGCTGAGCGGTCTTGAAAATGCACAGGTATTTACTTGCTGCTAAGGGAAAAGGAATGAAGGGAAGAGAAAACTGTTCAGGGTAGGGAATTTTATTTTATTTATTTATTCTTAAGATTTTATTTGAGAGAGAGAAAGAGCACAAGCAGGGGTGGGGGCAGAGGGAGAAGCAGACTCTTCGCTGAGCAGGGAGCCCCTCGATCCCAGGACTCTGGGATCATGACCGTAGCAGAAGGCAGATGCTTAACCAACTAAGCCACCCAGGTACCCCTAGGGTAGGGAATTTTATTTTATTTTATTTTATTTTTTTAAAGATTTTATTTATTTATTTATTTGACAGAGAGATAACGAGAGAGGGAACACAAGCAGGGGGAGTGGGAGAGGGAGAAGCAGGCTTCCCGCCGAGCCGGGAGCCCGATGCGGGACTCGATCCCGGGACTCCAGGATCACGACCTGAGCCGAAGGCAGTCGCTTAACCAACTGAGCCACCCAGGCGATCCCAGGACCCTGGGACCATGACCTGAGCTGAAGGCAGACGCTTAACGACTGAGCCACCCAGGTGCCCCTTCCCTGATCCAGAATCTTATCAAGGATCATGGGTTGCATTCATTTGTCGTATCTATTTAGTTGTCTGTACTCCAGAACAGTTTCCTAGCCATTAATTTATTTTGTCTTCTTGTTACACTGCTATTTTTTTTTTTTTTTTAAGATTTTATTTATTTGACAGAGAGATACAGCGAGAGGAGGAACACAAGCAGGAGGAGCGGGAGAGGGAGAAGTAGGCTTCCCGCCGAGCACAGAGCCCGATGCGGGGCTCGATCCCAGGACCCTGGGATCACGACCTGAGCCGAAGGCAGACGCTTAACGCCTGAGCCACCCAGGCGCCCGGGTAGGGAATTTTAAACGGGTTGGGGGACCTGGTAAAGGCCAAGATGTAGTGATGATGAAAACAGATGAGGGCCAGATAAAAGAGTTTTTGTTGGCTTGGCTATCGACTTGATTTTTGGGTTAAATTGTGGTAGAAAAACAAACGAAAAACCAAACCATGGGACACCTGGGTGGCTCAGTCAGTTAACCGTGGGCCTTCAACTCAGGTCATGATCTCAGGGTCCTGGGATCAAGCTCCTGCTCAGCAGCAGTCTGTTTGCTCGCCTTGCTTTCTCTCTCTCTCTCAAATAAATAAATAAAATCTTTAAAAAAAAAACAAACCCCAAGCCATAAAATTTACCATCTTTACCATTCTTTTATTTTTTTATTTTTTTTAAAGATTTTATTTATTTATTTGACAGAGAGAGACACAGCGAGAGAGGGAACACAAGCAGGGGGAGTGGGAGAGGGAGAAGCAGGCTTCCCGCAGAGCAGGGAGCCCGATGTGGGGCTCGATCCCAGGACCCTGGGATCATGACCTGAGCCGAAGGCAGTCGCTTAACCAACTGAGCCACCCAGACGCCCCCCATCTTTACCACTCTTAAGTGCACAGTTCAGTAGTGTTAAATATATTCGTATTGTTATGAAATAAGGACTTTATGCTATATAAGCACCTTAGATTAATGGGATTACTGAAAGATTTCAGGATAGGACTGGAGATTTAGGGAGACTGTCTTGGATGGTGGGAGTAGTAGGAGGTAGGGGATGGACGTTAGGACTGAAAGGGATTACAGGATTAAAGGTTTGTGGGGCCTGGTTTCTGGCTGGGTCGCAGGGTTTTTGCGAGAGGGGAAGTTAGAGACCAGAACTCAACGTACCTCTAGCTGAATACCAGGCCTGTATGGACCAGCTTTCCCGGGACTGCACCACCTGAAGCTTATGAGCCACATCTAACCAGGATGTTTTTTGTTAAACCCCTATAATTAAAAAGATTTTTTTTTTTTTTTTGCATCAGTTGCAAAAAATGAAGTTTGGTGATTTCCAGCTTTTCTTGAAAAATTAAAAAATCTGGGACAGTGGAATCAGTCCCCCAAGGAAACAATCATTAACTTCATATCAATGTATAATAAACTATAGAAAAGTACACAAGGGGGTAACTTGATGTTCACAAGTGAACATTCCCCACCAACCAGCAGTCCTATCAACATGCGGAACATTAGTAGTATCTCCAAAGTTATTTAATACTACTTATTTAAATCCTACTAATTTATTTAATCCTACTGACAACTTTATGAGGCAGATTATATCACTATCTCCTTTCTAAATACGAGGAAACGGAAGCATAGGTAAGTCACCAGGCTAAATACTGAAACTAGCATTTGAAACTGGATCTGCTGTCTGATTCCGACTCCCAGTCTCCAGAAAAGACAGTAAACCGGTAAGTCCGCTTTTCACTACGCGCAGAGGCCGCCTCCTGCCACGGAAACTTACTTCCGGGCCTCAGAGCCACGGAAACCAACTGCAACCACGGGCTCGCACGCCAGGCCGCCCTCGCCAGCGCCCGCCCCTCCCGAGCACCGCGTCCTGGAGAGCCGCCTGCGGCGTGCTGCGCAGTCTCCACACACGGGAGGGCGCTGTCGCAGCTACAATCGGAGTTCCTCTTTCTGTTGTCGCGATATTCTTGAGGCCGGAAAAACGCAAGCTCGAAGGTCGCGTAGATGGCCCGCCTCGCCCAGGACGCCTAAGTTCTCGCGTGAGTTTAACTTCCGCCCTTTTGGCTCCCTGAGCAGCGCCATGGCGGTCGGCAAAAACAAGCGCCTTACGAAAGGCGGCAAAAAGGGAGCCAAGAAGAAAGTGTAAGTGGATTCTGTCCTGGCCCCCAGCTTTTTGGGGTCATGCTGGGCTCGGCGGGTGGGTTCTGGATGGCGGTGTGGGCCGGATGGTGAGGATGTCCGTTGGATTGCGAGGGCCGTGCAGGGTTGGTAAACCCAGAACGGCGGCCTGGCGGGTATGGGTGCTGCGTCGCCACGGGCCGGCTTCTTGCCTTTGGCCTTCTGGCCTTGTTCGCCCCCCGTTTTGAGCTAAATTGCCGACGCTATTCGTAGATGGGGTGTTCCGTATGTGGGCTTCCCGGCCTTGTAAATTCCACGGGTAATAGAGGGTACTGCTCCCGAGAGCTGGAGTTGAGGAAGTCACTCTTGTTCAGCCGGGACCCCGCACCCCTTCCTCTCTTGGCCCAGGTGGGACCTTCGGCGTTCTCATGAGCTCGTGTGAATCCCTGAAGAGCCGGGGTTACCAGTACGTGTCTTCACGTACCAGTAAAGTTCAAGAGACGTGCATGTTGTTTGGAGGCAATGCTGCTTGTGTAGCCGAAGAGCCGATGGGGTGGGGAGTGTGTACGTTTGTGGTAAACTTTCAAAGTGTCCGGTTTGTGTATAGTGAAGCAGACATCGTGGGGAAGAGCTAGGTTTGCAATATGCGCCCCTCACCTCACCGAGAGGAGTAGGTTCTTACACCCCAGTTGCTTACATGCCAGTTAGTCATTTAAAACCATTAGAGTGAGGAAAGTTTTAAAAATTCAGTGAGAATTACGTGATTTGCGATAAAACTTAAAATGTTTTTAAAATACAGGGTTGATCCATTTTCTAAGAAAGATTGGTATGATGTGAAAGCACCAGCTATGTTCAATATAAGAAATATTGGAAAAACATTAGTCACAAGAACTCAAGGAACCAGTGAGTATTTTATTCTTGTTTTGCATTTTTTTAAATTAAGGTCTACTGGTGGGAGAATTAAGGAAATAGCTCTTGGTTGCAGCTTTGGCCACGGTGGTGCTTGTTTCGTACACCACTTGTAGAAGAAAGGTGGTGCTTTGAGAATTACTAAGAAAATGTGCCTAGGTACTTTTGAGCTTCTAGTGAGAATTGTCAGTAAGTCATTGGTGTCCACGTGGATTTGGTTCACAAAAGCTAGGATCTTTATATACAATTAAGTTTCTAAGTTCAACTTTATGCATGAATGTTCTGTGTTGGCTTGACTTTATGTGGTTCCTAATGTTAATAAGACAATTTCTTGTTTTATAGAAATCGCATCTGATGGCCTCAAGGGTCGTGTTTTTGAAGTGAGCCTTGCTGATTTGCAGAACGATGAAGTTGCGTTTAGAAAATTCAAGCTGATTACTGAGGATGTTCAGGGCAAAAACTGCCTGACTAATTTCCATGGCATGGATCTTACCCGTGACAAAATGTGCTCCATGGTCAAAAAATGGCAGGTGAGAACAAAAGTTCCTTCGTGTGCATGGTGCTTTGGCGTGCATAGCCAAGGATGCCCTGTTATGAGGAGGAGGAGCATATGTAGATTTCATTTCAAATCCTTGATGTTTTCTAGCTTTTATTGAGTGCTGACCCTGGGATTGGCACTCTTGAACTTGAGTCAAGCAGTGAGCAAGCCATCCTCTTACTTAAGTGGAGTTCAAGATGTATTTATTTACTTGTATTAAAAGTGGGTTATCAGAGTTGCTAAGAGTGGCAGAGCCTCTGGTGTGAGGTTGGAATCCTTGCTCCATTTCCCAGTTGTGACATAAAGCTTGTTAAGCTTTGATTCCTTTATCTAAAATGGTAGGTAGGTAGGAGTATCACTTCTTGGAGTTACGAAGATAAAAGAGCCATTAAACATGCTTGAGCACAGCACTTGACACAAAGCATTTAGAAAGCATTGTTATTACAGGAAATAATTACATTGGTCAGGTGTGTCTGGCTAACCTTTCAGTTTGGGGATGTTTTGTATACGGGAATGAATGATGACAAAATGTTTCGGTCCCAAATGATACATTCTGATTATACCGTTACATTTATTTCTGACATTCCCAGAAGATTTTATGGTTGAATTTCTGGAAATAGAATTCTAAGGTCCTTTTGCTCTAAGTGTATTACTCGTTTATAAACTAAAGTACACAATTTACAAAATGCAACGGAGGTATTTCAGTTTTTGTTGCTACCTAAGGTAATTTTCGTTTTTTAACTTGAGGCAAAAATATCAGTAGTGAGTGGATTTTTTATTACATTTTAGCTGTGAAATTGAATATTTAATCGTCATCAGGCTTTAGTTTGGATCATGAAGAACATTTAAAAAATAGGCATTTAGTGTTGTAGCAGTATATTCAGACACATTTTGTAAAAAGGAGTAAGTGTAGACTGGAGTCTCTTAGAACTGGTTTTCTTATGCAGCGGTGTACAGTTGGTTCGTGGGAAGGGTAGGCTGTTAAAGGCTGCACGTAAAAGATTTGGGGGGCTGGGTGCTGTTGAGATGGGGATAGAGGTGTTACCTAGGGAAGAGAGTTGAGAGGATTTGGTATTTATTAGTTATGAAGGATAGTAAGATTTGGAGTAACTGGGTAAGTTCACTTCAAGGAAGTTAATTCTTTAGGCTTGTAGTTTCTGTTATTTTATATTGTATGATGAGTACTTGATTTTTCTAGTGTTTTTATATTAGAATTTGAGGGCTATAAGTTGATAACATTAAAACCTGGTGCATCTGACAATATCTTTTTTCACTAGACCATGATTGAAGCTCATGTTGATGTCAAGACTACCGATGGTTATTTGCTTCGTCTATTTTGTGTTGGTTTTACTAAAAAACGCAATAATCAGATTCGGAAGACCTCTTATGCTCAGCACCAACAGGTCCGTCAAATTCGGAAAAAGATGATGGAAATCATGACCCGAGAGGTGCAAACAAATGACTTGAAAGAAGTGGTCAATAAATTGTAAGTGTTTTTTTCCTCATACCACATAACCCTGAATCTCTGATTCTCCCTCAGATGAAGGAAAGTATATGAAACAAGGTGGAGTCAGACCTGTATTTAAATCCTGTCTGTGGGGTGCTTGGGTGGCTCAGTCGTTGAGCGTCTGCCTTCGGCTCGGGTCATGGTCCTGGAGTCCTGGGATCAAGACCCCCATCAGGCTCCCTGCTCCACAGGAAGTCTGCTTCTCCCTCTCCCACTCCCCTTGCTTGTGTTTCCTCTCTCGCTGTCTCTCTCTCTGTCCAAAAAAATAATAATAAAAAATCCTGTCTGTGAAATTGTCGGGCTATGTTCCTTAAAATGAAAACATGTTAAGTGCTCAGTAAATGTGATTTGGTTTCTTTATCCTTATTTGAATGAAGCAATCTCATGGTGGATAGTGAGACTTGAAGTATAGGAAATGCTTTTGTCTTAATTAGAAAATATACTGACTAGGCAAAACTTGTTTCCATAGTCAATAATGTATGGGAATAGATGATGACAAGATG
The DNA here is from genome assembly GCF_011800145.1 of Mirounga leonina. Classification (NCBI taxonomy): domain Eukaryota; kingdom Metazoa; phylum Chordata; class Mammalia; order Carnivora; family Phocidae; genus Mirounga; species Mirounga leonina. Next base: position 34,497,625 of record NW_023270454.1, on the reverse strand, counting down.
TTTCAGTCCCAGATAATGTCCACTGATAACACTGTTAACATTTTTCTGACGTTCCCATGCAGTTGCCTAAGAGGGTGGAATAGAAAAGGCAGAAAGGTCAAATGCTAACTTTCCTACTAACTGGCTGTATAATTCGGATCATTTAACCTCCACCTGTAAAGGGGTAATAATAGACTGTCTTACATGATGAGGATTTGAGTGGATTAAATGAAGTGGGTATTAATATGTATAAATTTATCCTTTTCTATCTACTGGTTTGCAGGATTCCAGACAGCATCGGAAAAGATATAGAAAAGGCCTGTCAGTCTATTTATCCACTCCATGATGTGTTCGTTAGAAAAGTAAAAATGCTGAAGAAGCCCAAGTTTGAATGTAAGTGAAAAATCATAGGATTCCTGAGAGAAAAATGTGTGGCCAGATACATTGGTGTCTTGGTTTTTTGAGTCCAAATGATGGCTTTTTTTTTCTGTCATGCCCATATAGAATTGAAGACCATTGTTGTAAGATAATGGGGTGCTATAACATTTTCTTTCTTTCTTTTAGTGGGAAAGCTCATGGAGCTTCATGGTGAAGGTAGTAGTTCTGGAAAAGCTACTGGGGATGAGACCGGTGCTAAAGTTGAACGAGCTGATGGATATGAGCCACCAGTCCAAGAATCTGTTTAAAAGTCAGACATTTAATGGTGACAAATAAAAAATCGTATTTGTGATGTTTAATTTCTGATGATTCTTTTTAAATAATGTGGGCTTGGTGAATCAGATATTCTGAACTGATGGTGATGTGAACTTTTCCAGACTGTTGTATGGATTTTATCCATTGCTCTGTGTTACTAAATAGCTGCAAAAGGGTAGTGATCCATTTTAAGCTGTAGTGATCTGGAAGTATAGAGGGTTAAATAAAGGAAATTTTTTTTTTTTTTTTTTTTAAGGTTTTATTTATTTGACAGAGAGAGAGAATACAGGCAGGGGGAGCAGCAGAGGGAGAAGCAGGCTATCAGCTGAGCAAAGAGCCCAATGTGACCTGAGCCAAAGGAAGATAGATAACTGATTGAGCCACCCAGGTATCCCTTAAATGGTTCTTGAACCATTTGGAAGGCTTGTTGAAATATGGCAGGGCTCTGCCCCCAGAGTTTCTGATTCAGTAGTTGTAGGGTGAGACCTGAAAACTTGCTTTTTTTGGAAACTTGCGTTTTAACAGTTTCCAGGTGATGGTGATGGCCAGGGACCAGACTTGAAAAACCACTGTGCTAGATTGATAGAATAATGGGAAGAGCCCGTTGACTTAAGAGTTTTGGGTTTTTTCCCTCTAGCAGCAAAATGCCACACTGCACCAGTACTGTGAAGTTGAACTTGGCTAGAGAAATTGGTTCTTGATCACCTGTCAGTAAGTGGGTATTTGATGCTGCCCACTAGCCAGTATTTCCTCTAGTCATTCACCCATTCTGTTCTGTAGTCCTTCTCACTTCCAACTTTCTCATTTTTGATCAGCTGATGACCTTAAAACCATGAAAAATTTAACGTAGATGAGAGAAGAGAACTTAAATTCCCACATATATTAGCATTTTTGCCCTCCTTGCCTAATCAAGCTCATGGCTCTAGAAGTTTTCACCTTTATTGATACTCAACCAGTCCCTACCATGAGCATACAAACAAATATACCCTTCCAGGTAACACCCTACTCTCAAACCCCTTATATAGCAAAACTCAAAAAAGGTATTTTTTCTTGGACAATGAGCAGTTCTTTGATGTTTGAGTAATCCATTTTCTTTGTACCTAATTTTACTTTTAAATTAAGCTGTTGCTGTGAAGGTTGCCAATAACTTTGTTGCTTGCTAAGTCTAAATGGTCTATTTATGACCTATATTTTATATGCCTCTAGTGACATTTGACAGTTTTCTTTTTTTTTTAAGATTTTATTCATTTGAGACACAGAGCATGAGCAGGGGGAGAGGGAGAAACAGGCTCCCCGCTGAGCCAGGAGCCCGATGGCGGGGCTCGATCCCAGACACTGGGATCATGACCTGAGCCGAAAGCAGACGCTTAACCATCTGAGCCACCCAGGCGCCCCGACAGTTGATTTTCTTCTGGAATCTTAAAGATTTCCTCCCATGTCAGTAGCCACTCTTTACTAGTTCATCTCAGACTTTAGAGTTGGAGAGGCTTAGGGCTTAGTCCTTGGACATTTATCAATACTCTCCCTAGATACTCTTATTTAATATATTAAGCTGACATGCAGATTTTTTATTTCTAGCCTGTACCTTTGAACTATAGGTTTGTCTGTCCTCTTTACTTGGATATAAAATAGGCATTTCACATTTGACAGGTCTAAAATGGTATTCTGGATCCTAACAGTTTAACCCACCCTTATGTTTTAGGCCAAAATCTTCTGGTCATCCTTGATAATCAGTTTATTCAAAATATATCTGGAATCTCACCATTTCTAACCAACTCCATTGTGATCACTTTTGCCATCATGACTACCTGGATTGTTACTACTTACCTGGCCTCCCTAGGTCCCCTCATAAGGAATTTTAGATGGTCTGTTCACTCAAGGCCCAAACTGATCTTGCCCCTGACCTCTTATTACCATTCCCCTAACATTTCTAGCCAGGCTGCCCTCACTATTCCTGGATGGGCTGGCTAGGTACATTCTTACCTTGGCTTTGGCACTTGTTTTCCCTATGCGTGGAACACTTCCCTTACATGCCACAGAGCTTGCTCCTTTACCTCTCAGTAGACCCCAATGATAGGCGTGGCCTATCAAAAATTGTGCCCTATTTGGCATTCCCAATTTCCCGTTACTTTTTTCTGTAGTTTTTACTTGTGTCTACGAGAATATTCCATGAGGATTGTTTTTTGGTCTTGTTTACCACTATACCTCCAGTGCCTAGAAGTTCAATGTTTGTTGAATAAAGGAATGAATGGCATTCCCTGTTAATACCCCATAGTGAAGAAGCAAATGTTTTCGGTAAAAAACATTAGTTGTACATTTGGATCTCAAATGACGGGCTTCCTTGGGTCACTGAGGGTAGGGTCCTGGAATTAAACAGTTTTTATCTTGGGTGTTGGACATTATTTAGTGATAATAGTCAAGCTCCAATTTGCTACGTCTGTATAGAGCTTGGCTTATCTGTTTTATCTTACAAGTGTTCATTTGAAAATGGTTCCAGAAAGAATATGTGATTGAATTTTTTAAATGGTTCAGCCTGTCTGATGACGGGTTTAATCAAGTTATCTTTTAGGCCAACTTGAAGGTGGGTAACTTCCAACCAGTGGGAAATACTGTAAAGGGTAATTCTGTTCCCTGTTTCCCATTTAAGTATCTTAGAAACTTAACACATAGATCCTAAGTATTCACATGTGGCTTTTCTCTACTTGACTCTAATTGGAACAATTTTACTTTGGTCTTTCATTGGAAAACAACTGTTGTAACCAGGGATGTGGGAATCTTCAAAAACAAGACCTTTGTGTTCAGGCATGATTGGATTAGGCAGCAAAACTAACAGTTGATCTGAAACTGACTTTTGCTTTTTTTTAAGTGGCTTTTGCTTCTTGAATGTGTACAGTTGAGTGGTATTAGAAAGTGTGTACTAATGTGCAAAAAGGTGCTTGGGAGAGTATCCTAGATAATTTGGGTGCACGTTATGTAACTACACAGGTTTTTAACTGGAAAAATGAGGCAGAAGAGATTGGGATAATGCAATGTGAGGGTTCTGATTGATGTTACTAACTTTGATGGAGAAAGAAGGCCATGGGCCAAGGGAAGTGGGTGGCCTCTAAAAGCTGGAAAAGACATGGACATTCTCAGTGTCACAATGTTACGACAGAATATGCCACCATCATTCATCCCACATTGTATGCACAGTAGTCTAACCATCACCAACATAATTATTGGACAGTGTTTTGAAAATGTGACATGGCCCACTAATTTTTAAGATTTTATTTTTAGAGAGGCAGAAAATGCACGTGTGCGAATGGGGAGAGGGGCAGAGGAGGAGGGAGAGAATCTGAAGCCGACTCAAGCACTGAACTCAAGCTAGACACAGGGCTCAAGGGGCTCAATCTCACCACCGTGAGTTCATGACCTGAGCCAGAACCAAGAGTTGAACACTTAAACTAACAGAGCTACCCAGGTGCCCTGGCCCACTAAATTTTTATAGTTGTACTGTTAACATTGCTTGAGCACATTGCCATTATTCTCCCTTTTAGGCCTATGTAGTAGTCTCATTGCTCCCTTTTAGGCCTTATGTAGTACTCTCATTGCTACAAGTATATAGGTCCTTAATGCCCACTTCAGTCCTTGCATTAATAGCTCTGTAGTTAAGGCGCCTGGGTGGCTCAGTTGGATAAGCGACTGCCTTCGGCTCAGGTCATGATCCTGGAGTCCCGGGATCGAGTCCCGCATCGGGCTCCCTGCTCGGCGGGGAGTCTGCTTCTCCCTCTGACCCTCCTCCCTCTCATGCTCTCTCTATCTCATTCTCTCTCTCAAATAAATAAATCTTTAAAAAAAAAAAAGCTCTGTAGTTAATTTGAAGCTTGTTCTCTGGTCAATTCCTCAGGAAGTTCTCGTGGCATTATTTTCTGAATTCTTCCATGTTTAGTACAGTTTGTCAGTGTGCTTTATATCTGAAAGTCACTTTTATTGGATAGAACATCCTTGGCTTTTTCTTTGAGCATTTTAAATATGCTACTGCATTTTCTCTGGCATAAAACATTGCTAATGAAGGTCTGATGATAATTATTCTAATTTTCTTTCCCTTATAAATAAGTTACTTTCTGTTTTGGCTAGAAGCCCAAAGAATTTTTTTTTAATCCAGTGAGTTTATAAAATATATCGTGGTAGTTGTTCTGATGGAATAGTGTCAGGTATGAAATATACTCTGTGAGAATGTAATTGCAATTCTTTTTTTGAGGCGGAGTTTTCATAAATTAAGGTTTTTAGCATTTGTTCTGTTCCCTTGATTTGGTTTCCTTTATTGGGGACTTTTTGCCTGTGATTTCCTGGCAGCTGTTGCAGTCCCTAACTATCCATGTGATAAACTCCTTGGGTTGTATTTTTGTAGGATGTGTCAGCTAATTACTGCCCATGAGCTAAATCTGGCCAGTGTCTGTTTTTCGATGGCCTCCAAGCTAAGAGTGGTTTTTCCATTTTCATATGGGTGGAAAAAAAATTCATCATATGTGAAAATTATATGAAATTCAAATCTCCATATACACAAAGTTTGGAACACAGCTCCACATTCAGCTTTAGGTACTATCAGTTGCTGCCTCTGGCCCTGCAGCGGCAGAGTTGGGTAGTTTTGACAGGCCATCTTCAGCACACTCATCACTCCACACTAAGGGGCAGCACAATGCACACTGTAGCGACACAGTAAGAATGCAATGTTTCGTATCACCTACCTGAGAAGACCCCTTCAAAGAAGCAATACATAAAATCTCATTACAAATCAGCATTAATAGGTGAACATTTGCAGTTGATGATGGAGATTGCGGACTTGAACACTAAGGGAAATGTCACCAACCCCAAAAGAAAGACTTCTATTATTTAAAAAAAAATTACAACTGTTAGTTTCAACTTAATAAAAATTTTGTGGAGATTTTCTGCTCATTAGGCCTACATAGTATCCTTAATTGTGCCCCTTGGTCCTTTACAGAAAAATCTTACAACCTGCTATAAATAAGGAAATAAAGCATTCAAGTTAACTGATAGGGTTTGTGCAAAACTTGCAATGGAGAAAAATTATACTTTGGGAATAAATGTGTGCCTGTGTGCACACCTCTGGGTCAGTCCAGCGTACTACTGTATATTCTGCTGCTAAGCCTGAGATTGATGTGTACATGCTTTGCTATAAAGTTGCAAAGATTATCCCATCCAGGGCACTGCTACTTTTAGAAAAGTGTTAATAGGACAAACTCCCCTGCCATTCGCCACCAGTGGGTGGGCCAGGATTTAACACAAGGGCCTCTACCCTTTGATGTCCAGTATTTTCACTATATAGATGTCCTATTAGTTGGCAAGTCAGAACCCTTAATCTCATAGGCTTTGACTGGTTTCTATCACCCTTCCAACAGGGGTGTTTGATAACCTCCAGTAAAACTAGTTGGCCTGCTCACTAACTGGGACTGTGGGTGGGTTTAGAATGTTTAATCCCTTTAGTAATCAGGAGAACTCTCTTTGACCTGCCACAAAAGGAGGCCCAACTCCTTAGATGCTTTGGGTATTGGAGACAGCATGTTTCAGTAAATGGGCCTTCCTGGTCAAGTAAAAATTGGAGCAGCTTTAGCATCTTCATTTTTCATGAAGTGGTGACAGTTACTCTTGGGAAACCATGTCTCCCATCCCACTGCCTGAAAGTACAGCTGCTGGCTCATGGGGGCCCTCACTTCGAAGAGATCCCCTAAATACACAATCTGAATCACCGGTGGCTCAGCTAAGTTGAAAGCTGATGGTACTCATTATGCTATGCAAAACTAAAGTGACTGTGGTCACTGCTCAGTGAGCTGAATTCAAGGCGGTTCTCATAGATCTGCCAGTACTTCCCTTGATGAACAGTCCCCTTTGCTGACTCCTTGCCCATGGCCTAGCCATCTGGTGTGCCACTTGAAAGACTATTCAGGCAGATTAAAAACATCCCTTTTTTAGGGCTGTAAATTGTGGGAACAAATTGTGGCTATTGATTGGACCATCTGGTAAAGGCCAGCTCTGACATGACCTAGTAGAATCAAGCTACCGATCAAGCCCGCACCGCCCAGACTGCCCCCACACATGGCAACGCGTTCACCATTAAGGGCTGTGCACAGAGTAAAGAACTCTTTCTCATGCATGCCAGACGTGTGACTCTGCCAGAAGTTGGCCCATGTGTCCCAAGGTGAATGAAGGCAGACTGACTACTGACAGACGGACTCCACTGGACTCCACTGCCACCACTCAGGGTAATTGATGATGCCTCAGCACCGCTGATGAATTTTTAGGTTATGATGTTGCTGTCCCAGTCTGGTCAACTACACAACTATAGCCCTTGAAACTAATACCATATGTGTCATGTTCTTAGTTTTCCAGACCACTTACAATCTGACGTTGGGGCACTTTTTGTTACAAAGGCCACTTAGCCGAGTATCTGAAGGATATTTCATGCCTTTCTGCCACCCACAGATTATCTAGCATTGCTGGGCATTGAGAACAAGTTTCTGATTCTACCACCCTCACTTCCTCCTGGTTCTACATACCTGAGTAAGGTAGTTGGGGGTCACAGAATATGGCAATCCCCAGAAAAGAATCCTCTCTCGGCTGCCTCCTGGGTGATAATCAGGACAAAAGGTCTGGGTGAAAGTGGGGATGACTGGAGAAAAGATGAAATTATAAGTATCTCCCCTGGCATCAGAGGAGAGAACACCTGAGGTCCTAAGAGGGTGGGCAGGGCAGCAGTTAATGTACTCTTTGTTACCTAGATCATTCCCAGTCTTGGCACTATTAAGATTTTAGGCCAGATAATTCAATGTTGTGAGGGGCTGTTTTGTGCACTGTGGGCTGTTTAGCAGTATCACTGCGTCTACCCACTAGATGCCAGTAGCACCTTTCCCCCAGTTGTGACAAAAAAGGTCTTCGGACATTGCCAAATGTCTCCTGGGAGAAAAAAATTGCTCCCAGTTGAGAACAGCTAACTTAATCCAAAACTGCTACCTCAATTATGTGGCAGTTGCAGCTAACAGTCTGACCTGCTACTGGGTTTCTCATCTGGGTCCATGTGCCAAGAAAACAAGAAAACTCATATAGACATGGTTGGTCCTGAACTATTCTGCTATGCCTGAGGCCATCAACCGCAGCTCCCAAATGCAAATGTGTACACACTGGCAGATCAACACAACCTTGATTCAATCTGGCTGATCACATGCTTTTGATGTCTGAGTGGCTCTGGGTAATGCCAAAAATGGCAACTGGAGCTGCAACTATTTGGTGACACTGTCCATGTGACTCAATCAAACCAATGTGATGATAAGTGACCTTTGCCCTTTTGGTTATATTTTTGGATGGGAAAAAAAATGGGTCATGAGATGGCTCTCCACTGGGGATAGGGGTTGGTTTTTTGTCCACCTATTGCCCTCCTAATGATTGACAATGACACCAAAGATTAGCAGATTAGCTGAAACTCACTTGCACTGTTCATAATGAATAATGGCCTGGCCTTAGAATACATCATGGCTGCCTCAAATAAGAGCTCCTGCTGCCCTCTTGGGCTTATTCACAGTTGGCTAAGTGTGGAACCCTGGAGAGAATGAGGTCAGTACCACATGTTGGCTTCATCTGTTGCTTCAAGTCTAAATGATGACAGTCTTAAGTTAAAAGTGCTGTGAGATTCTAACCTGTGTTGATTAATCAGAGTGGTTGATGGAGCAGCATATTCGTGTAAAAATTCGGATTTGGCTAAGAACGTGTCACACTGAGGAGTGAATTGTGAGAAGCAATCTGCTATAGAGCCCAAGTATCCCTGCATGTTCTCATTGAGTATGCCAAGAATACACTTCTCTGCCTGCTCTTCACCTGGGCCATTTCTCAAGTCTGTGTTTGCATCCTTGTGAGCAATCTTGAGGGATGATGTAATGTCTCCCCCTGGAAAAAGAGCAGGCTTGCTTCCACTTACTACACAAGTGCTAAATCTCAGTGTTCCTCTTTTGTGATGCAACCCATTATATGGGCCCTTTGCATTACCTCTGTGGGATTTGAAGGGCATGGGAAACTGAACAAATGAACATGAGGCTTCGGCTACTGGCTTGCTATGAGTAATAAAATCCTTTTATTTCTGACCCAGGAGTCTCATGTCTTTTGCCAGCATCCATGAAACTGTGACAGGCTAACTTCTCAGCTTTTAAGTTGGGTAAAATGTCAAACACTACACAGTCTTGACGCTTTCTGTTATTTTGAAGCAAATTTCAGATATTAAAAGTAAGTATTTCAGCATGTATCTCTAAAACAATTCCTTAAAAACATAACCACAATCCTATTAACACACTTCTAAATTTCAATAATTCTTTAGTAGTATTAAATATCCAGTCACAACAATTTAATTGGTGATTAATCCTCTGTTGGATATAATACTGTGATAGGCAATGCAAGTGTGAAAGCAAGGGTAGTGAACTTCCAATTGCTAAGACCATTCAGGAAGTCAAGGTTAAATTATTGCAGGTGTCATTAGCTCTTTGTTTGTAGAACTGTAATTGTTTTGTTCAAAAGAAAATATAATTCACTATAGAGGCAGAAACTGACAATACTATTAGACTCTTTAAAACCAAATGCTGCTGGCTCAGTTGGTTAAGTGTCTGCCTTTGGCTCAGGTCATGATCCCGGGGTCCTGAGATGGAGCCCTATGTTAGGCTCCCTGCTCAGTGGGGTGTCTGCTTCTCCCTCTCCCTCTGCCCTTCCCCCCTGCTTGGGCTCTCTTTCTTGCTCTTTCTCTCAAAATAAATAAAATCTTAAAAAAAAAAAAAAAAGAAAGAACAAACCAAATGTGCTGGTAAGGATTGGAGTAACTGGAACTCTCAAATATCACTAATGGAATGTAAAACGGTACAACACTTTGGAAAACAGACAGCCTTTTTTTTTTTAAGATTTATTTTAGAACGAGTGTGTGAGCGAGCGTGAGTGGAGGGAGTGGCAGAGGGAGACTCTCAGACTCCCCACTGAGCTGGGAGCCTGATGCAGGGCTCGATCCTAGGGCCCTGAGATCATGACCTGAGCCAAAATCAAGAGTCAGCCACTTAACCTTAAACTGAGCGACCCAGGTGCCCCAAACAGGCAGCTTTTTAATAAAATTAAATATATATCTATTTCACCCCTTAAGAATTTTACTCCTAGATATTTATCCAAGAGAAACAAAATCCTATGTGTACAAAAAGACTTCAAAATGTTAATACTACTAGTCAATGATAAGGCTGGGGTATGGGGGATGTACATACCAGCTTTATTCATAATAGCTGAAAACTAGAAAAAAAATCAATAGGATAAATTGTGATGTATGCATATGATGAAATATTACTGAGAAATAAAAGGGAACAAGTTGTATTACACAAAACATGGATGACTCTCAAAAATATGTTGAGCAAAGAAGCCAGAAGACTAGATACTATGTTATTTCATTTTTATGACATTCTAGAACAGGCAAAACGAATCTTTGGTGATAGAAATCAGAACAGTGATTGCCTCTGCAGGGGGAAGGTGGTGGGGGAGGAGAGCAGGATGTGATGACTGGAAAGGGGCATGAGAAACTTCCTATGGTGATGGAAATGTTCTGTTTATTGATGGTTATTAGTGTACAGAATTGTCAAAACTCACAGAATTGTATACTTAATATCTATACATTTTATGCAAATTATGCTCTAATTAAAAAAAATGGATCTAACCAGCTAGGTCACAGACTTGCTGCATTTTAGTGTCTGTCCCATTCTGGGATATGCTTTCCCCACTATGAACTTACTTCTTCATACCTACTTATGTCTGGAACCAAACCTGAATACCCTTCTTTGTCATGGGCTTCTTGGCCGCCATGGGATTCAGGACGTTGGCTCCATGTATGGCTCTGCATGGTGGCTTGGGCATCACCTCCAGGAATCACGCTAGATCTGATCGTAATGTCCAACATTCCGGTGGTTATGGTTATTACTGCCATCTATGGCCTGATGGCAGTGGTCCTTATTACCAAATCCTAAAGAAGAAAATCTTACTTTGTGCAGTTGGGACACCAGCTTGAGTGATTTGGCTGCTGGCTTTGTGGGGATCATCAGTATGCAGGGTCTTCTCGGCAGTCCTATTTGTGAGTGTAATTCTGACTCTCATCTTTCCAGAGGTACTTAGTTTCTTGGGTCTCATCATTTGCCCTTATTCTCTTTATCAAGTAGTCCCTCCTTGTGTCCATCAAATACAATGTGCTGTAGTGGCCATCCAGCCCGATCTAGCAGGAACAGCCTAACACACTTGCATAGGGGCAAGCATCCCACTTAGCAGCTAGTCTTCTGGATGCATGGTGCTTTAGCGCCCTGTATTTTGTTGCTCTCTGTCCTTGCCCCGAACTGTCTCATTGCAGTGGACAACTAAGCCTTCTCATAGCACAGCCAGACCCCTCTGACCACCAAAGATGCAGGCCTCTGTCTGCTCACCAGTATTCAGCTTCCCCTACAGTGCTCTGTGTATATATATATATAAATGAATTGGATAATTTTTTCATCACTGTATATTTATTTTTTAATAGCTTTGACATTTCATGTCTAAGGGAAGACACCACTGTCTCTCCTTAGTACAGGCATAGCTCATTTTATTGCACTTCGTTGCACTATGTAGATACTGTGTGGTTTTTGTTTTTTACAATTAATTTGGTCTGTGGCAACCCTGCATCGGGCAAGCCAATCGGTGCCACAGTTACAACAGCATTTGCTCACTTTGTGTCTCTGTGCCACATTTTGGTAAGTCTTGCAATATTTCAAATTTTTTCATTATTATTTTATTTATAATGCTGAATTATAATCAGTGATCTTTGATATTACTATTATATTGTTTCCCTGAGACCCAACAATGTTGAAATTAGGCCAATAACCCTACAATGGCCTCTAAGTGTTCAAGTGAAAGGAAGAGTTGCATGTCTCTCACTTTAAGTCAAAAGCTAGAAATGATTATGTTTAGTGAGGAAGGCATGTCGAAAGCTGAGATGGGCCAGAAGCCAAGCTTCTTGCATGAAAGTTAGCGAAACTGTGAATTCAAAGGTAAAGTTCTCAAAGGAAATTAAAGGTGCTATTCCAGGGAACACATGAATGGTAAAGTGAAAAAGCCTTATTGATGATATGGAAAAAGCTGGAGTGGTCTGGATGGGAGATCAAACCAGCCATAACATTCCCTTAAGCCAAAGCCTAACCCAGAGCAAGGCCCTAACTTCTTTAATTCTATGTAGGCTGAGAGAGATAAGGAAGCTGCAGAAGACAAGTCTGGAGCCAGCAAAGTCCGGTTCATGAGGGTTAAGGTAAGAAGCCATCTCCATAACATCAAAGTGCAGGATGAAGCAGCAAGTGCTGATGGAGAAGCTGCAGCAAGTTCTACAGAAGATCCAGCTAAGATCATTCATAAAGGTGGCTACACTGAACAACAGATTTTCAATGTAGATGAAACACCTGTATATTGGAAGAAAACACCATCCAGAACTTTCATAGCTAGAGAGAAGTCAATGCCTGGCTTCAAAATTTCAAAGGACAGGCTGACTCCCTTGTTGGGGGCAAAGGCAGCTGGTGACTTTAAAGTTGAAGCCAATGTTCATTTACCATTTCCCAAATCCTACAGTCCTTTTGAGTTATCGTAAATCTACTCTACCTGTGCTTTATCAGTGGAACAACAAAGCCTGGATGACAGCACATCTGTTTACAACATGGTTTACCGAATATTTTAAGCCCACTGTTGACACCTACTGCTCAGAGAAGATTTCCTTTCCCGATATGACTGCTCACTGACAATGCACTTGGTCACCCAAGAGCTCTGATGGAGATGGACAACATCAATGTTTTCATGTCTGCTAATACAACATCCATTCTATGGCCCATGGATCAAGGAATAATTTCAACTTTTGAGTGTTCTCATTAAGAAACACATTCCATAAGGCTACAGCTGCCAAAGATAGTGATGGATCTGGGCAAAGTAAACTGAAAATGTTCTGAAAGGATTCAGCATTCTGGATGCCATTAAGAACATTCGTGATTCATGGGAAGAGGTCAGATATCAACATGAATAGAAGTTTAGAAGAAGGTGGTTCCAATTCTCAAGGATGACCTTGAGGATTTCAAAACTTCAGTGGAGGAAGTCACCGCAGATGTGGTGGAAATAATGAGAGAACCAGAATTAGAAGTGGAGTCTGAAGGTGGGACTGAATTGCTGCCATCTCACGGTAAAACTAACAGATGAGGAGTTGCTTCTTAGGGTGAGCAAGACAGTGGTTCTTGAGATGGAATCTACCCCGGTAAGGATACTGTGAAGATTGTTGAAATGACAACAAAGGATTTAGAATATTCCGTAAATTTAGTCTGAGAGAACTGACTCCAATTTTGAAAGCTGTTCTACTCTGGGTAAAATGCTATCAATTAGCATCATATGCTACAGAGAAATTGTTCATGAATGGAAAAGTCAATTAATGTGGCAAACTTCACTGTTGTCCTATTTTAAGAAATTGCCATAGCCACCCCAGCCTTCAGCAGCCATCACCCTGGTCAGTCAGCAGCCATCAACATTGAGGCCAGACCCTCCACCAGCAAAATGATTATGACTTGCTGAAAGCTCGGATATGGTTAGCATTTTTTAGCAATAAAGTATTTTTAAGGTATGTACATTTTTTTTAAACGTAATGCTATTACACATTTAATAGAATATGGTATAGTGTAAACATAACTTCTATATGCGCTGGGAAACCAGAATATTCATTTGACTTGCTTTACTGTGATATTCACTTTATTGTAGTGGTCTGGAACTGAACCTTCAATATCACTGAGGTATGTCTGTATAGAGCTTTCTTAGGTATAGTACTGAACTGAAGGGTTAGTTACATGTTCTGATGCTCTTTGGAAGTAACAAATCTGCTCTTCAGCTGTTGGCTACTTGGAATCGGGAGCACATTGTGGTGGGCCTCCGTGGTCCTCTGAGTCAGGGCGCTATTGAATAAACAAACTTAATTATGACTGAAGAAATAAATGTCACTGTCCTTTTTATTTTAATTGTAAAGAAGAACTAAATATGGGTATTGTGGTATTAAGACTGTCAGCTAATTTCTGTTAAAAGAGGATAGACAACAAATAGGTAATTTTCCTTTCTAAACTTCCTTTCCTTTCTAAATTCTAAAGGAATTTGAATCACTACTTCTCCTGAAAAATATTTCAATGAGTTATTGGCTAATTTACAGTATTTGAAGAGAAACAATCCATGGCTTACATACAATTAAGATTCCTTTAAAAAAAAAAAAAGTCCAGAATGTATCCCAGACTCTGAAATATAAATTTATTAGCTTAACAGTGCCTGAGTTAATCTATTAGACTCCAAATACCGTAACAGTGTTTTGCACTACATGTGTATGAAAACCTAGGTTTAGGAATTTTTGCTCTTGCCAAGAGCCCAGCCTCACAGAAACATCTTTTCATGATCTGATGTTTCAAGCATTCATAAATTCCCTCTTAAGCCTAAAAGGAATCCCCATTAATGGATCAGTTCATGTTTGAGTTTTTAGGTAACATCAATATAAACTGTCTACATAAAATTAAGAAGCTAAGCAGGAATTCTTTTATGTTCTTGAAGAGAAATAAATTTAAGGCTTTAATTTATTCTCTGCAACTCATTCTTTTTTTTTTAAACTGGTATTTATGTATGTATGTATGTATGTATGTTCAGTTAGCCACTGTATAGTACATCATTAGTTTTTGACACAGTGTTCAGTGATTTGTTAGTTGTGTATAACACCCAGTGCTCATCACAACACATTCTGCAACTCATTCTAATTATGTATACCTGAGAAGTTATGTTTATAGAACAATAAAACAGATCAAATCTACTTGTTTAATTGCTAAAGAGAAATGTATCATTTTAGCACACAAATGGGAAAATTACTCAACTGGGAATCAGTAGAGCTAGCTAGGTTTTGCTTTAGGCTCTGCCATACCTGTATGACCTTAGGCAAATCATTTAACCTCTGCAAGTTGAGCTCTGGTCTGAGGCCGACTCTTCTGTGGTTTAACAGGATGAGCTTGCAATTACGAGAGAGGCCCCTAGATGGTGCTGTTGTTCTGATTTAGGCTTTGTGTTTTTTTCCCCTCTATAATTACAGTGAAGTAAAAAAGGCATAGGTTAGAAAATGATTTCCTATTAGTTCTGAAAAAATTCACTGTTAAGTATTCAAAATGGCACTGAATTATGAATCATATGGCCCAAGTGCATCTGGCATTAATTTAAAGGAATTAACCATAAAAAGGAATTAACCATTAATGACTATAATGAATATCTCCTATTATAATTAGCCCAAATATCCATCACTATTTCTCTAGGTATATGTATCTAAGCCTAAGAAACTGAATAAAAACCAAAAAATTATTGTTAAGACTTGATGTATAACAAATAGTATAGAGGGGCGCCTGGGTGGCTCAGTTGGTTAAGCGACTGCCTTCAGCTCAGGTCATGATCCTGGAGTCCCGGGATTGAGTCCCGCATCAGGCTCCCTGCTCAGCGGGGAGTCTGCTTCTCCCTCTGACCCTCCTCCCTCTCATGCTCTCTGTATCTCATTCTCTCTCAAATAAATAAATAAAATCTTTAAAAAAAAAAATAGTATAGAAAAATATTTTGTTTTTTTTTCAAATGCTCGTTCTAACAACAAATCTTGATAAATGCACTGATTGTTTTTCACTATGACTGTTTCAGGCTATATTTATTTATTTATTTTTAAGATTTTATTTATTTATTTGACAGAGAGAGACAAGACAGCGAGAGCAGGAACACAAGCAGGGGGAGTGGGAGAGGGAGAAGCAGGCCTCCCGCTGAGCAGGGAGCCGGATGCGGGACTCGATCCCAGGACCCTGGGATCATGACCTGAGCCGAAGGCAGACGCTTAACGACTGAGCCACCCAGGCGCCCTCAGGCTATATTTAAAACCTGTGATTTCCATGAGCACAATGACAGATATATTATATTAAGCCCCCAGCTATGTAAACAAGGACATCTTTTAAAAAAACTCTTTTAAGTATTTCAAAAGGATGAGAATAATTTATTAAATGACTTCTCTAGGGGCGCCTGGGTGGCTCAGTTGGTTAAGCAGCTGCCTTCGTCTCAGGTCATGATCCCAGGGTCCTGGGATCGAGCCCCGCATCGGTCTCCTTGCTCAGCGGGGAGCCTGCTTCTCCCTCTCCCCCTGCTCACGCTCTATCTCTGTGTCTCAAATGAATAAATAAAATCTTAAAAAAAAAAAAATTAAAAAAATAAATAACTTCTCTAGTTTCCACCCAGTAAAGAAAAAGAATTTGAAGATTCTAGTTTGAGTAGGCTTGGATGTACAATATCAGGTTTCACCTAAAATTATGGAAAGGAAAAAGAATACATTCCTATTTCTCCCCTATGAAATTCACTGAGTATAAAAATTACGTTCAATCATTATAAGAGAACAAGAAGGTACCTATGAAAACCCATCCTGAGCAACATCTTGGCTTCTTGTCAATTGAGTGGGTAGTAAGTGGCAAGCAAAAAACGTGCCATGAAGGAGTGAAAGGATACAAAACTTTGGATTTTGTTTCAATAAAGATTTCTGTCAACAAGTTAAAGAGGAAAGATATTGGATCTTGGTGTATCCAAGACAGTATTGCTATGTGTGAAAGCTTTCCATCGAACTAACCAATCTACCAATTATCCAACCAACCAACCAACCAACCAACCAACCAACTTTTATTGAGCCCTGTATCATGCAAAGGGCTGGAGATACAATGGTACCATCTCCATTCTCAAAAGACTCAGTCTAGTATGAGAAAAGGACTTTAAAAAGTTCAGTTCAGTTTATTATAGTGTCAAGTAGATTTACAACTATTGCACTTACCATTCTGCTAACACAAGGCCAAAATTTAAGAGGGATATTTTTCTCCAATAAAGCTAGGCTTTCACGATCTTTGATATATGATGTCAAAATTACACAGGCAAATATTATACCTCATGTCCTATTCCAGACACATCCCCCACTTCCTGCTGTTGTGCACCTTGCTGCAAATAAGAATTCAGTGGAGATAATGCTCCAAGTCACTATTTCTCATGAAATTACTCTTAAGTGAGATTTGACAAGAGTTTTCTTTATACTGTCCTCTTTAACCAAAATGTAAGAAAAACAGCTCCCATACTCCAAAATCAATTATAACCAGGTAGCTGGAAGATGAAGTTCCATCAAAGACAAACATCTCCTCCCTTACAGAACCCCACATGGTGTTCACATAATTGTTGCCAACTGGTTGCCTAACTTTTTGGACAGTGGGAAACAATGACGAAAGATAAAAAGTGACCAAGCATATGAAACTCTTCTCAAAAATGGAAGAAAATCGTGAAGGTTGTTGGGGAAGTGTTTTACATTTCCAATGAAATTCTATTCCATTGATCTGTTTGGAAGATTGTCTTCGACCTATTTGGCTTAAGCCCATAAGCTGTAATTGATTCAGTCACATAAAGAACCACTTTTATCTTAAGTCTGGAATGTGTAACAAATGGATAGCAGGAAAGTGGCTTTTTATTTACTCTAATAATTTGCGCAGGAATAAGCTGGGGGAAAAATACCCAAAGAAGTATCAGTCTTGGGCCTTCTTAAATTATTTTTCATTCTGATTATAGTGGAAAGAAATAAGCTGTGGGGGTTTGGTGTTTTCTGTCTTAACAGTTGCTCTGTATTCTGAGATATATGTGATTCATAATGTACCACTATGACAAGACACAGTTTTTATATATTACTGGGGTAACACAAAGAAAATGAATTTTTCTTTGGGCACCAGTAATTGTCGAAAGAATGATTGCAGATTCAGAAAATGTGCTTTATAATAACCCCGTTAGCATAAAGTATACATGGAAGAAAGAAGGTATGGCAGGTATGTGGAAGGGTTAGTTGTATTAGCAAGGCATTTCAGGATGGTTTTGGTTCTTTTGACTAAGATACATCAAATTTTAACCCCCTTTAAATCCTTGGACAGAGGGAAAAATACTTGATAACATAAGGAGCATTTGATGAGCATGAGCTGATTCACCAAGTGCTTATAAAGGCTCCAGCTAGTTAATAAACTGCCCCACCTGAAGCAAAGATTTGCCCTGGTAATAAGGATAATGCGCTTAAATGGTTAGAATTAATTTGAATGTCAAAAATGAAATTTAGATTACCAACCATGTCCTGATAATTACAGCACAGAGAATATAAAATGTCCTCTTTTTAAACTAAAGTAAAAAATGAAGAAGCACGGTTAATTTCCTTGTGCTGATGCAAAGATGTCCAAGTGCAACATCTGCTCGTAAGCCTCCCCATGCTGCCACGGCACCCGACGCTTTCCCTGGGGGAAGTGTGTACCTGCCTTGCTAATCCTGCCTGACGTCCTCCTTGGTAGGATACCGGGGTGGTTCATGGGTTTCCGTGTGCGTGTTTTAGTTACTCTGAATGAAAGAGGACTACAAAACCTAGACATATTCTGCTTTCAGAAAATTCTAGTGTACCATGTACATAGATATTTCTTTCAAAGGTTTACAAAAATAGTGCAAAAACATATCTGATAGTCAAAGTGATAGTTCAAGTGAGTTCTTGTGCCAAAGAACACAGTCAAGCTTCACCTTTAGCTGACTTGTAAAAACTGAACATAGTTTTTGGGAAATATTCCAGATTTTCCCATTAGTTCTCCACTCATCCAGTCATCATCTACAGATTCCAGCTCTGTTATGATGTCTCCAGCCTGTCAGAATACAGAAATTGGAAATAATGATTATTTTCTGTTGAGGATAAGCATGGTAAGCAGCCTCCTTGGAGAGGCATGGTTTATCTCTAGATGTCACTCACTGATCCTGATTTGCCCAGTGGATTAAACGATCCGCCCCACAGATGATCTAGACCTTACAACACCATTTGCTTGCATGCCTCTTCTCAGAGCCCCTTCCTTCGCCGTTATCACCCTCACTGTGCTTTTATTTTCCCGCTTGCATTTTGTGCCCCCCAAATTCACTACTCCTAATCTAAAATTCTTCTTTAAGAACAGTCCTAAATGTCATATAGGTTATATCTATTTTTTTCATTTAACAATTATTTATCGAGCACCCAGTATGTGTCAGACACTGTTCTGAGTATGACGCATACGGCAAGGAATAAAGGCCTCATTTTAGAGTAGGGAAGCAAATAAATAAGCTGGCCCAGGAGACAGAAAGTGTGGGGTTGCTATCTCATTAGTTCCAGTCAGGGAACGCCCCCTGAAGGTGACATTTCAGCAAAGACTTGAAGGTAAGAGGGTCCATGTACTTACCATAAATAGTCCTACTCTATACTCTATGTACTTTATAGGAATTAACTCATTTAAACAACACTGCAGTCCCAGAGTACTGTTACTTTGCCATTTGAGAGAGAGATTTTTATAGACTTCTTTAAAGACAAGGAACCCGAAGCTCAGAGAGATTAAACAGCTTCCTTGGGGCTGCATGTCTAGTTAGTGGTAGGGACAGGGGGCGCCTGGGTGGCTCAGTTGGTTAAGCGACTGCCTTCGGCTCAGGTCATGATCCTGGAGTCCCGGGATCGAGTCCCGCATCGGGCTCCCTGCTCGGCAGGGAGTCTGCTTCTCCCTCTGACCCTCCTCCCTCTCATGCTCTCTGTCTCTCATTCTCTCTGTCTCAAATAAATAAATAAAATCTTTAAAAAAAAAAAAAATGTTTAGTGGTAGGGACAGGATTCCAATCTAGTACGGTTTCAGGGCCGGTGTTGCTAACCATTGGAAAACACAGCCACCACATTTCACAGTGGATTTTTTACTTAGAAAGGCTCTTACTATAATTGCCTTTTCTCAACATCCTGAGCATTTTGTACTATACATTCATTCTTCCATATAATGGTATCCTCCTTTACCATTTGGTTTATTCCATGCTTCTATGGCCTCACAATCACATTTACATTCCTGTCTTTAAAAGAGCTTCTCCCTGACTCAGAACATCTGATTTACCCTCATCAAGTCAGTCAAAGGCACTGTGTATCTTATTCATGTGTGAATTATAATTCCTCAACAGATGAAGACATCATTTTTGAAATTATCTCCTGAAACTATTTTGTTCTTTATGGATTCTAACCATTTCTTAGAATCTGGGTTTAAGATTCTCTCATGGTTCAGGATGACCCTGGCTACTTTTAAGAATCTCTTTATCAGGCTAAATGGATTTTATTTATAGCACCAGTACACTGCCCTCTGGAAAAATGGTTTGATTTAAGGCCTGTCTTTATGGAAAATGGAAAGGAAAAATGCTATCAAATGTCATTAATTTACTTTACTCTGACAAAATCCGTAAAAATTCTGGCTGTTCAAAGTTTCTATTATAAATGAGTTCCTTCTGGTTCCTAAATTATAACATAATAGTTGCAACTTTTTTTGGGGGGGGGGGGGCTCTGGTCCATGTGAACATACCATGTCAGTTTTCTGATGGCTAGGACATTTCTTTTTCAAAAAAGTTCTACTAATATTCTGTGAATATTTAATAAAATATTAATGATTAACAATGAATCCCTTAACTAAAAAACTCGAGAACTACCTTGTTTATAGTCAGTCATTTGTAAAATGAAGGCAACTTTTTTCTGGAGAATACTATGAATTCTGTTATTTATACTGACATAACTTAAACAAAGGCTAAAATAACATCCAAAAAGTTTGAATCCAGATTGTTCACTTGCAGTAACATTTTTCGTAAAGATAAAAAGAATGAAGTTTGAGCCACTGATTCCCATGACTGAAAAGGACAAGGGCAACAGTTCCCAAACACTTGGATTTTGAGAACCAAGAAATTAAGGGGGGGGGGGGAGAGGAACTGATACAAGGTTACCAAATTATAATTCTGCATAAGAAATATCATTTACTAAAAGCATTTTATAAGAGAAATGACATTTTAATATGAAAAGGAAGAAATTCCCAGAATGGAAAACTCCGTAACAAAATAGGAAAGTTAGCAACTTTATACTGATTTATCTCTGCATGCCCCTTACTCCGTGACTTCCCAATATCACCTTCGTTTCCCTCGTTTTGTTTTAGACAGGTGGTGGGGCACCTGCTGTTTTAAGTTTCCTCTTCTCCAATCACTCCCTGATGCTTTAATTCTTTCTATGGCATTCCTGCCTCTGGCTGAGTATCCGATGATGGAGAATTCCCCAGTGTCTGACGTGGGCTGTTCTGACGGCAACTGCTGCTAAGCCCACCCTCCTTCCTCTTGGAACAGTCCCAATGTACTGTCCTGAGTGCCTTCCTCTGACCATGGTCCAGTTGTAAGCTGGGGAAACAGGATCATGGAAATATTCTGTTTTCACTCTTTAAAAAACAAACAAAAAAGAAGAGGCACTTCTTCGGTAAAATAAGATGAAATTTTAGGCTGCTAAAAACAAAAAAAACCTCAGTTCCTGTCTGCTGCTAAGGTTTCCACTAGAGATGCAAGAAAAAAGTGTCCTCGCGCTTTCTGTCTGTCTCATTATGGCAGTCAAGATTGAATGGGGGCGTACACAGAAAAACCAGAAGAATTTCTGCAACTCAGAAGTAACCTTGTCAACAATGAAATCTTGTTTTACTCCAAAAAACAAAACAAAACAAAAAAAAAAACCAAAAAAACCTTTGCAGGGGTGCGTGGCTGACTCAGTCAGAAGTACATGTGACTCTTAATCTCGGGGGCATGAGTTCAAGCCCCACACTGGGTGCAAAGATTACATACATATATACATACACACATAAATAAGCAACCTCTGCATAGGAACTTAACCTTTTGGGATCATTTCCCCAAAGTGTAGTCAGTATCTTTGTGGACAAGACTCCAGCGTCTTATGAAGACTGCTGCAGTGGCCAACTGTAGTAGGTACCATCTGATTTCTCCACTGATTTCAAATGATATGACAGTAACATGCTGCAAAAGCTATGGAGAGAATTATCCTTCACTAGGGCCACCAATGAAAATTCTAGTATTGTTGAGATCAGATGTTACAAGACCTAGGAATAAGGAATTTGTTTGGGGATTGTGGGGCTATCAGGCCAGTAAGGTTTTAAAAGTACTTAAACGCCTTGCTGATAATTTAAATGTGCCCTATTCACCTTCTCTAATCTTGTCCATTAGAGTTAGGGTCTGAGATCTCTTCCCCCTGGCTAATGATCAATACTCCACCCAAATGTTCCACTCTTCAGTGGAAGACAATTCGAAATTTATAGCTGTTTAATGCAGTTATAAAAAGATACACATTCTGACCTTGAAGGAAAGCTCATCTTCATTCTCCCCATGGAAATCATATAAGGCTTTGGCCTTCTTCCCCTTCAGTGCTAAAGCAGACATGCTTTTTGCCTCAGCTGTGAAGACATCAAAAATTTAAATATATAGAGAGAGACATTGGACTAAAACACAAATCAAAAATTTTAAGAAGCCCCCTGCTTCTCACTCCTGGGACAGAATAATTCCAAATAATTTTGAATTTACTTAACTTGCAAAAAGATGATGTTTTCTTACCAGGAGAACAACTATACGGCATACATTTAGTAGACAAAACTAGCCATTATTATTAAGTGAAGGCATTTTTGTCTTTATTTTCCCCCGTATCTTCAACAAAGTATATGAAAAGAGTTTGCATACATTTATGAATCAACTCTTTCAAATGCAGGCAAACAAGTTAAACTGAGCATGGTTGGAGGGAAAAGGAATATCTATCATTTCAAAGGTCTTGGGCTCCCCTCTGAGAGTAACAGTCATTTCTGCAGTTGCCATACCTGGGCAGGGCCGCACAAACACTGCTGGGAAGATCCCCTCCCTGTCACGCAGTCTGCCCTTGCACCACTCAGAGTCCACGTGCTCAAGGATCAGGATCCGGTCTCCCCTCCTGAAGGATAAGTCATCACTTGTCTCTGCTGTAAAACTGTGAAGGGCTTCACACCATTCTCCAGAAAGACTATTATCCTGTTACAAACCGGAAGTTCGGTAAGAAATGTGAGATTTTATTTGACATTGATGTCTATAAAGCTGAAAAAAGTAGTGGGGGAAAAAAAAGCTGAAGGGTCAAAGATTTCAAAGCCTGAAGGCTTCTTTAAATCACCCTAGACTTTATGTCTGCTACCAACTTTCAGAAATAAAAGTTTCCAATAACTTTTTTCTTAAAATAGAATTCCAAATGACAGATATGATGAGATTGGCAGCTTTTCTGCTTTTAAGGTATATACAATGCTTAAGCAAAACCTTTTTGCTGATTGTGATCTTAACATCTGTAACATGAGTTACATTAAAAACATTAGGTAAGGGCGCCTGGGTGGCTCAGTTGGTTAAGCGACTGCCTTCAGCTCAGGTCATGATCCTGGAGTCCCAGGATCGAGTCCCGCATCGGGCTTCCTGCTCGGCAGGGAGCCTGCTTCTGCCTCTGACCCTCCCCCCTCTCATGTGCTCTCTCTCTCTCATTCTCTCTGTCTCAAATCAATCAATCAATCAATCAATCAATCTAAAAACATTAGGTAAAAGCATATGGTATTTATGTATAAGTATTTATGACACTATGAAAAAATTCTGGTGAAGCATGTAATTTTCAGTGAAGCTCTTCTTTACCTAAATTAGGAAGGATCAGAATGGGTCTGTTAATTCCAGGTCTTTACCTGATTCAGAGGCTATCAGATTCCATCATATGGGACTTCATTAATTCATCCTTTTAATTTTATGAGGTATAGTTAGCGTTAAGGTTGGTAGGGTAATAACCTAAACGTGGTAGGCTAGTTGATGGAATGCTCCAACAAGAATGCCTTTACCCCACACACATCAGAGGAAGGATCTGCTCTGCAAAAAGGTGTCTCTGCCAAGTCAGGATGGGAACACTATGTTCGAGGAGCTCAAGCAGGGAGGAGAGGAAAATGCGAAGGAAAATGCAAAGGCAAAGGCTTGGAGCCAGACAGGTCTGGGTTCTAGACCAAAGCTCAGATTCGTCTTAGTGCTGCTAAGCGTTGTTGTGAGGCCTGAAGGAGATAATGCAGGGAGCAGGCTTGGCACAGTGCCTAGCGTATCTGAAGTTCGCCACAACTGATGGCATATGATACAAAACCAAAACAAAACAATAAAACCCCCTCTTGCTCCTGCACTTGAGTAACCATATCTTCAAGAATGGTACTTTCAACTCCCAAGAAATGCAGGCACTACGTGCACATTTCCTTCTGGAGAACTGTAGTCACCCTCTTTCCTGTTTGACTTTATCAGTGGGCGGGGATCAAAGAATTTAGAGACACACAGCCCAATGACCAGTGACATTTTGATAAACAACGACCCCATCAGGCTCACTCTTCTAAAATAGGTCATAAAAACAACGGAAGTCATCCACATTCCTATTCCGTTTAACACTTTTGAAGTCATGCTATACAGCGTAAAATTTTTAATCCATTTTTTCTCTTTCCCATTATAAAAATAATACAAATGTTCCCAAACATTTGGCAAGCTGGAAAATGTATGAAGAAGTAGGGAAAAAACCCACCCCCTATAATCTTACCACATAAAATTGCATGTTAGCAACTTAAGTATATTTCCTTCTAGTCTTTTTATGCTATATGTTCAATTTCCCTATAACGTATGTTTTCCTCCCATGACATTTATTTTATAAATCTAGTATTCGTGGTCTCAGAACATTCTCCTAATAATGGTCACATTTAGATTGCTTCTAATTTTTTCCTATTATAAAATCACCACTATGACCATCTTTGTGACTAAAATCTTTTTTTTTTTTTTTGAAGGGGGGGAGCAGGGGGAGGGACAGAGGGAGAGGGAGAGGACCTCCAGCAGACTCTGTGCTGAGCATGGAGCCCCATGTGGGGCTCGATCCCACGACCCTGAGACCACGACCTGAGCTGAAACCAAGAGTCGGATGCTCACCCGACTAAGCCACCCAGGTGCCCTTTAAAAATTTTTTTAGTATCAGTCACTTACAGGAATATCTCTTTTATGAATATTCTAATCATGTCTCTTTCCTTGTTTGCTGTCAGGGTGTGCATGTCTTTCTAACCCATTTGTATGAGCTCTATTATACACAATAAAGACAGTAACCATCTATCCATTTATTTCAAACATTTGCTCCAGGAATTGAAAAATGGTTTATAACATTTTCTCTTGGTAATTATGATTTTAATATTCTTCCCAGAGTTGAAACCCAGTTTTAATAGTTGCCTATTCAAGCAGCCTACCTGAGAATTTGCACCATAATCATCTTTTTTGGTCTTCGGTGGTAGCTTTGTGTCTATGTTAAAGAAAAAGAAAAAAGTTAAAACTTTAGATAGATATAAAGACCATGTACTAGTACTGGAGAAAAACCGCAGAGAGAGTAAAAAGTCTGGGACTCTAGATCAGTCTCTTCAGGTACTAGCTATCTCTGACTGGTACCATCCTCTCTGGGCTTGTTTTCTTTACTGTAAAGTGGGGGACACACATTAGTTATACTAGGTAGTCCACTTCTGTTTAAAAGTTTTTGATTCTTCACCATTTCTGATATGAAGCTATTGCTAATTACCTAAAACACCAACACCAGATCTTTGAGAGATTATAACAATGGCTATCCCAATAATGACTATTACCATTTAAAAATAATTTTTTTTTATTTTAAAAAATATGAATTATTAATCAGCTTAAGTATTATCCTATTATTTGGTTTAGTTGAATTAGGATAGAACAAAATAAAAAACCATATTCTTCATACTCACTTGAAACACTGGCACCAGAGGTGGGATGGTCCTCCACGAGTTCTACAAAGTTAAGGGGGAAAATCCCAGTTCTGTCTCGAAGTTCTCCTCTGGCCCATTCTTCATTCACATACTCTTTAAGAATAATAATTTCTCCCTCCGAGAAACTTAACTCATCCTTCTGGTCTCCAATATATTCAAACCGAGCGATACATCTTGGGCCTCTGAACAAAGAAGATCATGGTTATGGGTTAAACTAGAGAATACTAACTTTCAAAATGCTTTAAAACCTTCATTTGGTCTTTCAACAAATATTTATTCTGTGTTACTATGGAACAAGATACACTAGGCATAATTTAAAATT
This sequence comes from Mirounga leonina, assembly GCF_011800145.1. Lineage (NCBI taxonomy): Eukaryota > Metazoa > Chordata > Mammalia > Carnivora > Phocidae > Mirounga > Mirounga leonina. Next base: position 34,471,852 of record NW_023270454.1, on the reverse strand, counting down.
TTCTGTGAAAAAGAATAAGGTATATTTCTAAATGATAGTCCTTACCTTTTAGGTATGAACCCATTCACTCAAAAGGCTAAAGAAAAAAAAGGCTAAAGTCAAGGTCACAGAGTACATGCAGAATTCCAAATGAGTGCCTGAGGGGCCAGTCTACATTGGCACATCTTTTGATCACCTTTATTTCATTCCATGTCTTTGTATGCTTGGGCCACAGAAATCCATAGCTGAATCCGAACCCTCTCAATCGTAACTGCACTGAGTTTTAGGAGTGCCAACCCTGAGAATCTCAGGGCAAGACATGAAACTTCCGTGGCAGAATGCAATGGGCATCAACTGGACAGAGGAGATGCTCAATATATGTTGAATCATCAGTGAGTTGTCTATATAGATACATGGTCTTCACAACTACAAAGTTTGAAGAAAACAAACTGGAAAAATTGTAACAGTCTTAACACTGTTGTTTTAAAGATGATTTCTGTAATCACCTTTAAAAAGGCTTCACTTCTGAGAATGAGAACAATCTTTTAATGATCTGCAACTGTGACTGAAAATAAGATAAAAGTAGAGATAAAACTGTGTCTCCAGAAGGCATGGTTTAATACCAAACCTTCGCTTTAAGGCTTTAGAAAGAAGTCTCAATAGCAACAGTCAAGGGGATGCAACTGCCTGAAGAGACAAGGTTGGTCCTGGCACCAATCAAAGTCTGATTTAAGTCAGGTCAATGGATCAGCGGCTGTGAAAGCCCACTTTAAATTCAACCTGCTGACACAGTAAACACTGCTTAAAAATCGGAGAAAAACTGAGCCTGAAATAGAATTCAACCATTGTGACATCAGAAGTTTTCTTATTTGTGGTAACCTTTGCATTTATTTTCTGAAGTCCTTGGAGAGCTTCTCCTTATGTCTGACCTATTCAAAGACAGGTTTACAGTCTTCAGCAGGTAGTGAATTCTACTAATTTGCTCATCTAACTGGAATATAGAGTTGCACTGTGGCAGTGTTTTAAATCACCAAGAATTACAGTGATGCGTGAAAGGGTATATAAATTCATGGAAAGGTCTTCAGACATAAAGGAAGACCCCTCCAACTTAACTCTTCCTTTACTTTCTTCTCATTCCTCTTAAAAACAAAACAGTGCAAAATGTCGAGCAGTTTTTGTAGGGTTCCGATTTCTATAGCGTTAAAATATTTTCAGTGACAAAAATAGCTGAACCTTCTAGGGGCACCTGGGTGGCTCAGTCATGAAGCGTCTGCCTTCGGCTCAGGTCATGATCCCAGGATCTTGGGATCGAGCCCCGCATTGGGCTCCTTGCTCTGCGGGAAGCCTGCTTCTCCCTCTCCCACTCCCCCTGCTTGTGTTCCCTCTCTCGCCGTCTCTCTCTCTGTCAAATAAATAAATAAAATCTTAAAAAAAAAAGAAAGATTTTATTTTTAAGTAATCTTTACACCTAACATAGGGCTTGAACTTACAACCCGATCAAGAGTCATGTGCTCTTCCAACTGAGCCAGCCAGGTGCCCCCACCACTAAAGCTTTTTATTTATTTATTTATTTAATTTTAATTTTTTTTTTTTTATTCTTAACACTAAAGCTTTTTAAACAAGTTTTCCTCATAATTACAAAGACATACTGAGAAGGTGAATAATCACACATATCTGAAGTGTTTTAAGTTTGGTAATTCTTCCTCCTTTACATTTTGTGCAAAAGAACACAAATAAAACTTACTTAACACAATGAGTTGAAATGGATTCTCTTTTCCCATTTCCTCCTTCTGGAATGTCAATCTGTAAAGACAATGTCAAGGCAACAATTTTTTGTTTTCAGATTTTAGTGAAATAAATGTAAGGCTAAGTAATTAGAAAATATGGGATTGAAATGAACCAGCCTAGGTCTTAAACTGATGAAGTAGTACCTAGGTGCTGAAAGGTAAGAAATCCAGAATTTGCGTTTTGAAAAAAAATATGTAACCTGGGATGTAGCCTCTCTTGAATAGCCAATCAATCCTCTTATTTGCTGGAATAAGCACATTGATATCGCTCTACCCCAGACTGGGTTTTCTCTTTCCCACATCCTCTAAATTGAAAACTTCAGATGAGGAGGACGGAAGACAGAAACTAGTCAGCAGGCACTCATGCACCACCCCATCTATTTCAAACCATTGGTAGAATTCTGCCAGACTTTCCTGAACCCCAAATAAAACCTTTCAATCAAACTTGTGGGTTCTCTCTTTTTCCTCACTCTGGACCATTTTCTTTTCCTTCAGTGTGAATATGGAAGGAAGAAAGGAATGAGTACTCAGTGAGCATCTATTAAGTGGCAGGCACTTTATAGAAGACCTTATTTACAAGGCTCAGTAGAGCTGGGTTGTCATAAAATATTTGACCATAACGCACTAAGTCTGAAAACTAAGTAAGGTTTTGAAGTTTATGTGAAATAAATCAGCACCCTTCCTGGTAAATTCTAAAAGTTTTAAAACAATTTTTTAAAATTGTAGACTTACAAGTGGCATTTATACCAATAATGTGGCAGATCTGGTGTGACTGATTTCAGTGTGGTCACTGTGCTTTTTAAAGTACTGCTAGGGGGCACCTGGGTGGCTCAGTTGTTAAGCATCTGCCTTCGGCTCAGGTCATGATTCCAGGGTCCTGGGATCGAGCCCCGCATCGGGCTCCTTGCTCTGCGGGAAGCCTGCTTCTCCCTCTCCCACTCCCCCTGCTTGTGTTCCCTCTCTCGCTATATCTTGCTGTCAAATAAATAAAATCTTAAAAAAATATATAATAAAGTACTGCTACATTGGGCAGAAGAAAAATGAGAAAGTGCTAAAACTAACATTATTCTTAATATTAACTTAGAGAATGTGGTAAAGAGTTCTCTAAAGAATCAGGGCATATATATACTGGAAAATTTTTAAGACCCGCATTTTAGAATTCACAAGACTCAAACTCATTTATATTTGAAAAATACAGGTTTTCTGTTGTTTTGTTTCCTAGGTTTCTGATGTAATGGAAAATCCTTGGCTTTTTCCCCTTCAAATAAGCTGTTAATGCTCAACGGTTTAAGCTAGTTTTATTGATATCTTCCAGCATCAGTAAGTTCTATGAGGGACTGAATCATACTCTTCCTATTGATATAAATGTTCAAATGGCATTCTGATTTTCTCTCCGTGTTTCACAGATACCCGGGCTTAGCACTGGGGGGCTCTACAATATGGACTCACATATTGCAGGCTGTGAGGGCGTAAAAAATTCTGATGCTTTAATATAATTTTTCCCAGGGGCACCTGGGTAGCTCAGTCATTAAGCGTCTGCCTTCGGCTCAGGTCATGATCCCAGGGTCCTGGGATCAAGCCCCGCATCAGGCTCCTTGCTCCGCGGGAAGCCTGCTTCTCCCTCTCCCTCTCCCACTCCCCCTGCTTGTGTTCCCTCTCTCGCTGTCTCTCTCTCTGTCAAATAAATAAGATCTTTAAAATATATATATATATAATTTTTCCAATCAGATTTGAAGTTATTAAATTGTGAAAAACCATGAATGGACCACTACCTCCAATGAAAGTACTTTAGTAATCCCAAATCTTTTTTTTTTTTTTAAGATGGAAATAAATGGGAATGGAAAGGATGAAAGAAACCAAAAGTGAAATGTACTCCAAAGAAAATAAGTGGCACCATAACCTCAGAAAACATTCCTTTGGGACTATCTGGTACTATTTAATTGTTGTTTACTAAAGGTTTCAAAGAGTTAATATATATCATTTAGTGCCTACCCACCCCTCCGAGTTGGTTCGCCAGTTGACCTGCAGTCATTTTCCACCTTAGGATTTCAGATAGCATTTAGGCATTAAGTTCCAATACTCCATATAATATAATAATAATTAATCATAATTTAGTTGAACAAACCTTTATTTTTTGAATTTTCCAAATACCAGATGCATCAATGGAAGAGCATGAACTAGAATATAAGAATCTAGGCTTCTGTTTTTTTCCAAACTGCAAGTTACACAGAACCCACAGAATATACGACAAATTTAAACAAGCACTACCCTACTTACAATTACTTTGACATAGTTGGCAGGAAATATGCCAGTCTGGTTTCTACATCTCCCTCTATACCAATCTGGGTCTATTTTTTCCAGAAGATAAACAATTTCTCCAGAAGTGAGGTACAAATCATCAGCTTGCTCTGTAACATAAAATTATAATTACGTATATGATGAATTCTCTTGGTTGCAGATTTGATTAAAGCAGAGCACAAAGTAACATTTACTTCTGTCCACTGAGGCAGTATGTTCTAGTGATTCTGAGAATAGATTACACCAATCAAATTGACTTAAAAAATATACTATTTTGGGGAGCATATTATTATTATGAGCTTCCTCTTTAAAGACCCAATTAGATGCATTTACCATGCATTGATTGATAGGTAATGGTTAAAAAAAAAAAAAAAATTATGCTGGCCAACGGTTCCTACTGGGTCAATATAAACCCTTTGCTGAATACATATTGAACAATGAAAGATTTTATAGACATGGTATAATAATTACTATTCTCAATCATGCTTAAAAATCATTTTAATGTCAAAATATTAACTAAGGGACTACTACAGCTCTTTAGCAAGCAAATGTACTCACACTAAAATAAAAATCATTCTACCAAGTAGATCAAAAGAGGTGTTAAATGAATCAGGAGTTTATTTGTAGCCTTGTAATCCTGGATATAAAAGGTATCTAAAAATTGATTACAGGGACGCCTGGGTGGCTCAGTTGTTGAGCGTCTGCCTTCGGCTCAGGTCATGATCCCAGGGTCCTGGGATCAAGCCCCCATCAGGCTCCCTGCTCAGCGGGAAGCCTGCTTCTCCCTCTCCCACTCCCCCTACTTGTGTTCCTTCTCTCACTCTGTCAAATAAATAAATAAAATCTTTAAAATAAATAAATAAATAAATAAATAAAAATAAACTGATTACAAAAAATGTATATTTTCATCTTGTAAGTAACAGCTAAGCTATGTGTGCAGGTTTTGTAACTCTTAGGAGAAAATGATTTCACTTTTTAAATTAGAATGAATTTCACTGTAATTATTAATTGGTATGCACTGTTTTTAAAGAGTTAAAAGTTTGTAATTGGTAAGCAATTTGCTATTTGTTCATTGTAAGGGAACCCCCCCATGCCCCCCCACTCTGCCTCCCCTCACTCTTTCTCATAGGGAATTTCAAAGGCAAGGGAATGCAGCTAAGCTCTCTGGAATGGCTGGGTACAATCGACCCTTCCTGAAGGCAGGGTGATAGATCAGATGGAACTCTGTTGGCACAGAAAATGAAGACGTCCTCGAGAGGTTAACTCAGGGAAGATGACTGCCTGGGGATCCTAAGGCTCTAGCACTTGATTATTTATGTGCTTACCTGCTGGAAAATCATGAAGAACAACAGCATGAGGGGCACTACTGTCAACAGGCTTCTGAGCATGGTTTGGATCCTGAGTGGGGAAAACAGGGCTTTGAGTGAAGTGTGCAGGATAGATGCTGGATTTGCTATTCACTCTGAGACCATTTTTTTCCCCCCTCATTTGAATCCTCTTGACAGAATTACATTCTGAGTACAAGATGCAAACCACACAGTTGGACCAAACAAGGAAATCATTATCAAGTTGAAAAGGCATGTGTCCTTGCCAAGGGAGGACAGAAATAACGCTCAATTGTAACATTCCCCAGCATTTTTTTGAAACCAAGAGAGTGAAATAAAAGGGAATTAACTTTTTATTTTTATTATTACTATTTTTTAAAGATTTTATTTATTTATTTGACAGAGAGAGACACAGCAAGAGAGGGAACACAAGCAGGGGGAGTGGGAGAGGGAGAAGCAGGCTCCCGGCTGAGCAGAGAGCCCGATGCGGGGCTCGATCCCAGGACCCTGGGATCATGACCTAAGCCGAAGACAGACACTTAACGACTGAGCCACCCAGGCACCCCTATTATTATTATTTTTTTTAAAAACTGGTACCATTCCACTCTGAAGTAGTGGTTTTTGATCTGTGTACCTTGCCAAGGTCGCTTTTTCCTTAAATTATGATCAGTAGTAAATCTCAAGAACAGAGCCTTAAAAGTTAAGTCTTCATTAAAATGGTAAAAGAAGAAAGCTCTGCAATTTATACTCTCTTCCCTTTCATAATGAAAAGACCTAATGACTTCCACAAAAGTATAATTCACAAAAAGTAAAATCTATTTCATTTATTACCACTTAACTGAATGCTTTCTCTAATTTGAAGGCCAACAACACTACTTCCCATGCCTCGCCTGGATTTTCTATTTAATCTAAATGGTTTATTCAACAGTAATTCTAAGTAAATTAGCAAAGAGAATTCAATATTCTCTACCCATGTAGCCAACTTCCTAGATTGGTTAGGGGAGAGGGTATAGTTGAAGAGTGACCTTTTCTCATTGACAAGCAGTTGTTATTCTTGTTTAATGCAAACAGACAGGCTTAACATCCTCCTCCTCCTCATCATCTAATCTGACAAAAAGGTATTATTTGGAGTTATAATTTAAAACTCTTCAACACTCGCAAACCTGTGAACTAAATGAAGGCAGATTTATTACCTCATCTTTCAACCAAAATGCCCCCCTGCAGAGGCATTCTGTATTCTCTCACGTTAGACGAACAGAAATACTAATTTAGGCCAAGACAGTAATGGCTAATGGCAGCTCACTATACTACCCTACCAAAGTAACCCTGATATTTTCTTGGAAGCTGCTCAGTGCTTTTCTCTAAGTAAATGAGCATGATGGGAATTTCAGGAGTTGTGGAAAGAGCTATGAGGTATTTGCATTCGGCAGGGGCTTTAAAAAACTATTTACTTCAGTTATTATAGGTGTGTATGTGTGGTTTTCATTTTTTTTCTGATTTACACCTGTGGAAAAAGGAATGACTATTCAGTAAATGGTGTCAGGCTAGATGGCTCTCCATTTGAAAACAATCAAGTCGGAGGCTTACCCCACACCAAACACAAACAAGATTCTTCAAAGGGCCCTACAATCTGAGCATAACCAAGCCTGCGAGGGTGGATGAGGCGGGACAGTAACTTGAGCCTCCCAATTAGGTTTCCCTTCTCTGTCTTCAAGGCAAGGATTTCCTCAGCAAGGCTGCTATCAACCGGGCCTGGCAGCTGAGGGGCAAGAGGCACAGGCTGCACAGGGCTGGCCACAAGGGATCGGTACGACTCAGACCACGCCATCGGGGTGGGTGTCTGGGAGGTCAATCGAATATATTCCAAAGCTCTTTCTAATAGGACTATAATTGCTGATATGAGTCATAAATGAGTCATAAAAAATACTAATATTCAGCATGTACTCACTATGCACTACTCACCAGGTTAAACAGCTTATGTGCATTAATTAGCTCTTCTAAGTTTTTAAACCTCTTCGAGGTATCATTCACAGACCATAAGATCCACTCATTTAAAGTGTACATAGTTTTTGCAAATTCACAGAATTGTGCAATCTCACCAAATCTAAGTTTAGATCATTTTTATCACTCCCCAAAGAAACTCCCTCCCCATTAGCAGTCACTCCCCCTGCACCTTCCCTGTGGCCCTTGGGCAACCACCAATCTACCTTCTGGATTTACCTCTTTTGTACTTTTTATATAAATGGAATCATACAATAAATCAATTCTAAAAAACCCTGTGGCAGTATCACAACTATTTCCCACATTTAAAAAATGAAGTTTACGGGTGCCTGGGTGGCTCAGTTGTTAGACGTCTGCCTTCAGCTCGGGTCATGATCCCAGGATCCTGGGATCGAGCCCCACGTTGGGCTCCCTGCTCGGCGGGAAGCCTGCTTCTCCCTCTCCCACTTCCCCTGCTTGTGTTCCCTCTCTCACTGCCTCTGTCAAATAAATAAATAAAATCTTTAAAAAAAAAAAAAAAAATGGAAGTTTAGAGAGGCTAAAGAACCACCTGGGGTGATGTATAGTGAACTGAAACCCAGCTCGCCGGAACATAAATCTTTGCTCACAACCAGGCACTAGGTAACCATCTCCCACTTTCCCCATGATCTGAGACATGCAACCTCAACTGATAATGTTCACTACTTTCTGTTTACTAAGGTAGGGGAGAGTAGAGCTCATTTTTATAATTTTTTACCTTAAAACTAGGCTTACAAATAGGTAAGTTTTATTTTTCTAAAAAAATATAATGCTAGCCATGAACCCAGAGTCTAAAGGAGGCTTCATTTTTGTATCGCCAGTAGCTGGCCAATGGAGGCCAGATGTCTTCAAGTCTCTGGTACAAGGGGAAAGAAGGTAATGTTCAAAGTGGAATAAACTGAGGCACCTGGGTGGCTCAGTCGGTTGAGTGTCTGCCTTAGGCTCAGGTCGTGATCCCAGGGTCCTGGGATCGAGCCCCGCATCGGGCTCCCTGCTCAGCGGGGAGCCTGCTTCTCCCTCTCCCCTCCGCTCCTGCTCTCTCTTGCTCTTGCTCTGTCTCAAATAAATACATAAAGTGGAAAAAACTTTGGACTGTTGTAAAAGAATAACTTCTAATTGTTTTTAGCTTCTTCTTCTTTTTTTTTTTTTTATCAAGGAAAGCTTTTTGGCAGTACAACTCCTACTATTGCCCACCAGTGTGTTCTGAGAGAAGGACAGCTGTGACAGATGGATAATGCTGTACCAAAACAAAGAGAAAATGAGCAACAGGAGAACTTTCCCTGTGTGGACTAAAGTTAGAATTTCAGTATCCTAGCTGAGACTACTTTAACACATACCTTCTCTGCTCTCCAAAATACCAATTTTTACATTTCTTAGCAAACTTCAAAAGATAAACTGCCTTCTAAGAAGAAAGAATTGGAATAGATTTTGAAAACTAGGTCAAATGGCAAACCAAATACTTCCCCTTGAGTTAAGTGATAGGTGGCTATTATTTTTCATGTGTGCCCCGTTAACTAACAAGATAGTGAAAATTTACCTGGATAACTTAAGAAGCTCTTTTACAAATATACCTCTGTAATAAATCATTCAGTGCAATTCTTCTTGCTAAACAAATGACCTTCAACAATCATTGCATTCTCCCAGGCTCCACAGATTCGTTAGGCCTACACTGTGACTTTAGGTTGTTGGATTACATTTCATTTCATTATTTTGATCAGATAAAGATTATGGTCAGAGAAATAAGGGTTACTCTATGCTTACATCTTAAAGGGAAGTGTTTCTTAATGTCAGACTTAGCATTTATAGGGCCCCCTTAAAAGTAATTATCCATTCTGCGAGAAAACTAATCTCTACCACTTTGGCAAACATGTTTACATTATTCCAAAAATAAATAGCTCTCGCTCCGGCCGCTTGAAGTCAGCACGAGATGAAGCAGGCTAAGCACATGGTAGCCATTCTGTGTAGATCAGTGATTAGCATGGCAGTGGCAAGTCTTTTAGAAGTAATTTACTCTTAAAATGAAATAAAACGCTACTGTAATTTCTACTCTGGTTAAAATAAACGTGCTAATAAAAACCTGAGGATGAGATATAATTAATAGTTCTATGAAATGTGCTGCCGTGTGTGGTATGAGGGCTGTGCAATATTAATTCCTTACGTTTGGTCTGCTCCTAAGATGTTCATCAAGTGGGGTGATAATCTGTATCTGAGACAGGTGAACTCTGCCAATATCTTCTCCCTTTTGGCATTCCAAGTAATTATTCGCTGCCTGCTTCAGCATCACAAGTACATCCCCACGCTGTAAGGCACAATACCACACTCTGAGGCAATTATTATTTAATAAAACATTATTACTTTTTTCATATTTTAATCTTTGGAGCCTAAAGCATTTAATAATGTGTAAAAGCACTAACAGAGGCCAGTGATTTTTTTTTTTTTTTTTTTTTTTACAGTAGTCACTAAAGAAAGAGCTCTACTTTACCTTACAGGAGAGTTCTCCAGGGTTTTGGGAGACAATGTCTTCATTGGCAATTCCATGAGGCACAGACAGCTTAAACACAAACCCACAAAAGGATTATTCGCAATCAAATAACCTCCTCATAAGCTGCTGGTAATGTGGAGATTTCACATGTGTGCCTACAGCGCACCTTCTCTAGCAGTTGAACTCTTGGCTTGGCTCCCTCAAGCTCTAGATCTGGTGGGGCCTGCCATTTCTCATGGATACTCACAGTCCTTGGGGATGTGCAGTTGAGCCCACAGGATGATGGCTTAATGTGGCTACAAGTGCCTTTTAACAACCACAACCTGGGAGTTCTGTTCTGTAGGACAAGGCCAACCAAGTCCCCTGAGCATCTGGCTCAATGCTCAGCACCCGACTACAGTCTGTCAGGATTGATCTTTAATACAGGGTCCTCAATGGCTGTCTTCTGAAGGCTGACGGGGGGCTGGAGCCTCTGCCCTAGTGCCTAACTGACTGCTTCCATTTGCCTTGAATCTCATTTTCTCCTAGTCTCTTTGATACCAAGTGTCTAGTTAAACCTAGTTCACTGCCTGACCCTGGTCACTTCCTGGCCTACCCAGCTGTGTGATCTTAGAATGGCTTTTCTATCTGCAGCCCACCCTGGCCAGACGGCTCTGTTCCCAGCCTTGGTAAATTCTGGCTGATGAGTACAGGTCAGAGGGCCTATAAAATATAAAAGGCATACCCAGGAAATGTGAGCACACAAGCTCACTTCCAACAAGGAAAGGGAGGCTGCTGGGACCCTTCGATCACTCAGAAGCAGACTCAAGAGTGCAAGGATGTGTGGCCCTGTAAGGCTGGGTTGGGTGCTGTTGATTCCCAGTATCTCTGTGAAGAGTCCCAGGCTCCCAAAGCAACCAGATTCCTGATTAGCAATTTAATGAAAGGAGGGCCATGGAAAAAAATGAGAGATTTAAAGAATTTAAAATAATAACAGTGGCTGATGTATTGAGTACTTACTATGAGCCAGATACTGTTCAAAATGCTTTATGTGAAATAAATAACTCATTTATTCCTCACACCAACACTGTGAAGTAAATACTGTTGCAATCTCTATTATACAAATGAGGAAAATAAGACATGGGAAGGTTAAGGAATTTGTTCAGGGTCACAAAGCCAGTTAATGGTAGAGCCAAGATTTGAACATAGGTCAACTGGCTCTGAGCCCATGCTCTTAGCCATTAAGCCATACTACAAGAGTAGTGTTACTAGCTGTAAAGTCAAAGAACACCCCTAGGTTTTAACAATTAAAATTTCATCAGTTTAAATGAAAACGAGTATACTACCTCTTTCTTAATCTGTCTATACCCTTCCCTTAGGATTAGAAAATCCTAAATGGCTTAAGGTGGAAACAGTTTCCAGCACAATGATGGAAATGTAAAACAACATCAAATTATTAATTGCTGTCCTTGTTAAAAGCCACAGTCATATAATTGTTTAAAAAGTGAAAACAGTTGTTCTCCTTATTTTTATTTGTTTTGCACTTTATCAGGCTAACCTGACCAAAGTAGAGAGAGCACATCAGCTCTGTTTTCAAGTGTGGGAAATGGACAAATGTTTAAAGTCAAGAGATGAAAAAAAAATTTTTTTTCAAAGAGAACAAAATTAGTACCTCAACGATCTTGATTATCGATTAAAAACTTCTAACCGGTGACTGTTAAATGGGCCATGATAATTAGGTTTACGAAAGGGGAAAGTAAGGGGGAAAACCATCCATCCTAATGAGGAATTCCTTTCCATTGCACTTTAAATTTTAGTCTGTGGGCAAGGTAGCTATATCAAGTTATGAACTGTAATATGTCAGAGCTACTCCCATCAGTATAGCCCACTGGGTCAGGTTTTTCAGTTTCTGTTTGGTCAAGCCAGAGAGCAGGTTACAATCCCTGTCTGCCTTACTTCCTCTTCCTACATTTCTTCTAATAACGAAACCCTGCTTTAAAGACCTAGGTTTCACTCTGGCCTACTTATCTAAAGCCTTCTTTGCATCAAGAGGCAATTCCACATTTGGTCTCATCATCTTTTTCTAAGGAATAACGGATCTTTTATATACTTTAGGACAAATCTTTTGACCAGAAACATTTTTTAAAGCTACATTTACCATGTATTTCCTGTAGAGAGGGTGTCCTGGTTTGGGGCGAGGGGGCAGCACCGGATCTTGAGTTTTAAAGGCTTGACTCTTGGCTTTCGAGAGTCCAGATGCCAAGTTACTTTGCTTTTTCTGAAGATCCATGTCAGAAGAAGACCGATTAAAAGGCAGTTTTTTACTGGATGCTCTGGTTGCAGAAAGTTTGGGGGGAGGTGGTCTCTCAGGGGCTCCCTTGGGAGGAGGTTGTCGAGCTGGTGTAACTTTTCCATTTACAGGTCTGAAAGTCAACGTGGTAGCTATGAGTCCGTGTTTGATCGGTATTAGGGCCCTGTTTTATTCTTTCTTATTACACACACACACACACACAGAGCTTTCTGCTGGTGTAATATAATTTACTAAAACATGCAGGGTATGCTATTTTTGAGCAAATGACTGCTGCATTAAACATTATTAGAGGAGATACCATGATGCTCCAGCTTCCTCTTATCTTGCACTAGAGATTCATTAGTTTCAGACAAACAAGGCTTTACTATCATGAGCTCTCTAAGGCCCCATTTACTCTGAAACACACCATGACGACTTTAGGAGACTAAGCACTTTCTACCAAAGTCTCAGATGAGAAGCTAATAAGAAGTTATGAGGTGTATCTGATGGGGTCTTATACGTAATTAGAAAAGGAACATCAAACTCCCCCAATATTCGTGTTATAGGAATTATTATTAAAACCCTAATTTAGATTAATATAAAGAAAGCTAATTCTGAAAATGGGATAGGACAACTATTATTTTGAAAGCTGTCCCTCAATCCCTATGATAAGAATAATTTCCAACAAAGTAACACCTTCCGATAACATCATAGCTTTTAGTTCAAAGAGCCCTGGAACTCAGGAGGGCAGGTAACCTCTGAGCTCACAAAGCCTGTCTCCCTCTAGAGATACTTCCAAAATCCAGGCTGGTTTCTCCTAACAGGGAATGTGCATGTGTGCGTGTGCATGTACACATTCCAGAAATGGAGTTGCTTTAGGTTCAGAAAGGAGTGTTGTTCATTTAATTGAGGAAAAGTAATAAAGATCCATGTTTGTGCTCTGTGAGTTGTTGGATTGTGTGAAAAGAAAGAAGGAGCACAGATTCCTACAACCTGCCATGGGAAGCAGACTAGAGGCTAGTGGTCTGGGTGAATTCGTGAGTTCAATGCATCTCCAAAATATCTAAGATCCAAAACACTCAGTTTTGTTTAGTTTGTTTTGTTTTTAAAGATTTTATTTATTTATTAGAGAGAGAGAGAGATCGAGCCTGATGCGGGGCTCGATCCCAGGACCTCAAGATCATGACCTGAGCCGAAGATATTTAACCAACTGAGCCAGCCACCCAGGCACCCCAATACTCAGTTTTGATGATAGAAAAGAGAGTCCAGGGCGCCTGGGTGGCTCAGTTGGTTAAGCGACTGCCTTCAGCTCAGGTCATGATCCTGGAGTCCCTGGATCGAGTCCCGCATCGGGCTCCCTGCTCCGCAGGGAGTCTGCTTCTCCCTCTGAACCTCCTCCCTCTCATGCTCTCTGTCTCTCATTCTCTCTGTCTGAAATAAATAAAATCTTTAAAAAAAGAAAAGAAAAGAGAGTCCAGTCTCTGAACCATTAGTTTTTATCTAATTTACCCTTTTTTAAGATTATTTATTTTTTTAGTACTCTCTGCAATCAATCTGGGGCTTGAACTCATGACCCTGAGATCAAAAGCTGCATGCTCTTCTGACTGAGCCTGCCAGGCAGCCCTTTACTTTTTAAAGTTTTCCCACACTTCACTTACCTTGGTGGCAACCTTGGGGGTCCTCGCACAGAACCTCCTGTTTGACCCGTGTGGTCAGATTCCTACAATTACCAGAGAATGCTCTTTAGTTAAGGTTAATCTGAAACAGGAGCTTGTCAAGAGGAATTATGGACAACTTTTTGGCTAGATCTCTAAGGGGAAATGTAGCTGAGTTACAGAAAGTAGCTGAAGCGTTTTTGGTCTTAAGCAATATTAACTCATTACTTCTTCCTACCTAAGTTTTCAAGTCCTTATATAAGTGAAACCAGAGGGGGGACCAGGCGGTCTGCTGCTGTGGGCTGTAGCCCACCCGAGGGTACCACGTGGTTATGCACCCAGCACATTCACAAGGTATGAAGGATGCTGCTGAAATGATACACAGTAGCAATTTAAGCAGGCACTGTGGGGAGTTAAAAAAAAATATATGGCCTTTATTTATCCCATGACAACACGTAAGATATGCCCTGCTCCTCAGTTTAAACATATAGTACGTGAGGTGGTGATTAGTTTGTTTTGCTTTCCAACAGGCAGATCTCTCATCACCAGGTGGTTTATACTTTGTGCGGTGGCTTTTGAACTAGGAGGAGGTAGAACATAAAAGGAGCTTAAGGGATGGCCTAAAAGGAAGGTATGTGAAGAGGAACAGAAAAAGGTCCAAGAAAGCAGAAAAGGTAAAGGAGGATAACTCAAAAAAGAAAAGACAGGTAGAGCAGGAGTGTATGAGCCTAACAGCAGAGGCGAAAAATTGGAAGTGTGGAGAACAACAGGAAGATTTCTTTAGGGTAAAGGATTCCAACTATGCTGTTTCAATGGGTTCTTCAAACATGGTGTAGCCCAAGGATTGGGAAACGAGTATAATACATGGGAAAAAATGCTAGCCCTTTAAAATTACACTGCCTTTTTTGGTAAGGAAGGTTTAACTGTCGCTTGGGGTTCTTTGGGCTAATTTAGACTGTTTTCCTCCTTCTCACCTTATAAATGAGTTAAAACTCACTTCCATGGTGTTTTAATTCAAACTGAATATTAACTTTGCCTTAAATACCGAATGATTAATTGCCAATAACTGCGATCATTTAAGTATGTTTCAAAATCCCATTTTTAAAAAATAAATTAAGCTTGCCCTTAAAACTTGGTTTCACTAATGAGTTCAGTTAATGTAGTGAGGTGAGTCACCAGTGCATAAACCCTGCAATATTCCATAGTCTAATCCATGCCTTCTAAATACGCTGCTGCCCATATTCCCCCCTCACTGACAAATACTGCTATGATTTTGAAAAACTCACTCACATCTTTGGCCATCTTTAAGATTAACAAACAAACAGAAAAACAATCTAGCAGATAGGCAAGAACTCTTACTGGTTTTCTCAAAATTACAGTTGTTAGATAATAATTAAGGGCAAATTAAAAAAATATAGATGTAGAAATCTGACGAAGTTATAGGTGATGTACTTTAATAACTACACACCAGAGAATCCTAATCTTGTGTCAAATACTAGCTGTAGTTTTCTCTCAGTGGTGTTATCTTTATGGAGGATCTTAAGTATCTCTTTAGTTTCTCAAGTTTTCTTTTTTTCTTTTTATAAAGATTTTATTTATTTATTTGAGAGAGAGCATGAGATAGAGAGAGAGCATGAGGGGGGAGGGTCAGAGGGAGAAGCAGACTCCCTGCCGAGCAGGGAGCCCGATGTGGGACTCGATCCAGGGACTCCAGGATCATGACCTGAGCCGAAGGCAGTCGTTTAACCAACTGAGCCACCCAGGTGCCCCAGTTTCTCAAGTTTTCTAAATGAGAAAATTTTAATTCAGAAAAAAAGCAGGGGGGGCGGTGGAGCGCTCTCACCACCCAGGAACGTCGGGGCCGCTGTAGAAGGCATTGCTGTGTCCCGCACACGTAAATACTGAGAAGAGAGGAGTGGCTCCTGAGGAGGCCATTCTCTGCTAAAGTCCAGCTTTGTGCCCGGGTTCTGCCAACAGTCTTTGGAAGATTACTGATTAGGGATTTCCTCCTCTTTAATATTCCACACCTAACTGGAGCCTCTCTGCATCTGCTTTTTGTAGTTTTCTTTAGCTCTGACATCTCTGAACTTTGGCTTTTGATGTGTTTGGATAGGCATTTTAGTTCTCGGCGAAGTTGGGTCTTTCTGTGTGTACTGTCCCCTGCAAATGCCATCTTTTTGTTCATCTGCTTTGGAACAGCTTCTTACACTCTAACTTCAAAATAATTCCCCAGTTTTTTGCTGAACTTCCAAAGACAGGAGGTATTCTTGTCTGTTGGAATTACTGAGCAGCCTCCACAGATGTTCCTTCTCTTCTTTCCCCAGGAACTGGCACCACTTCTTAGGTCCTGAGTTCAATGGCCAGCGTCGGTGCTACCACCTGGATTCCTTATACATACCAGGTGGTGTCTCCTGACTCTCCTCCTGCACTGGCTGGCAGCCTCCTTGAGAGAAGATGTGGAAACCCTGAGTTCCCACGGTGAGAACAGGGGACACAGAAGCATCTGCTCCTGTTCCAGGGGCTCCTAATGTTCCTTACCCTAAAATCCCTTGTGAGATTTTGTAACACAGTCATCTTGTCCTACGATGGAAAGTTCCCTGGCTCTCAAGGCAGGAGAAATAGTAGAGAGATTTCGTCCTCTGTGTCTCATCAGAAGACACAGTTGGCAAAGACCAGGCCTATTCTCATGGGTCATTACACTGGTGAAGTAGTCTTCCTAGAGATCCTCCCCGATACCTGAAAGCTTTATGGTCTCTGGTCTACTATTCATTCACTAATTGTAATTCTCAAAGAAAAGGAATTTCTCAGGCAGAGATTTGACTTCCTGGCCCTAGAAATCTCTATGTGTGACTTTAGCCAACTCATTTCACTTGTGGTCTGTTTCTTATCTCCTCTTGCTCTATTTTAGACCCAGTATGTCTCTAGAGTACAGCACAGAATGCTTTGGCCCTCCTTCATAAACAGTGTAGGACAGGATTTTCCTGTTCATGAGAGGTACAATTATGATTATAGTACCTCTCCAAATGGTTTAGTTTATTCTAACTTCCTTTTCTTGTTTTTCTAAAATGTGGGAGTTGCTTTGTGGTCTGCTTAACACCAAATGTAATAATACCTAATATTTTAATAGAGCTTTATGGTTTACAAAAGCCCATTACATGACTTCATGAATGATATATATGCCTGCTCATCATCCTCTCACTCTCCTTAACAACCCTTTAGAGTAGAAGCCAGTAACCTTCTCAAGCAAATTTTCCTCCACGGAAATTTGGGATTTTCTCCTATTCAACAACAGTATTGTAAGGACCCAGTCATTGCCTTTTGGGCTTTCTTGGCCCAGTTTTAATAAAAATTTATTACCAAGTACTTTGAAAATGCAAATGATCACTAAATTTTAGTTCAGCCTACAGGAAAATCTCATTAACTTGATATTGGCTAATTTAATTTAATGTCTCCTTCAAAGAAATATCTTTTCACTAGATGGTTAGATGGGTTTGCATGTATATAAGCATAGTTAATGCACAGTATGAAACTATTATGAAATTTGAACTGAAAATTTGGTTCAAAGACATTAAGAATTCGTTCCTTTAAAAAATTTTTAATTTTGCTTTTTAAAAATTTTTTATTGAATAATTAATATATAATATTGTATTAGTTTCAGGTGTACAACATAATGATTTAGTATTTATATACATTATAAAATGGGCACTACAGTAAGTCCAGTTACCATCTGTCGCCATACAAAGTTGTTACAGTATTATTGACCATATTCCCAATGCTGCCTACTATACCCCCATATCTTATTTATTTTGTAACTGGAAGACTGTACCTCTTAATCCTCTTCACCTATTTCATCCATCCCAAGCCCCCATCCTGCCACCTCCCCTCTGGCAACCATCATCAGTTTGTTCTCTGTATCTATGAGTCTGTTTCTATTTTGTTGTTTGTTTTGCTTTTTAGATACCACATATAAGTGAAGTCATACAGTACACTTGTCTTTCTCTGCCTGACTTATTTCACTTAGCTTAACACCTTCTAGGTTCATCCATGTCGTCACCAAAGGCAAGATTTCATCTTTTTTTGTGGCTGAGTAATATTTCATTGTACATATATGGCACATCTTCTTTACCCATTCATCTACTGATGGACACTTAGGCTGCTTCCTTATCTTGGCTACTGCAAACAATGCTGTGATGAATACAGGGGTGTATACGTCTTTTTGAATTAGTGTTTTCACTTTTTTTTTAAGTAAGTACCTAGAAGTGAAATTGCTGGATCATATGGTAGTTCTGTTCCTAAATTTCTGAGGAACCTCCTCACTGTTTTCCACAGTGGCTGCACAAATTTACATGCCCACCAACAGTGCAAGAGGGTTACCTTTTCCCCACATCCTTGCCAACACTTGTTAAGGAACTTGTCTCTTTTGAAACAAACCTTAAAAGATAATCTAGCATATGGGAATTACAAACAGTATGGGGAAATGGTATTGAGGTTGAAAAAAAAATATATATATATATATTTAAAACTTGTTGACTACCATTGTTAACAAGTACATGGTAAAGTACTATTTTTTAATTAAAAAATAATTTTTCCTTAAATTTCAGATGAACAAATTCTCATGGTAATTATCTTAAAATTATGTCACTAGTTGGGTATTTTAAATAAAAACTGATGACTAAGTCTATTTCCACAAATATTAAAGGTTTTTAGAGATTTTCAATAACTTCCTCATGATTAGTGCCATATAAAAGACAATGTCATTATATCAGTATAGGACAAATTATTTTATGATGAAGTACAATGAACTGGCCTAATTCTTTTGTTCTACAGGAACTTAAAAAAGATTGAACATCACATTAAGTAAGTATGTGGGGCTTAGAACTGATTTGCAATAAAGGTCTTTATGTGACCAATAGTAAAATAATTCAGACATCATAATTTAAAATTAGCACACAGCTTGGTCTTCGATCTAAGACAATTTATAAGGACGACTTACCAAGTTTCTAGTTCTGTCAACAGAACTGAGTTTTCCAGATACCGTACTGTAAGTGTTTCCAATAGGTTTTTCAGTAGGGAGAGGAGGTGGGCTTTGTGGATCGTCATGTAAACCTGGAAAAACAGCAGTAATTCATCAATAATTTCTGGCCTTTGGGGATTCTGAAAGATTAAATGATTGCAGCTTGGTTCCTCAGGAAAAAGGCTATCACAAGAGATCCACACAAAGAATGGACACCTAAGTAAATGAGAAAAAGCTAGGAAACCTCAGAAAACCGATGGGTTAGGACACATCAGTTAGTTTCACTAAATGTTGTATAGAGTAAAAATAATACTAAATAAATGCAACAGCAGCTAGCATTTTTGAGAACCTTCAACGCACCAGGCACTAAGTTAAGGCATTTCGTTCATACACATTTCTCCAACCAATGTCTATGTGCTAGATCTGCACAGTTCACTAGCCAGTCGTCACATGTGGTGATTTAAACTTAAATCTTAAACAAAATTAAAAACTCAGTTCCTCGGCTGCACAAGCTACATTTCAAGTGCTCAGGAGCCACATTTGGCTAGCGGTTACCATAATGGACAGCACCGTTATGGAACATTTCCATCTCTGCAGCAAGTCCTATTGGACAGCACTATGCTAGATAATAACTTACCTATTTTACAGATGAAGAAAGCAAAGCTGGGAAGAAAATAAATAAGCTATTCAAGGTCTTAATGCTAGTAATTGTCAGATCCAGGGTTTTGAACCCTAGACCCTGTGCTCACTATAATACGGAATGGTGCTTCCTAATAAGCTGTGTATCCAGACTTCCCCAACCAAATAATTAAATGTGTTTTCTAATTCATTAGTTCCAGATTAATTGACTTAACTGCCTTCATTTTTTTTTTTTTAAAGATTTTTATTTATTTATTTATTTGACAGAGAGAGAGACAGTGAGAGAGGGAACACAAGCAGGGGCAGCGGAGAGGGAGAAGCAGACTTCCCGCTGAGCAAGGAGCCCAATGCGGGGCTCGATCCCAGGACCCTGGGATCATGACCTGAGCCGAAGGCAGACGCCCAACCGACTGAGCCACCCAGGCGCCCCAACTGCCTTCATTTTAACAAACAATACCTTTACATCCAAACTGCATCCTTAACTCAGTGATAGTATACCCCCCTAACATATTTTATTTTTTTAAAGATTTTATTTATTTATATATTAGAGATCAAGGGAGAGAGAGAAACAGCATGAGAGGGGAGAGGGTCAGAGGGAGAAGCAGGCTCCCCGCTGAGCTGGGAGCCCGATGTGGGACTCGATCCCAGGACTCTGGGATCATGACCTGAGCTGAAGGCAGTCGCTTAACCAACTGGGCCACCCAGGCGCCCCTCCCCCAACATACTTTAAAAAGAAGAAAAAGATCGGATTTCATTAGTGACAGCTAATTAAAATCTGTGTGCAAAATCACTTGGAGAGAGGAAGACTATAAGATAATAAAGGAGGTGAAAGCCACCTTT
Organism: Mirounga leonina; assembly: GCF_011800145.1. Classification (NCBI taxonomy): domain Eukaryota; kingdom Metazoa; phylum Chordata; class Mammalia; order Carnivora; family Phocidae; genus Mirounga; species Mirounga leonina. Next base: position 34,451,545 of record NW_023270454.1, on the reverse strand, counting down.
TACACAGATTTAGACACTTAAAGGAGATGGGATTTTTTTTCATTCTTTCAAAGGAACGCTCTCTGCTCTCATTTCACATAAAACACCTATAAATCAGAGGATAATTTGTCAGGTTCCTATTTTATCTAGAGGCAGGAAAACACTCTCTAAAGGAAGAAAATACCCAGACCAGCTACTAGGAAAACAACGATGTGGAGACAGGCAAGCATTTTTAGTGAGAGGCAGGGCTGCTCTGGAAACGAAGACACACAGGAACATTTAAACTCAGTTGCCATCTTAAAGACTCTCCCTCTGGTACAATTTTTTTTTTTTTTTAATTTTATTTATTTGAGAGAGAGAGAGCACGCACATGAGATGGGGGAGGGTCAGATAGAGAAGCAGGCTCCCCGCGGAGCAGGAAGCCTGATGTGGGGCTCGATCCCAGGACCCTGGGATCATGACCTGAGCCAAAGGCAGATGCTTAACGAATGAGGCACCCAGGTGCTCCCAGTTTTTTATTGTAAGGAAATGATGTATCACTTAGGATACTGCATTGTTGTGACAATTAAGGGTACAAAGTAGTATTAATATGAAAGTAAAGAGGAAATACCTTACTGGCAGGATGGGACATAGGGACTATCAAGTATGAGCGTGTGGGGTAGGTGGAGATTTCCAATTTCAAATCATGTGGTCAGTGGAGGTCTCAATGAGAAAAGTGGAATTTGAAAACTTGAAGGAATGGTGAAGGAGGGAGGCATGTACCTATCTGGGAAAAGGACATCCTAGTCAGAAGAAACGAGTCTCAAGGGGAAAGAACTGACAGGCTCACAGAAGACGAAGGAGTTTTGCACCACAAAGCTATTCCTTTCTTCACTTGACCATTCCAAGTTCTTCCAACTTTTCCAAGTTCTTCCAACCATTCCAAGTTTTTCCTCCTCCACAGCACATATGAATTGCTTAATAACTGTAACAATACAGTGCTGGGGAACTGGTTTTTGATATAAATAGAAATAATGCTCTAGAAACTGACATTTCAGTTCTTTCACATACAGCAGTTAGAATCCAACTTTCTAACAGTTCCCGGAACTTTGTCAGAATAATAAATAAAGGTGCTTCCTCAATATACCCTTTATAGGATTCCAGGACTATTAATCCAATTTATAAGTATGCAGACAAGAATAAACATAGTAGGCCTGAGGCTACTTGTGCTTAGAAAGGCCTGCTTCAAGGGTGGGTCCTTGCTGGCATCTGGGAACTTGGGACTTTGGGAAGGTTCCCACCATCCCCAGAGCTCATAAAACGAAAGAATTTGGCTTATGCTGAATATCTGCTTCCCTTCTGGGAATCTGAAATTTGGAACATGCCAAAATTCCTAGAGGTGCCTATGTGACCAACCCCTAATGAAAACCCTGGGTATTGAGTGTCTAATGAGCTTCACTGGTTGACAACATTTCACCTGTGTTGTCACAACTGGTTCCTGGGGAAGTTAAGTATAGCTTTTGTGATTCCCTGGGACAGAACACCTAGAAGCCTGTGCCAGGACTCCTCCTGACTTTGCCCAATGTCCCGTCTTCTGTTGCTGATTTTGTTTTGTATACTTCTGCTGTAATAAATCACAGCTGTGAACATAACTAAATGCTAAGTCCTGCCAGGCCTCCTAGGGATCATCAAAGCCGGGGGTCTTGGGGACCCTGATACAACAGGAGAATAAATTTAAATGTAAAACTTGTATTACTTAAAACCTACATGAGCTTCGGGCAATATTTATTATCATCGTATTTCACTATGCCTGTTAAAATCCAGAATACATTTTAACAAGGTAACAGCAAGCAGGCAAACAACCCAATGAACTATCATCTGTGATACTTACATAGCCCACAAGGGCTATATAATGCTGTCAAAAGAAATACACCACCAGTTCTTTAATATACCATATAACCTCCTAAGAAGCGAGAACCCACCAGAATTTGGTACCCTTGACTTTTTCTCCTCCTCATTCTTCATAGTAACTCAGTTTAATCTTCTCACCATGTGGCTTAGAGCCATCAGTTAATAACAAAACACTCAAAAGATCAAAACCAGTATGATCGCTCTGGGTAGTTTCTTATAGAAAAACCAAACCCTGAACGAAAGGGGTTTCATGGCATTCCAGGGTATGCCTGCAAAATAACCTGGGGATGCTATAGACAGGTGAAGGACGACGCTTGATCTGCTAGTAGGAGGAACGGAGTGAGAGGTTCTCCTGTTCCATAAAGGCAGGGATGCATCTGGACTATGCAAAGGCACTGAATGAAATGAAACGATAGCAGAAGCTCATGGCGAAAACTGTGTGATCACTCCGAGCAATGCTAGGAATGGATTTGGAACCTACCATACAAGCATGTGTGTGCATACGTACGCACACTTTTACACATACCTTTTAACGATCTTCAGGGTCTAAAATAAATGGGACTGGCCCTCTTGGCTTCTGTCTCACAATAATATCAGATTTCTTTGCAGTCCTTATAAAAGCTCGTACGAAATTTCATTTATTGTACCATTAAAAAAATCAAGTCAGGAAATAATATCAAAATGGAGTATTACGCTAATTTTAAAAAATTTTATACATTATTACGTTTTTATAACTCTTGGTTACTGCTCTTCACACAATTCATATACTTATACTTAGATTATGCTGTATCCAGACAGACACATACAACCTTATTTGCTATCAGTTTCACTGAGTTGACATCTGAACGACGTGGGGGTTAGAGGTGCTGACACCCTGGCGCAGCCAAAAATCCACATGTAACTTCTGCCTCTCCCAAAACTTAACTACTAAGAAAACCATAAAGATAATACATTTATAGTACCGTACTGTAAAAAAATCTGTGTATAAGTGGACCCACACAGTTCATACCTGTGTTGTTCAAGGGTCAACTGTACTTTCCCACCATCCTTACCTGAAACACTAACCGGATACTACAACTGTTCTAAGTTTCAGTCTCCCTCTATTCTCTCTGCCTAGAGACAATAGTATAGACAAATGAAATCCACATTTACTGTACCAATTGTCTAAAGAACTGTGAAAAAAGAACTTGTTTTTTATTTATTTTTTTTAAAGATTTTATTTATTTATTTGACAGAGAGAGACACAGCGAGAAAGGGAACACAAGCAGGGGGAGTGGGAGAGGGAGAAGCAGGCTTCCTCCCAAGCAGGGAGCCCGATATGGGGCTCGATCCCAGGACCCTGGGATCATGACCTGAGCCAAAGGCAGATGCTTAACGACTGAGCTACCCAGGAGCCCCAAGAACTTGTTTTTTAAATCTCCTTTGACTATAAATAATAACAAATGGCCAATCACACATAATTTCAAAAGCAGACATTGACAAATTAATATATATTTCTCCCAGGCTCTTGGAAAAGCAAAGAAAGAAGGCTGATTAGTGCTTACATTTTCCTGGTTTGGCTGGAATTCGAATCACAGTGGGCTTCCTGGTGGGTGCTGGTTGAACTGCTCTTTCTTTTGTTGGTTCTGTTTTTATGGGGAGCTGAAAGGGATCTAATGAAAAACAGTTTATTTTGCATGTTTTAGTTAACATGGACTCAAACAAAAAATCTCATTCATAATGAAAGAGTCATATTTTCATGCCCCAGGGAAAACTATTCATGGATAAACAAAATCTCAGTTTGCAGAGACAAAAACAAAGTCAGAGCTCATGAAAGGAAATAACTTGGTGCTCTGTAAATAATTCATGTGGCTTTTCTTCCTCTCTGATGAGAGATATCCAGGACAATCTAGAATTATGTAGAAGCTATCTTTCATGGGAGTATAATCATTTCATAAGTGTCGCCTGAAAATGAGGGGCAATTGAAATGAGGAGCCAATGTCCCCCCTCTTGTGAGGCCTCCCAGATCCCCCAGAAAAGGTCTTTTCTCCCCCACACTCCTGTGCCTGGCCCAGAAAACTGATCCATAAGGCTCACCAAGAGCCTCCATCCTACCCAGCACCGTGCCTGAGCGTCAGTCGTTTAGTAAAACCATACTTCAGTTAACATGAAAATGGAAAGTGTTTTATCCTGGAAATAAAATAAGACATCTTCCTTCAAACATTTAATTTAGGGGCAAGGCACCGGCTTAGCATTTCTCCATCTTAACGGATTCATTTAAAATTGACAATATATGCTCAGAGAAAGGTTTTTTTTTTTTTTGTAAAGATTTTATTTATTTATTTGAGAGAGAGAATGAGAGAGAGAGAGAGAGAGCATGAGAGGGGGTAGGGTCAGAAGGAGAAGCAGACTCCCTGCCGAGCAGGGAGCCCGATGTGGGACTCGATCCTGGGACTCCAGGATCATGACCTGAGCCGAAGGCAGTCACTTAACCAACTGAGCCACCCAGGCGCCCCATCCCACCCAGGCGCCCCATCAGAGAAAGTATTTTTAAACAAAGACATAAATACCGAACTTTTTTTTTTACTGAAAGGAATAGTCTTTTTTTTTTTCTTTAATGTAAATATTCTTTTCAGTACTTCGGGAAAATGACCATACAATTTTTTAAAGATGAGAAATCTAAAAATAAATAGATTAGCAAAAATAAAATAAATGCTGTATAATGGATACTCTATGTAGCACACAGGCTCTCTTGAGGCCTCCTTTGCCCTGAATTCTACAAGAGGCAGAATGAGTATATGCTCTAATTCTGCACCTGTTCTATAGACTCTTCACTATAGGGAGATACTCCCTGTAAAAACAACATACACACACCATAGCTCCTGTGATGAACAGCATTCATATTCTGCTGACTGTGAGCTGTAGTTTGAGAAGCACCTTTTGCCGACCAGCTATTTTCAGGACACACGAAGAGCTGAGCTAAGGATAAGAAGACCATTCAGTCCCCTGCTACCTGACCTTCCCTCCCCACCTCCCCCAGCTCCCAGGCAACCCTACCATCATCCATGCCACCAAAGGCATCATCACTCACTCACGAGCCATTTGCTCACATGTGTACGTCTACCATGTGCCAGGAACAGTGGTAGGTGGGGAGGTGACTGTGGTACAGTACGATCCCATTTATTATCTACCACCTAGGAATGGCCCTCAGGTGGCGTGCCAGGTAAAAACAATTATTACTAGGCTACTGAGGAAAAAAAAAGTATATTAGATGACTCTTTTATGGAAACCTATTAGTTCACAAGGGAGGCAAGTCTTGTGTAAACCAACTCAGGGGGGCGCCTGGGTGACTTAGTCGTTAAGCATCTGCCTTCCGCTCAGGTCATGATCCCAGCGTCTTGAGTTCGAGCCCCACATTGGGCTCCCTGCTCTGCGGGAAGCCTGCTTCTCCCTCTCCCACTCCCCCTGCTTGTGTTCCCTCTCTTGCTGTGTCTGTCTCTGTCAAATAAATAAATAAAATCTTAAAAAACAAAACAAAACTCAGGATTATCAAAACAGTATCAAACTTGAAAAAAAGGCTCTTGTAATAATATAACTCTCTTCCACTGTAACCTATGTCCTCACAAAACAAAGTTCCTTCTTTTAGGGCTAACCAAATTTTAAAATTCTATATTTTGTTATAGCATTTCAATTTATTGTAAAAATGGGAAACATTAAGAAATCCATGATGGAAAGTCTCCTGTAATCCCATCCCTCCAGTAATAATGAAAATTTGGTGTATCTGCCTACAGATTTTTTACACTATTGCATGTATTATTACGTAGATATTTTGATAAACAAGAAAAACAGGATTTTATATCTTGCCTTGTAATTTGCTTTTTCACTTTTGTTCACTCAAAATTGATTGGATGTCTGCTACAAATCAAATACTATTCTAGGTGCTGGGAATACTTCAGTGAACAAAGCAAAAAACGCTGCTCTCATGGCACGTACATTCTAGCAGGGAGATGGAGATAATAAACAGTAAATGTAATAGTAAGTAGCTCATTTGGTATACCACGTGAGAAGTACTACTGAAAAAGGAAAAAGTAAAGCATGGTGAGAGACTTCCAACTGTGGGGAGAATGGAAGGTTGCAGCATAAAACAAGAGTGCAGGGGTGAGGGGAGGGGAGTTCTCGATGACCATCTTTCCAACGACTGGATTTTACACATTCTAATAGTTCTTCCAACTTGAATAATATGCACCTGGTCTCTGGGAAGCAGCAGTGCCAATGGATAAAAAGGGGTATGTGCACTTGTACTAAAGCCCATTACTGCAAATATTACTTGCCTGTGAGCTCCCTGAATCATCTATTCTGAGTGATACTAGCTAAAGTGAAAGAATTTGAAGACCTTATGTAATCCTGGCATGCATTTTATTCAAACACAGAAACAGTATCTTCTGTGTTTATCTTTCCTTTCTATTCATCTCTCCCTACAATTGCCTTTGCTCTGCCTCCTTGTTGGAACCCACCGACTTCCCCCCCAGCTGAGGCAGACTTGACTGTCCTCCCTTCCCCCCAGTCTTGGCTGCCACATCCCATTCTTTCGGGGCTCTGTTTTCTGTCGGGAAAAGGACCAAAAATTCAAGAAAAGGATTAAGGCTGGTGACTGTTCACTGTGTTCTACCTTACAAGTGGGTGGCATTTCTGCTTTAATAGCTGCTTCTTGTACCTATAATCTTTTGGTTATTAGTATAGGCTTTTAGTTGATGTTTTTCTGGGTGGTTGTGGAGGGGGAAGAAAATCTTGAGCACGGGATGACTTCAATTATTTCCCAACTCATATTATATTCTGAACCAGAATGCCACCTACACTCTCTCACATTCCAGGAGGGAGGGCATGAATAACGGAGGCAGGGAAAGGAGAAAAGACACCAATGGATGCCTTGAGGGGCCAAGCACAGGGGCATCCAAATTATCCTTGCTGTTGGAGGACTGGGCTCAAGACACCTGCTCCAAATCCTGCACCCTGTGCAAACCTCACCTATTGCATGGAAGGGTCCAGTAATTATTATTTTTAAACCTAAAGAATTTAAATTGAAGTGGTATAGATACAATTTATATAACAAAGTACTCAGAGTGTCCTAGTTACCCACTCTTTCTCTCTTTCTTGGTCTTTATTTTTAATATCATTGGCTACTCTTTAATAATTGGTACTCAGATCATGTAAAATTATTCTACTACACATGTCTCTGGGAAAAAAAAAAAGTTCTTTCGCAATACAGTGAAGCAAGGAAAGTCTTAGTGTTCTAGTACGGCGGGCTGTTTGGCAGGAGTGAGTCTGTTTAATGACCTGCCCCAGCTGTGCTCACTGAGTCAGTGAGCTCAGCATCTGCCTCTTTGTCTGCGTGCCATTCAGGGCTATAATCCAGACAAGGTGTGAAGATTAGTGGGGAGGACACAGAGCATCACTTCAATAAGAAGGTGGAACCGGAGACCTGTTTTTTCATCTTGATGATGGTGTGCAAATCTCTTTAGCTACACAGTATGAAGTTTACTTTTTATGTCTGTTCATGAGCAAGTTATTTTCTCTCACAGAAGAAAGTGGGCAACATATAAAGCAAGAAGAGCATCTCATGTTTGGGAACTCCAGGCACTGCCACACAGGAATCTGGATCGCTGGTACTATGAAAATATTTAAAGTTCATAACCTTTGACCCAGTAGTCTCAATTCTGGAAATTTATTCTTTAGAAATAAGAGCACTAGTAGAAATGGCAATGTTTATAAGAGTGTTTACTATAGCATTTTCTGTAGAAGAAAAAGAAATCCAAAAAATTAAAAGCAATGTCCATGGATAGGGGAAATGTTGAATCAACTGTGATACACTCACACTAAGAAATATTAGGCAGGTACCAGGAAACAAGGAGTTAGACTTAGACCGACTGGACTGAAAAAAAGTAGGAAAATGTACATGAATGTACGTTTGTAAGCTTTGGTTTGAAATGTCCAAAGGCATGGAAGGCTACATATAACATTGTTCACACTGGTTACTCTTGAGGATGTGGATGGACTAGAGGGAGATAATTTTTTTTTTTCTTTTACTAAATGTTTGTATTGTTTGACTTGTTACAGCAAACGTGTTACTTTGTAACTGAAAAAAATCCAATAAAATAGATTCAACCACAACAAGAAAAGTTAACAAGATGAAGCTGAGAAATAACTCCTCTGGCCAAGCAAACCAAACCAAAAACCACTTAAAAATAAGGGAGGCGGAGGGAGAAAAAGAAAAGTCTAGTCCTTTTAGTTGGTTTTTAAAGGCAATAAATGGCCATAAAATTTTCCATAGGATAACTAGAAAAATAACTTTTTTGATTCTATTTAATAGGATTTAATGCACATGTTTTTGAATGTCTTATTTACACATATGTAGTTCAAAATAATTAGCTTTTATTTATAATCTTGAATAACAGCAATTTAGAAAAATCATATGCTAGGGGCGCCTGGGTGGCTCAGTTGTTAAGCGGCTGCCTTTGGCTCAGGTCATGATCCCGGGGTCATGGGATCGAGCCCCGCATCGGGCTCCCTGTTCTGCGGGAAGCCTGCCTCTCCCTCTCCCATTCCCCCTGCTTGTGTTCCCTCTCTCTCTGTCAAATAAATAAATAAAATCTTTAAAAAAAAAAGAGAAAGAAAAATCATATGCTATTTTTTTTTAAATTTCTACTCATCACAAAGACTGAGGATCAGTGTGATCTCTCTCTGTGGTAAAGATGACAAGAGCTAACTCCCCCCGTTTTTCACCCTAATTCTACTTATGGTTAGCGATTTCAAAACCAGGTTCCCCATCCTCTCCTGCCAAACCAGTTCCCTCATAAAGAAAACCTCTGTTACTGGCTTTTTATACAACTTTCCAAAGATACTCTGTGTGTGTGTGTGTGTGTGTGTGTGTGTGTGAACATAAACAGTAGCTAAAGTACCATGAGTATTAACTATACCTTGTGTTTTTCACCTAATCATATCTCGTTTTTCACCTAATAGTATCTTGGGGATTGGTCCATAGTAGGAAGTAATAGGGGGTGTGCCTCCTTTTTAATTAGCACACAATCGTCCACTGTGTAGATGTCCCATTATTTATTTAAGCAGTCCATTGGAGGTTACTGCAATATTCTGTAGAAGTCCTTCATTTGGGGTCCAAGAATGGGCCCTTGAAGCTCTGGAAATTGTGTATACATGAGCTAAAGGGCTGTTTTAAAGAGAGGTAAAAGATTTGCAGGATAATCAGATTCTCAAAGTTCTGTGATTCCCAGAAGGGGTTAAGAACCACAGTGCCAGGGGCACCTGAGTGGCTCAGTCGTAAGCGTCTACCTTCGGCTCAGGTCATGATCCCGGGGTCCTGGGATCCAGCCCCGCATCGGGCTCCCTGCTCGGTGGGAAGCCTGCTTCTCCCTCTCCCACTCCCCCTGCTTGTGTTCCTGCTCTCGCTGTCTCTCTCTCTGTCAAATAAATGAATAAAATCTTAAAAAAAAAAAAAAAAAAGAACCACAGTGCCATGGCTCTTATCACAGAGTTTGCTCTTGTTTTTACAGATAAAACACAAAGCATCTCAAAAAAACAAAAACAAAAAATCTCCTATCCAAATCTAAGGAACATCCATGGCATTTTTCTCTTTTGCCATAGTTATTCTGCCCTCCTTCTAGCCCCTCACACCAAACCAATTATTCCACACCTGCTGCCAAACAAGCAGCGCCTTTTACACCTCCGTCCGCATGGTCTTCATTACTAGGCTGAGAAAAACACTGATGGTAATGTAGTTTTCTGCCCATTACCTGTCTCTCATAATATGCTTGTCATCATAATTAGTTTCACCAGCCTTGGCTTGCTTTTCTGTCATTTCTTTCCCTTGAGTTCTGTTAAGAGCAGAAATCGGCTGCTAAACTATTATTCTGGTCTGTGTAATGGGGCTGACAGCAGAGGCATTCTGCCTTTTTTTTTTTTTTGACATCTGGGTATGATTTGTAAAGGTGTGAAGAGGAATTGCTAATACTTCTCAGCTGCATTTACATTAACCTGGAAGGCATTCTACCCAAGAAATGAATCCAATATTAAACTGCTTGTTTTATGAGTTTTCCTTTAATAATTTTTCTAATCTTTACAATGTTTTCACAGCTTCAGTATTTTCTGATCTCTATTTCCTGAGATTAATACAGCAACTTCATTTTATGAAAACTGCTTTATTAGATTTTCTTTCTTTTTGAGGGAAGGAAGAGGAGGGAAGACATATTTGTGAGTTCCTCTCCTTTCGTGTCAATCTCTCAGTTTCTGACTAATGCCAGGATTTAATCATCTTACTTAATCGTAAAGTTTCACAAAGAGACTATGATCCTTTATTTACAAAGGCAATGCTATTGATACACCATCAAAAAGTCACAAAGCCCCAAATCAATAAACAAACAAAAATCTCTCTACATGCTGAGGAATTCAGAGGTGATCCTAAAGGCCTCTGGAGGACGTTAAGCAGGGCGGCAACAGGGTCCAACGTACCCTCCAGAAAAATCCCTTGGGGCGCCTGGGTGGCTCAGTTGGTTAAGCGACTGCCTTTGGCTCAGGTCATGATCCTGGAGTTCCGGGATCGAGTCCCGCATCGGGCTCCCTGCTCGGCGGGGGGTCTGCTTCTCCCTCTGCCCTCTCCCCTCTCATGTGCTCTCTCTCTCTCATTCTCTCTCTCAAATAAATAAATAAAATCTTTAAAAAAAAAAAGAAGAAAAATCCCTTGGGTAGCCATAATATGGAGGATGATGGGTTTGAGGCAGAAGTTGGGGCTCAATTTAGGAGGCCACTGCAGTAACCTGGCATAAAGGCCTAACGTGGGGCAGTACAGGGGGATGGAAATGAAAGGACTCAAGAACTACTTAGAAGGTTAAACCAGCAGGTGTTGGTAACTGATTGGATGTGAAGGGCAAGAAGTAACAATAATTACTACTTAATGAGCACTTACCATGTTTCAGACAATGGGACAGGGCCTTCCTGCATAATCACATTTAATCCTCGTACTGCCTCCATGAGTAGTAGTATTACCATGTTTTATAGATGAGGAAATTGAGGCACAGTGGGGTAAACTGCCCAAAGTCACATAGCAATTAAGTGGTCGGCGGGCCTATTTGCCTCCAAGTCTAAACAAACAGCCACGGTGTGACATGTAGAAGACTCGAAGATGATCTCTAGGATTCTCTAAGGAAGGCTGGGTATATGATGGCGTTATTAAGTGAGGTGCAGAAAATAGGAAGAGGAGCAGGTTTAGAAAGATGACAAAGTAAGCATTCAGTGTAATTCCACAGTTGAGAGCAATGGTTAAAGTCAGGTAGGGCAAGCAAATTACACATTTTGCTAAGAGACTGCCTACATAATTAAATATTGTGCAACGAGGTGGTAGAAATCAAGGAACAGAAAAGGCTGAGTATGAGACATGAGACTATATTCATGTTGAATGTATACTGTTGACCTTCTTTTGGAAGATGACTGTAATTACCTGTTTGATGACAGGGAATAAATTCTCAGCAGTTATTAACCAAGTTGCCATCTCCATAGAATCCAGCAGTTTCTACAAAAGGTGGTATTTCTTTGGCTTGTGCTGTTTCCACCCCTCAACAGCTTGCTGTTGTTGGATTTACCATCCCTATCCTACCCTGAACCTTGTTAACACCAAAAAGGTTTAAATTAAAAAAATGACGTAACAAAGACTTGAAGTGTTACCTGGCTTAAGGATTCATACAAATGTTGGGTAGCAAGGGAATATAATGAAAAATACACTAGACCTAGAATAAAAAGATGACGTCTGAATCATGCCTTGGAAGCTGTTAGTGTTACAACACTGGGCAAGCTACCCATTGATTTCTCTGTCTCATTTTCTTCTGCAAACTGAGGCCAACAATACCTTGTAGAGGATTAGTCTAAGTATTAAATTAAATGATGTAGGTCTGGGTATCTAGCAGAAGGTTTGGAACACTGCAGAAGCTCAGTTTATTCTAACATCTGTCCTTCTACCCCTTATAGGCATGCTGTACATGTTGTATACGTGATAAATATTTAATAAACATGTTTGTTATCATTTAAAATACACCTGTGCTGTGCAGAATTTGGTTTCGAATCACAGAGCTTATCCCATTTTGATGCATGTTGAACATTTATAAGATGACAGCTAACCTTTTGAAAATACTACTAGGCTTATATGTTCACAAATGCTACCCAAAAAAGTAAACAGCAGTAAAAGGAATCATCAATGACAAGTAAAGCAGCTCACTTTGACAAATCAAAGGTAAGCTTTACTATCATACCCTTCATCTGAACAGTGTGAGGAAAGAAAACATACTTTCTGAATTTCCTCTTGAGAAATTTAATTGTCCTGATCCTGGCAGGAAATGTACAGCTGTTGTATTTTATTTACAAAACTTTGCATTCCCCAGGGAAGATGTTCTGTGAAGATTAGCGAAAAAAATTTTGCTACATATGGCTCGGTCCTCATTCCCGGCTTTGCTCTCGCCGGAGTCCTCCCCGGGGCCGGCGCCTCACTTGGCTCTCCCAGCGAGGCCAGCTAAAACTGAGAAGCCCTTTTGGGGCCACTGTGTGACTTGGCATCTATGAGAAGTTTCCCTTGCATTCCCCTGATGCTTGACTCTCCACCTGCCAGAATTAGGAAGCCAGCCTCACACCTAGTTTAGTCGCTAGACCCAGTCTGCTTATTTCTGGCTCATGTAGTCGTTATCAATACGTGTCTCCGTCTTTCTCTGTCTCCATTTCCCCCATTCCAGATTTTCCTGTCCCTCTCTGTCTCCATCTCCTACCCAGCTCCATGTTTCTTCATCTCTCTGTGTTTCTGTCTTACACACACACAGGCATGTGCATACACACACAGGCACACCCCTCCAGAAATTAGGTCGTAGAAACGAAAACAGCAAGTGCCATTCAAGACGCCCTCTGATGAGTTTACACTCCCTTCCACTTCTCCTTTTTACTCACCCAGAACCATCTCTGAACCAAGAGATTCTTCAACCAGGTTCCCAGCTGGTGTGGGTAAAACATCATCATCAAAACTGATGAGGTCAATGTCCCCTGGAGGCTTGCTTTGCAGAGCTGGAGCTGGGGAGATGGCCGGGGGTCCTTCTCCCAGTGACCTGAATGCTTTGGCCTGTGACGCCACTGAGAGTCGGGGAGGAACGGTGACTGGTTTCGGCAGAGCTGTAGAGTTGGGGTTTTCTAAGGAAACCGATTTCTTCGGCAACAGCGGCCGAGGAGCAGGAGTTGGGACTTTCTTCCCACCGTCAGGGCTCTCAGCCACGGGCCCTCCTCCCAGAATCTCATGATTAACACTTCGTGTAAGGCCAGCATTTGGTTTCTTTGGCAATTCAGGTTTGGTTGCTGGGATGCTCCCTACTTGCAGTGGAGAGTGCGGGGTGAGCCCTTCCCTAGGGGCCACCTTGAGTCTGTTTTCAGTCCGGGAGTCCCACTCTCCAGAAGCTCTGCTGGCAGCCGGCTTGGGAGCCACTGAGGGTTTCCCTGAGGGAACAGCAGGCCTGGGGGGGAGTGTGCGGGGAGCAATTTCCGGTTTTGCTGGCGGTCCCGAGGTTTCTTTATTTGTTTGACCCTCAAATGCTTTGATTCTTGAAATGACACTATTTTGGCTTCGTTCTGTGTTCATAATGTTCATCACTGCCTGACTCTCCAAGTCGTTGGCACTGTCCAACAAAGACTGGGGCTGGCTCAGCGAGGACTCCTTTTCTGTGGCCGTGGGGCTGGTTTTCTGGTGATTTGGTGCTTTAATGTGACTGTCTCTGGCTACTGGTCTGAGGTTGGCTTTTGATCTTGGTCTTGGCACTGGACATCTTGCAGCACTGGAATTCTCTGGACAATTCTGTTCTTCTGAAATATCAAAGACGATTAAAGGTGCCACATTTGTTGGAAGATCACTGGCTGCGACCGCCGGGGAAGGCTGGAGAGGCTTGAGAGGTGCCTGTAGTTCTGACAAGACCAAAACCCACAGACAGAAGTTGCAACATTGTAATTTAAAAGAAAAAAAAATACAAGATACACAGACTGTTTAAATATACATGTAGAATATCAAGAGATCTTGGTTTCCTTAATTAGTAAAAAGTAATTCCAAAATCAAGGGGAAATGTTTACACTCCGCTTCTCACAGGAGTGTTCAAGTTGTATTTATTCATAAGAGAAATATTCATTACATAATAGTTTTAAAACACCATTAAATTCTTGATTCCCAGGAGACTTACCACATGAACCCTTTCCTCTCGTCAGAATCCCAACATTGCTTGCTTTACTTTTCCAAAGTAACTTACTCTCATCTCTGTTATTTGAAAACAATGCTTTTTAAAAGCCTAATATCTTACACTCTGTCAAGTTTAAGTTGCTAAATATAACCTCCTTCTCAATGGGAATAAAGGGGATCAGCAGTAATACTACCATGGTTAAAAGGATGATTTTTTTTTGTGATATGAACTGGGGTGAGCCCCCGAGATTGGGGATGTGGCTCATGAGAATGATCTATTGTAATAATCACAGCAAACCAAAATAAAGGAAGCACACAGTGATCACACTCACTGGGAAGCAGAGCTCGATGCATTATGCACAAGTCACAAATTATTTAAAGCCTAGAAGCCTACTGATTACGATTACTTCCCTAGAACTAGGTCAGAATTAGGGAAGACAAATTACTTGCACTACTCTGAGGCAGATGGTTGTCTAATTCTTCTGTAAAGTCAGTCTGAGTTGCAGACGTAATAGTGTGCCTTGGAGTGGCAGCAGCATTATTATTATTTGTAGTATTAACTTGAACTTGGTTGATTTCTTTTATGACTTGTTCATAAGATGGTGGGAGCTGCAAAATAAAAGAATGAAGATTTTAGACCTCTATGGACAAGAGCCAAAGTATTAACAGTCTCACTCTTTTTATCTTTGAACTCACTTTTAAAAATAAAATGCCAAGAGAATGTAATACTTATTCACCTCAGCAGGAACCAGCTCACTGGGCCTCCAAGGGCCTGCTGCCGAAGAAGGGGGAAATCCCAGTCCCGGGGGTGGGGCTCCTGGAAACCACGAGGCCGGCCTCAGGGGCTCAGCTGCCACGATGGTGATCTCTGGGCGCCTAGCAGACAAGACCTCAGTGAGGGTTTGCAGGTTGGTAACAAGCTATCGTCTATCTGCAAATGTTCAGAGAGTAGTGAAAACAACCACTGCCCCAAAAAAGTTACATAAGAACCTCCATAGTCCTAGAAATGACCTGTCTGGCCTGGGCTATCAAGGGAGAACGAGAGTCATCTTCCAGGACTCCGGGGCTCAAAGTTAGAGATGTACCTTGAGCACACTCAGCTCTGCCTTGGTGGATAAAGATAAGGGCTAAGTAAGACCCACACCATCTCTTCATTCCAGGGTTCTGCTATCCTGCCTATACCACAAACATAATAATATACATACGGCAGAAAGTACACTGGTCAAATAGAATTGTTTTGTTTTCTGCCATTATAAAAGATCTACTCTGATATGATACCATATAAGAGGACTATCCTTTTCCTCCTCACCCAGCCTCTGCCCTAAATTCAAAATCATCTCTAAGTGTTTAGAGTTTGCATGTTCACTTCTAGACCCTGCTATGTGTGTCTGTGCTCCTGGTCAGTGTGGTATATGAATTTGATAATTAACCTGTAATACTGAGGAGCCACAATGATTCAGGCACGGCTCCTTTCATCATTTTCTTAATCTGATTCTACATTCTCGTGTTTAAACTTTATATTCAACCTCATTTCCTAACAAACACCAACTGTGTGACCCTGAACAATCAACCTCTCTGAGCCTCAGTTTTCTCATCTAACAAATAGGGATGATGATATCCGCCCTGCCTTTCTCGAGCACTTTACAGAAAATGAAAATAAAAAAGCACTGCTACTGGGGTGCCTGGGTGGCTCAGATAGTTGAGCATCTGCCTTCAGCTCAGGTCATGATCGCAGGGTCCTGGGATCAAGCCCCACGTCAGGCTCCCTACTCAGTGCAGAGTCTGCTTCTCCCTCTCCTCTGCCATTCCCTCCGCTTGTGTTCTTTGGCTCTGTCTATCTCTGTCAAATAAATAAATAAAATCTTTAAAAAAAAAAAAAAAAGCACTGCTATTATCAAAACTGGGCATATTCACGCATTCTTGTGCCAGCTCATGAAACAGTAGAACCTGCTTATTGATTAAATTTGAATTGCATTACCTAAAAACCTCTGCTTATAGCTTTTGTCTAATTAAATAATGTTAGTGGCTAATAAATACGAATCACTACCCATGCAGTAATCCTTATGACAGCCTTAAGATAGGTATGACTAGCAACATTTTTTTTTAAAGATTTTAAGTAATCTCTGTACCCAACATGGGGTTCGAACTAACAACCCCAAGATCAAGAGTTGCATGCTGTACCAACTGAGCCAGCCATGCGCCCCTGATTAGCAACATTTTAAAGATGGGGATACAGAAGCTAAGAAAAAGTTAAGCAGCTTGCCCAAGGCCACACAGTGAGAAGGCAGTGAAGTCAAAATTTGAACTCGGTTATGTCTGACTCTAAAATCCTCATTCTTCATTATTCTATACTACCCTGTAAGAAATGTGAAAGCAGGGACCATGTCTTATAAAAATCCATTCATCTATTTATCTACCTATCCATGCTTCCATTCATTCTACCATCTGTGTGTGTTTACTGGTCCTTCCTTCTATCTATCCAATGACTCTCCCCTCCCTCCTCCCTCCTTCCCTCACACCAGCCATGCAGCCATTTATCCATTCAGCTATCCATCCACCCTGCCTCTTTTTCCCTCCTTATTCTTCCATTCAATTTTCTATCTTGTCATCCATTTATTTATGCAACATTTACAAAGTAGCTAGGAGGTACAAAGCATTTCTTTGAGCAATTCTTTGAAGCAGTTACAACAGTGCTTTACATATAGCAGGTGCTTAATAAACATTTAAAAAATTAACTTCAATAAATAATCATTGCCAAAAGAACATTTTGAGGCTTGTATTGCTTCTTCTCCCACCAAAATTTTCATCATTCTAACTTACGGATTAATTCAGGAAATGTACTGGTGAGGCAGAACACTGGTTATGTAATACATTGCTTATGAAAGAGAAATATTTAACTGGCTAACTGATACATAGCAGACTTCAATTTCATTATTAGCAAAATACATGACCTCTGCTATAACCATACCTCCTATCTCGATGAAGCTCGCTCTGAAAAGAAGTCCGAGAAGCTACAGAAGAAAGAATAAACTGCTATAATACAAAATCAGTACATTCAATAAAGGTTTATATTTTTATAGGGTACATTATGGGAAAAAATTAGCTTATACTTGAAATCATAGAGGATGTATGAATTTTAACATCCTTAAGCAGAAAAGCAAATCAAACTGATCTTTTTATATGGCATAAAATTAATTTCAATTACAGATTTGAATTGCATAAGAAAACATAGATTTCAAAAATTCCCCAAAGCACATTCCATGGTTCTGAGAATAATTTGAAGAATGAAAAGAGAAAAGAAAAAACTATTAAATACAAATTGCCTGGTAAGAGCATTATGACAATGACATGACATTACAATGGGCAGAAAAAATTTTAAATATCTATTTTAATCCATATGACTGCACTTTTGTGACGTTTGTTTACAACTCTATTGTAAAGAAAGTGAAAGGGGTCCAATTTTCATCTATTTTCTCATTTTTCTGGGCTCTTATAACCTTTGAATTGTTTTATTACTTAAATTCAAAAGATAGTAATAAATGCAAAAACTGTTCACAACACTTTTATAAACATGTTTTTGCACATATTACTGTATATGCAGCACTGACTTTTCCTTTTAGCCTCAAACTCAAAAAGCTATAGATGGTTCAGACTTTTTCCAAATTTATTTTTAAATTAAATCAAGTCTTAATCATGTGATCTGGAAAATGTCACATCTGGTGTCACATATTACACATACGTGTAATGGAGAATATTATTCCTATTTTCAAGAAGCACATTCTAACAGTTCCTTTAAGAAAATCTTCAAGTACTATACTGTAAAGATATGCACACAAAGGGGAATTTGTTTCAGGTATAAACTATTTCTGCCAGTCGCCTTCATCTCTCTCTAGTACTCTACTTTTTTAATTCTTCTGACTTGAAAAGGCTGACAGTATGAATCTTTTCTTTCTTTCCTCCTATTAACTTTGGGTCCTCTCTGAACACGGAGGCTGCCAAAGCTGGGGTGCAGGGGTGGAGGTGGGAGGTGGGAATGAAATCTAGGCTGGAGATGGAGCTGCGACAGCTGAACTTATGCTGGGCTGGTCTATCAGGAGTCCTACATTCGTATCATTCGCCGATTTTTATCGAGAGCTAAACCAAGCTGAGATGCATTTTGTCTCCTGGAATAAAAGAGGACAGAGAGGCTCAAGCTCCGAGTGGCACATCTGATTTGTACAAATGGTTGCACGAAGTCAGACAGAGGCTCAGCAAGTGCGCTACAATCACGTCACCACCATCACAACAGCCGATTAGAATCAGCAGACACAACACTATTAAAAAGGTATCATGTCATTGTCACAAACATACCTCTTCCACGGGGCATTTTTGCTGTGCACTATTCATGAGTGCTAAGGGAAAAAAAGAAGGGGTTAGAGAAGAGGAAAGGGAGGGGAAAAAAAGGGGTGAACCAGCTGCCTATGCTTTAAAAGGAATTCAGGCACAACACGGATCTGCCATGCCGCTGTTTGTTCCCCCACCGGCACACCTGGATGGAAAAGGAAAGTTGATGCACCACAGTTTCAGAGAGTAAAGAAATAGGTTGTGGCAAGGAGACATCTGTACAGACCAGGACATTCACCCACATAACCCCAGTAAACCTATAGTTTTTAACAACATTGCAAAAAAAAAAAAAAAAAAAAAAACCCCAAAAAAACAAAAAACAAAAAAAACCCCTAAAAACCATTTTGCAAAATCAATTTGCTACTTCAATAAGGATTAATTTTAAAGTATGAAAACAGTACTCAAAGGGGAATCCAGTAGTCAATTTACGTTCTCTTAAATCTTTTCACTTCATTCTTCCCCTTCACACCGGAGGTGGTTAGTAACAGGAGCACCCTGGTTAGCTGAGGGGTACTCCCGCTCTGGAGGCAGCAGAACGAGGGAGAGAAAGTCTCCCAGCCTTATTGTGAATCTCCTCCACGTCCTTTGAGAATCACTGTTTTTCTGTCTCCTGCTTTGAATTTTTTTTCCTTCACATTCACTCCTCTATGAAATCTCTTTTGTCCCAATCCTTACAGAATGACTGGCTCTTTTTGTCAGTGTTGAACAAGTTTAGTGGCTAGAAATACGTTAGATTTTCATACAGCATCTCACACTGTTCCTGCTAATTTCTCAACTATCCACTTCCTCTCATTCTCACTTTCCCAGATCAAACAGATCTGGTGTAGCTGTTGCCAGGATGAACGAATTTGCCCCTGATGCTCATACAGACCAACATGTTCCTTTTAACCCCTGCCACAGATTGCTAGCTAGTCTTTTGTGCATTTCGAATTAAGGCCCCAGTTAAAAGTTATCCTATCGTTCCACAGAATTATTTTCAAACTTGTCTATTTATATGGTTAAATTCTAAGTACAAAATAAATTCATATTCAGCTGTTTATAAAAGACTGAGATCTGGATTTACAATACTAGCACTAAGAATCCTCCTCATCTCCAACAGGATCATAAGCACGGAAGGACGCTCAGTGATCATCCTACTCCAACCTTAGAGATGGGGAGGATGGGACACAGAGAAGTTAAATGAATTATCCCAGGTCACATAGCCTATTATGGGAAGGGCTGGGACCCTTTGTTCCTTGAGGCAGTTTAACAACTCGTGGAGCCAGGAGAGCTGGATAATTCAAAATCATTGATTAAATGATGATCAGATGAAATAAACACACAGAAGGGTTATAATATTATAAGCATCATTGCTATAGTACCACCTTGCCAATGAAAATCACAATAAAAATAAAATAACTCACTAACATTTCCTTGAGACTGGGTATGATTTAGACGTGTTTGACATGGTAACAAGAACATCTGTAGAGTTGAAAGCTCAATGACGTTGTAGTCAGGCAGCTTAGATTAAAATCTCAGATTTACCTCGTGAAGCCATTTCACCTTTCCGAGACTCAGTGACCCTACCATCTGTAAAATGGGGTTAACATCTACCATGCAGAGCATTGTCTTATAATGTATGTGAGCGGTTCCTGACTCACAGTAGGCATTCAGTAGCTGAATCTGAATTTCAGAGAAAAATTTTCTCTTAAAAAGTTAATGACAGGAAAAGCATGAAATTCCAGATATATCCAAGTATAATACCTTCAAAATTTTTACCCATAATATTTAGGGCTCACAAGGATAACTGCAGAAAGAAGAACCTCAGGTCTTGATTGGAACTAGTATCATTATGGAAGAATTTAAAATACAACCAGTAAAGGACTGTTGCTTTTATTTTATTTATTTTTTTTTAAAGATTTTATTTATTTGACAGAGAGAGAGATAGCGAGAGCAGGAACACAAGCAGGGGGAGTGGGAGAGGGAGAAGCAGGCTTCCCACCGAGCAGGGAGCCCGATGTGGGACTCGATCCCGGGACCCCGGAATCATGACCTGAGCCGAAGGCAGACACTTAACGACTGAGCCACCCAGGCGCCCCAAGGAATGTTGCTTTTGAAATGTGATGAAGTCTTTCTCCTTGCTGGAGAAAGATGACTAAGTACGGGATAGTAAAACAGACATTTCACTGGATTGGGTAGGCCAAAAATTGTTTACAACTTTTTCTTACAGAATGGGCAAAAAGGCAAAAGAGAAGGGAGGACACAATTATTCTTCATTCTGTATTTACACAGTATCACATGAGGATGTTTGGCCTTCTTGCCTAAACATCCAGGAATAATACAACTAACAAGTATTTCTTTTGAGTGTATGCAAAGTAACTGATACATAAGAATTAAAAGACGACTGAGTTACTGTTTGCTTTTTAAAAAAGATACCTCAAAGCAAGTTTTCCCGTTGTTTTGTCTCCTTCCTCTCTGCTAGGGCCCTATTTCACCAAATTCCTCTTTTTTTATGCGCCAGTCTGATCTCTCCGTCAATTCCTTCCCCACTGCCTACAAGTGTCTCCAAGCTTCCTCATCCTGAACAGTCACGTTCAATCTCCTCTCTGATACTCGCCCTTCCTTCTTCTGTTTACCACCAAATGTCATACAAGAGTAGCCTACCCCAGCTGTCCTCACTTCCACATATTCCATCCATTATTCAAATTGAAGTGCAGCTTCCAATGTCAGTGTTCTACTGAAACTGCTCTCCCAGAGGTCACCACTGGCCTCCTAAGGGCCACATACGATGACCTATTCTCAGCCATCTTTGGCTTGTTCTTGCTGCAGCATTAAGAGCTATTTGTGATTCACTTATTCTTTTAAAAAACCTCCCCTCCCTTAACCTCTAATGTACAGTTGTCTCCTGTTTTTTTTTTTTCCCCTGATCATTACTTTTCAGCCTTTTTTTTGGGGGGGGGGCCACTCCACTTTGGCTGCCTTCTCCCAAAGCCTTGCATGGCATAGGGGCCTCAAGGTAAAAGCAAGATCCATACTAGAGGATCTATGGGAACTCAAGTACAAATTACAGTCCCCAACAAAGAGGTCCGAAAATCCAAGAAGAAGACAGCAGACAGGACTCAGTCTCTCCTTCTTAGCAGGGAAGAATTTTGGGGGGGTCATTCACCTTTTGCCCTACAGCACCCTAAAGGCAGAACTTGGGCTCAGACATCAGTATTTCCCAAGATTCTGTCCTTTGTCATCTTCTCTGGCCTCTATGTTTTCTCTTTAAGGGTTTAGGCACTCCTGGGTTTTGCCTATAACCTTGACAACCCCAAATTATATCTCCAGCAAAAAGTTCTTGCCTAAATTCCAGACCCTAATTTTCTTTTTATATTTTCTCTGTGTCCCATCTTGTCCACACACCACCCCGCCCTCAAAGGGCTCTAAGGCAGGAATTTTCCATTTTCATATCTAAATTCCCTTCAACACATACTGTGGCATTCCCACATCTTTATAAATTCACCACCAACAAAAATAAAATGTGGGAAATGCAGAATATCCTTCTGTATTGCCACTTTACAAAATTCTCACTGCAATCGTTCAAATGCATGCTCTTCACAATCTGTGGATATCCTAAATGTATACTAAATATTGCAAATTATGTTTCTAAAAATAGGATACATTCTTCTCAGGGTGGTGACCTCAGCTCAAATAATGCAAAGAACATCTAAAATCCCTCCTTTATCGGAAACCTCATTTCAAATGGAGCTGAGAGGCTGGCGGGGGGAGCTCTCACGCTCTACCGCTTGTCGCCAATTGCAAATCCAAAGGAAGAGATGGAGCTCAGCAGATACTTCGTTGCTATGCCTTCAGGAAGAAGAAAGGCTTTCCTTCTCCCCCAGCAAAATCCCAGCCAATGAGAGACTGTCACAACTCAGTCAGTGAGAAGCCACTATATTTTAAACTCCCCAGTTTACTGCAATGGGCTTTTCCTTTATAACAGTCTTCCCAATTCCCCCCTTTTCTTACTAAAAGAATGTTCCTCTCTTTTGTTCTGCAGACTTGCCTATGGTTTTGCTGTAGCTTGCTTGTTCCACACTGCAATTCTCTGCTATTCTTGAACAAATCCATTTGGTTGGTTTAAAAAAAAAAAAAAATCCCCTCCTTATTTTTGTTTAAAACAGGTAATCCATGTTCTGTTTAGTTTCCTTAACACTAAAGGGAACTTTGCAGAGACTTTTGTTAAAAATAATGTTAAAATTCTGCACCAAGAGCAGTTTTAACCAAGAGGCTTCGTAAAGCTTT
Organism: Mirounga leonina; assembly: GCF_011800145.1. Lineage (NCBI taxonomy): Eukaryota > Metazoa > Chordata > Mammalia > Carnivora > Phocidae > Mirounga > Mirounga leonina. The sequence goes on along the minus strand of NW_023270454.1, from coordinate 34,428,792 downwards.
ATCCAAGAGGTAAGGTTGAAAGTATGAATGCACCATTTTGGAGAGAATTCTATCATGGGCCAATCTCCACAGGCATTTATACAGTTAAATAAAAACACTATAGAAACAAACGAATCAAAAAGGACAGGGTTTAACATTTTTTACACCCATCAGATGTCTCTACCTATGGAAAATGGTAAATTTATTTTAGATCATAAAAACTGACCAGATAATCCACATTTTTAAAAACAGTTTAGTTCTGTAAAAGAAAAATATTATTCTGAGGAACGGGCTTATCAATAAATGAAAGTTGAAAAGAAAGTTGAAAAACTAACTGCTTGTCTGAAATGGTTTAGTACTCCTGAGGAGAAGAGAGAAGCTACTTTTGTTGGATTCTTTGTAAGATTCATCAAATACAATCACTTGCTGGAAACCTAAACCATCATTTAAAATATCACAGGGGAAAATACAGAGCAGGAAAAAACAAACTTACATCTCTTGATAACCGCTCTAATGGATGACAAGGGTCCTTGGCTAGAAAAAGAAAGAAAGAAAACATTATTGTATTCCTTAATCCTTTTGAAGAAGAATCTTTCATAATGCCAGGTCATTTCTGGGACTCAATATGGCGCCAAGCAGCAACTCTGACATATTAGTTACTGCTTATCTCCTTACAAAACATAAATTTAAAGAAAGTTTTTAAATTGCCTTTGATATAAAATGTTTTATGGGAAATGAGAAGGCTGGTGAAGTGTATGTGCAGTGCAAATAAAAATCTGCCTTAAAATTGCTTTCATGGCTACCTACACACTGCATCTTCCAGTGATGTTTTAGATAGCACTTGAAATCAGGCAGCAATTACATGGTAATCAAAAGAATTCTGACCCCCTATATCTCTTTTGTGTTTGACATGGGATTTCCTGTCTTCTCACATCAGATCAAAATAGATCATTTTTATAGTTAATTTGATCTAACAGCATTTCTTCCTAAGATTAGAACTTAAAACATCACCACCTAAAAATGAAAGTCTTCTGGTTCCTTTGAGTTTTGTTCAATGGCTGGTTGGTCCTGGGTGTCTCTGACTGTGTGACCCTGGGCAAGTCGCAGAAATGCTTCTGAGCCTCTGTTCACTCACTGGTCAAACCATTAGCTGCAAAGGTTTGTAACCACCAGTTTGTAAGGCTGTTTGTTTTTTTAGTCTTTATTCAAACTAGTGAGACTAATTGTTTTTGGAATCATTTAGAAAAAATATACAAACCTAAAACTTTAATGATATGATTTTTTTAGGAAAAAAAAGCCTTTTTGTTTTTAAATTTTTTCACTTTTTTTCCTGAATGCTCTTAAAATTTATACTTATTTTTGATCTTATTAAATTTATGCTTGTGGTAATCTATATAAATCATCTTTCTGTTTCTTAGGTAGAGAAGATAAAACTTTGGGAAGATGCAGTAACAGATCAGGTCATTTTATGGGAGGGACACTTTAAGAATATATTATTCTGCCAGACCAAACAAAAACAACATTACAGGAGGTCTCCAAGGTCATAAAACTAGGACTGTAATATAAAAACATGTGTTTTCAGCAATACTGATTTTATGGTATCTTAAAAGAAATTCAGGTATAATTAACAGTTATAGTATCAGGTGTACAACATAATGATATCACAATTCTATACATTACTCAGTGCTCATCACAGTAAGTGTACTCTGCATCCCCTTCACCTACTTGATTCATCCTTTCACCCACTTCCCTTCTGGCAGCCACCAGTTTGTTCTCTGTATTTTAAGAATCTCATTTTTTTGTTTATCTCTTATTCGTTTGTTTCTTAAGTTCTACATGAGTGAAATCATACAGTATTTGTCTTTCTCTGACTGACTTATTCCACTTAGCATAATACCCTCTAGATCCATCCATGTTGGTTGGATAAGCAATGCTCATTTTTATTTATTTATTTTTTAGTAATCTCTACACTCAACATGGGGCTCAAACTCACAACTCTGAGATCAAGAGTTGCATGCTCTTCTGACTGAGGCAGCCAGGTGCCCCAGCAATGTTGTTATTTTTTTTTTAAGATTTTACTTATTTATTTGACGGGGGGAGGATGGGGAACAAAAGCAGGGGGAGTGGGAGAGGGAGAAGCAGGCTTCCTGCGGAGCAGGGAGCCCGATGCAGGGCTCAACCCCAGAACCCTGGGACCATGACCCGAGCCGAAGGCAGACGCTTTAACGACTGAGCCACCCAGGTGCCCCGTTATTATTATTTTTTTTAATTTTATTTATTTTAGAGAGGCGGGAAAGATAGCACGTGTGGAGGGAGAAAGAGAATATCAAGCAGACTCCACGCTAAGCGCGGAGCCTGATGTAGGGCTTGATCACAGGACTCTGAGATCATGACCTGAGCCAAAACCAGGAGTCGAATGCTTAAACGACTATACCACCTGGGTGCCCCCAGCAATGCTCATTTTTAAAAACAGTTCTTGGGGTGCCTGGGTGGCTCAGTCAGTTAAGCGTCTGCCTTCGGCTCAGGTCATGATCTCAGGGTCCTGGGATTGAGCCCCACATCTGGCTACCCGCTCAGTGAGGAGTTTGCTTCTCCCTCTCCCTCTGCTCCTCCCCTCTGCTCGTACTCTCTCTCTCTCTCCTCTCAAACAAATAAATAAAACCTAAAAAAATAAAATAAAAATAAAAAAACAAAAACAGTTCTTGAAGGCTTCCTATAATCAACTACTTGAAAAAATTAGCGAAAGGTCATGTAGAAGAGTAACAGAACTAGAATGCAAAAGGTTGACTAAAGATTGTAGGAGAGGGCGCCTGGGTGGCTCAGTCGGTTAAGCGACTGCCTTCGGCTTGGGTCATGATCCCAGGGTCCTGGGATCAAGTCCCACATCGGGCTCCCTGCTCTGCGGGGAGCCTGCTTCTCCTTCTCCCCCTCCCCCTGCTGGTGTTCCCTCTCTCGCTGTGTCTCTCTCTGTCAAATAAATAAATAAAATCTTAAAAAAAAAAAAAAAAAAAGATTGTAGGAGAAACTTCTGGGTGCAAAAGTGGAGAGACTCTGCATGTTAATATTGTGTCTGTTGATTCAAGTCAAGCAATTAATAGAATCAAAATCAGTACTTACAGGCAGGGCCAAAAAAGCCACAATTTCATGCCTATGTCCAGGCAGAGCATACGGAATGTTACTGAATGTCTATTATATCCTTGCTCATTACCATTGATCTGGTGGGATGTTATTATTTAAATAATAATATAAGTATTACCATAAATATTACCATATTACCTAAGCCGCTGTTACCTTTGTGAAGGAGGAAGGTGAACTGATTGGGGTAGAACATGGGGGTGTCTGGGTCGAAATGTCCCCGTCCCAAAAAAGATACATTGAAATCCTAATCCCAGTACCTCAGAATGTGACCTTTTTATGGAAACAGGGTCATTACAGATGTAATTAGTTAAGATGAAGTAATACTGGAGTAGGGTGGTGCCCTAATCCAATATGACTGGTGTCCTTAAAGAAAACCATGAGGAGAGAGACATAGAGGAAAGGGTCTAGATGACAATGAGGCAGAGACTGGAATTATGCAGCTGCAAGCTGAGGAATGCCAAAGATTGTCCACAAACCACCAGAAGCTAGCAAGAGGCAAGGAAGGATTCCCTTAGGATTTCAGAGGGAGCATGGCCCTGATAACACCTTGCTTTCAGACCTACAGCCTCCAGAGCTGTGAGACAATAAATTTCTGTTGTTTTAAGTCACCTAGTTTGTGGCACTTTGGTAGGGCAGTCCTGAGAAACACATATGTGGGGTCTTCTGGGCACTGAGTAGATGTGATAATTCATTGAGCCATTTACTTTGTACATACATGTTACACTTCAATAGAAAGCTGGGTTGGAGGATAGGAGGGTGGTAGAAACCTTGGCACAAAACAGAATTCTCATTGAGGTCAGCCCAGGTTCTACAATTCTCAAGATTTACATCATCATGTTTAGGCTAGCTCTATAAGCCAACCAGCCAACCAACCAAGCAACCAAACAGGCAACCAATCAGCCAACCAACCAATCAGTATCTTATGTCTAAAACAGCATTTTCTCAACTCTAAAGTTTAAAGTTCTCCTTTCTAGGTTAACAGGCTCTGTGGCAGGGAAAATAAAAAAGGAGGCAAATGATGACTCCTTTTTCTCCATCTGTATGCAGAGCAAAGGCTATAGGTGAAGGTTCCACTCTGTATTTTTTTTTTTTTTAAGATTTTATTTATATATTTGAGAGAGAGAAACAGAAACAGAGCATGAGCAGGGGGGAGGAGGCAGAGGGTAGAGGGAGAAGCAGGCTCTCCGCTGAGCAGGGAGCCTAATGCGGGGCTCGATCCCGGACCCTGAGATCATGAGCTGAGTCGAAGGCAGACGCTTAACCAACTGAGCCACCCAGGCATCCCTCCATCTCTAGTCTTAAGCCCTCATGGAAGTTCTCCCTTAGCATGAGCTCAGGTTCTTGTCTTGGCTGGGAACCTCCAGGAAGGATGGCCACAGTGGGACAGTAGACATGGCCACAGAACCACTGATCAGAGGAGGAAGCAGCAGAGCCTGGTGGTTCAGAGAGCTGGTACTAAAGTCCAAATGTTCATATGTACTCCTGGTGCCTCCACATGCTAGCTGGTGTGATTTCATGCAAATTATTTAGCTTCTCTTCTCATTCTCTCCTGTATAAAATCGGGAATAACTTAACTCCTTCATGAGGTTGTTGTGAAAAGTAAGAGGGAAAATCCATTAAAGCATCTTACACTGGGCCTGGAAAAAAGTACGTGGTCAATAACATACTACCGTTATTGCAGCTTTATCACTGTTGATGTTTGTAATCTTTAGGGACATCACAAAGCATCTGACAACACATACAACCCTTGACAGGTTCTCACATTGGGGTGTGATATCACACAGAAGGCCTAACCATTTATGTTTTTAAAAGATTTTTTTTTTTTTTTGAGATTTACTTTGCTCTCCTCTGGTTTCTGCTGTTCCAATGGAGCCTGAGCCTAGGCCACTTGGCAAAACAAAGGACTGCCAAAGTGCATCTTCACTCCATTCTACACGTATAAACTTATGTCCTGGCCCTCGGCAGAGTTGATCTGGAGCTTCTTCCTTCTGCTCTTCAAGTACTGCTGCCCTTTGCTCTTAAGGGACAGATAAAAACCACTCCTGCCATGTGACAAAGACCCTTCTAGGAGGGAAATGAAGGGTTACGGGACACAGCTTTCAGATTCTGAGAAGAACCGAAAGCTGAGGTCAAGACAGAATAGTGCCAGGTCTAATCCTGATGACTTATCTTCCTCCAGGACTCTGGGGGAGCTCCCTGGCTGTTCAGAGTCCCCTTCTATCCTTTCTTCCCACACTTTTACAGTAAGCCCTTTTTAGGCTGTGTTTTGGGTCACTGTCTACTACCGCATTTGCACATGGCCTTAGTGTTAAGGTGTTTTTAAGAAAGAAAATTGCATCTTAAAAGAGTTTAACGTAACGAAACGGATTTCTAATAAGATTTCAGCAATGAAGATGATGATGAAAACTGCTTACTCTTACATATGCCAAACACAAGATCTTTTTTACAAATGAAGAAAATAAGGTGTAGAGGTTAGGTATTTTGTCTGCAGTCACGTAGCTGGTAAGTGGCAGAACCAGATGTGAATTTACTACCATCTCATTACAGTCCAGAAGATTCATGCTTGAGTGGATGGATAAAAGTTTCTAGATGCTTTACAAAGTTCAATATGTAGGCAAGTATCCTCAAGCACAAAGCTAATCCAAAAAATTTCACATTGGAGTCACCTCCAGACTCTGCAGATGTAGGAGAAAACAAAATAAAAGTTCCTAGGCATGACGTTTTGATATTGTCAAAAAAAACAAAGCAAACCATAATGTTCATTCCTAATCTCACCTAAGAAAATCCAATTGGATCATGTTTTATTTATCATAATGAAACAGAGTCTAAAAAGTATATATTTATAGAGATTTTATTTATTTGTCAGAGAGAGAGCACAAGCAGGGGGAGAGGCACACAGAGGGAGAGGGGGAAGCATGCCTCCCACTGAGCAGGGAGCCCAACGTGGGGCTTGATCCCAGGATCCCGGGATCATGACCTGAGCCGAAGGCAGACGCTTAACCGACTGAGCCACCCAGGTGTCCCCTTAAAAATATTTATACAACTTTCAAAGCAATATCTTATTTCGAAGCTTTAAATAATTTCCCCTGCCCCCTCTCTCTGGTAAGGAAAACTGTTTCCACAAACCAGAACAATACCTTCAAGTGCCCATCATCTTTATCACACCTGGTTTTGGAGTTCCTTCCTTCTCTGTGCAGAGGCAACTGAATATATGGTTAAAAATATATTCTTTGTAAAAACACTCAATTAAAGCCATGGGCACATCATTAAAGTACTAGTCAGTAAAGTTATTTGCTTAACAAAGAGCTAAGCTAATGTGATCTAGAGGTGAGCCCTCTGATCAAGCTGATAAACCTGCCAGAGAACATAAAGTTTATCTCTTTGTACCATCTTCTCCAAAGGCTCTCAACATTTGGATTGATTCACCTCCACTTCCTAGCAGAAAGGTTTAATCAAATTTGTGTAATTTTTGCAGACTGGAAGAGGTATTCTGTTTCATCCATTCTCATACAACCAATGTTTATTACATATATAATATGTAATATTGTATATCCATACATCCCTACATATATACATACATAGAAGACACTAGGAATGCCTTGAAGGCATAGACTCTGCTCTCAGTGAGAAAGACAAATATTGCAACTGCCTTTCTATTAATAGTATGTAGGGGTAGGCAAAAGGTGCTATGGATGTAAAGAAGGTATATATCACTCCATCTTGGGGTCTTAGGGCAAGGCTTCCAAAACGTGACATGTGTATTGACGGAGACTAAAGAATGTGTAGGAGGAAAGGTTCTGAATAGGGAGTGACAGGCAGCATGTGCAACAAAAGACCAGGAGCAAGGGGGACAGCTGAACATGGTTTGAGCACAGCATATAAGGAAGCCATGGTAAGACGTAAAAAGGGACTGGAACTCAAATGCCATGCCAAAGTGAGAACGTGCCATAAAGGTAAATGCTGATGCCAGGCATCACCAGCCAGGTTAAACACTAAGAATCTATGGGTCAAGGATATTACAGCAAAGTGTCTCAAAAGCAAGTAAGAATTTATCAGGGCCATCTCCTTAGAACAAGCATTTTGACCATAGCTGGTCTGTATGTACCAACCATGGTATTCGTAGCATGCCTGTCTTTAAAAAAGCATTAATGAATAAACCCTGGAGTGCCAGTATTCTGTCTTAAAACTGTGGGCTGATCCACATTTTTAGGAACTAAATATATTGATGATAGGACTGACACACTAATATTTGATGAGATAAATAATGAGTGGAGGTGGGGAAGATAGAGGTGAGCAAGAGGAGGTTTCTGGAAGTGCCAGGAAGGCAATGGAGAAGTCTAGGGTGCTTTATTTATGCATGCAATTATTCATCTATGGACCTCTCACTATGTAGCTGGCATTATACCACAAACGGGAGACACCGATATGAATATACAACCTCTGCCCTCAAGAAGAATGCAGTCATGTTGATAAGATCAATAAATAAAAGATTAAAAAATGTGAAAAAAATGTTACACAAGGTATTGTAAGAGGTTAGAAGAGGGGTGTCTAACTTTAGCTCTAGGAGAGTTGAAAACAGAGCTGATGCTTGAATAGAGCGAATACAAGTTCTCGTCCTTAGCACTACGGACATCTCTTAAAGATGAGGGGTTGTCCTATTTATTACAGGATGATGGGCAGCATCCCTGGCCTCTACCTACTGGATACCAAAAGCATACTTTCTCCCACCCCCTGCCAGCTGTGACAACCCAAAATGTCTCCAGACATTGCCAAATGTCCTCTGGGCAGGTACTGGGCAGGGGAGAATCACCCTCACTTGAGAACCACTAAGTTAGTGGCAACAAAACAGAGCGATAGGATTTATATGGATGCAAAAGAAGCTGACTTTGCCATTTCTGGTTGCCAAGTTGATGGTGGCAGTAGTGGAATAAAATTGGGGGCTGGATGTGAAAGAACAGGACAAACGCAATGAGAAGGAGAGAAGAAAAAAGTAAAAGGAATTTCTAGCACCAAGAACAGTTTTAGAAAAGTGGTACTCTGGTGATAACAGGTCAAAAAATGAGTCTTTCTCTGATGGAACATTTTTTCATTCTATGGAAAGAAAAAAAAAAAAACCCTTTCTAAGTCAGGTGTTTATAAATCAAGGATTGCCTACACTTAAAAAAATGATAGTTATTTCAGGACTACAATAAGCAAAACTTCTTGACTTGTTCCATTTCAAAAAACAAAAGCCCCCAAAACCAAAACACCTTATATGTACTTTTATGAACAAAGCCTTGGGCCAACCCTGATTTGCTTCTCAAAACAGAAAACAATAATGTTATTATCATGACAAATACTGTGTTTTCATCTTGTGTATCAGTCCAACTTTTATCATCCTATGTTACCTGGTAGAATAAGGTAATATTACATAATGGGAAAAGAAAGTATGAGTTAGTAAATAATATTGTGCTACTGAGACAAATATAGAGCTATAATGCCATTTTAATAATGCCTAAATTAATATCATCATCATCATAATACATAGAGCCATATATGATAAACTGTAGGGAATGGAAAAGAATAGTGTATTACTTGAAATTAATGAACACAATTACGCATTAGTTCTAAAATTCTGATGAACCTCTATAGTTTAAAGTCTGGGTATAGACAAGGAGGTGAATTCCTTCTTAAGAATTAGAGAAAGATGAATAAAGAAAAATAATTGAGGGGGCGCCTAGGTGGCTCAGATGGTTGAGCGTCTGCCTTCGGCTCAGGTCATGATCCCAGGGTCCTGGGATCGAGCCCCACATTGGGCTTCTGGCTCAGCAAGGAGTCTGCTTCTCCTTCTCCCTCTGCCTCTCCCACTGCACATGCTCTCTCTCTCTGTATCTCTGTGTCTCAAATGAATAAATAAAAAAATCTTAAAAAAAGAAAAATAATTGAGATCCAGCCAAATGGCTTTTGCTAAAGCTAAAAACTATTAAAACTATAAAATATTTCTATTAATACTCTGAAAGCTTTAGGAAAAAAGTTATAGGAGTTCTGATTTCATTTTTTTATCACCATTGACAGCTCAATTATAGTAATTAAGATCTATAATACAACATCAAGTTACAATGGGAATTTTTCTACTTAATCTTTTTCAAAGCAAGCAAATCGTATCTGTGACTTTTACACAGTTTCAGAACAAATAAAGCCAATACATATTTAAATGAGGTTTCATTAATACACCCTACCCATTATAAATTTGTAAAATGAGGTTTTTTTGGTCTTTTTTTTAAAGATTTATTTAGGGACATCTGGGTGGCTCAGTTGGTTAAGTGTCTGCCTTCAGCTCAGGTCATGATCCTGGGGTCCTGGGATCGAGCCCTACATTGGGCTCCTTGCTCAAAAGGGAGTTGCTTCTCCCTCTGCCTGCCGCTCCCCCTGCTTGTGCTCTCTCTCTCTGTCTCTGACAAACAAATAAAATCTTAAAAAAAAAAAAAAGATTTATTTATTTGAGAGAAAGACAGAGAGAGCAGAGGGAGAGGGAGACAAACAGACTCCCCACTTAACGAACTGAGCCATCCAGGCGCCCTGTAAAATGAGTTCTATTAACAGTCATATCTGTGAGCATAAAAAATATGGAGGAGGACAGGTGGAGAAAAAGCAAATAGGATGCATGATGTACCTCCTGGGGCATCATGACTATAGTGGGAAGAATAAAGAATTTGAAGCCAGCCAGATACCTGCTTTCCTATTTCCAACTTACTTATTTGCTGGAACTGTTTTCTTTGTTTTCTTTCTAATGTCTATCTTATGACTCGTTACTAAGTTTGAATGAAAAAAAAAAACCTACATAAAATATACAGCACAGAGCTTGGCACATATTAGAGTCTCAAAAAATGTTGCTTGTATTTCCTATTTTCCAATACACAATTTTGTCTAGTCCATAATTGTATGAGGCTGGAATTTCGGGGGCTAGCCTACGAACACCAGTTGAATTACCCTATAGTTATCATAACCTTATAAATTCAAATAACTGATCATTTGCATTTCAGTTGCAATTATTATTCACTACTTACAACCCTTCTGAGATTCACAATGCATACTTCTCATATACCAAATCTCCTACCAAGCTGAAACAATAACAAAGCCAAGAGAACAAAATAGACTGACAAGCTTCTGTGATCACTGTATTATCCCTACTGAGAACACAGATCTCTCTCTCTATTCCTTTCCGGCACCCTTTCCATGATGTTTTTCACAAAATGGACATGGTGATCAGTAGCTCTAAAGAGTTTCATATTTCTTTAGCTCTTTTAAACAAAAAAAACCCACAAGTGTTCAAAGATCCTGGAAGAGGCTTTCAACTCTACTATTAATAACTACAGTACATTAAAAATTAGAATATGTTGCCCTGTCCTTCCCATTCTTTGTTTTCTCTGGGTTTTTTTCCCCTACACACGAATGTCTTGACTTCCTAATTAGACTGCCAACTTCTCTACTCATTTTTATAGTGCAAGTCAGTGGAACTGTATCATGTGCTCACCGAACTCCTGTGAACTCAATACTACTCACAGAGAGAAATAAATATAATTTGAATAGTACAGGCAATCCCACCTACAATTTACTTAATAAGCAAATCCCCCCAAATAATTTTGCTGCTGGTTTTGTTCTGCCGGTCTTTATTCCCAGTTACATCTTCTTGTATGCTCACTTTGCTAAGACTGTCTGGGTCTAATATTTAACAATAGGTATTCTTCATACAAAATGTCACCTTGATGAACATCTGATACTCAAGAGAAGGAAAACTGGCCAGGTTTGCCTTAAGAAATGGTACATTACTATTTTTTTAAAGATTTTATTTATTTTAGGGACGCCTGGGTAGCTCAGTTGGTTAAGCATCTGCCTTCGGCTCAGGTCATGATCCCAGGGTCCTGGGATCGAGCCCCGCATCGGGCTCCCTGCTTGGCAGGGAGCCTGCTTCTCCTTCTCCCTCTACTGTTCCCCCTGCTTGTGCTGTCTTGCTCTGTCAAATAAATAAATAAAATCTTTTTTATTTATTTAATTAGAGAGAGAGCGAGAGAGCACACGAGCCAGGGGGAGGAGCAGAGGGAGAGGGAGAAGCAGACTGCCCGCTCAGCAGGGAGCCTGATGTGTGGCTCGATCCCAGGAGCTTGGGATCATGACCTGAGCCGAATGCAGCAGCTCAACCAACTGAGCCACCTAGGAGCCCCAAGAAATGGTACATTAGACTCCAACATGGCACCTAATTTGGCAACAAACACTGTACTTCGAGTGTCAATTAATAGAAATCTCGGGGGTCAATCAGCCTAATCACACATTTTCATTGTACTGTATCTTTAGAACCTGTTTGTTTATTATATTTAAATCTCTAGTAATTCCCAACTAATAAGGAGCACAAAATCTTCCCTGGTGTGCTAAATTTCGAACCATGTATGATATACAACAACATACAGTGAGATTAATCAGAAAAAACTTATCTGAGTAGGTTATCTTATATGATGTAGAACACATACAACTAATTTTGAGAGGAGATATAGGGCATAATGTTTACTCAGCACCTAAGAAAGGTGGTATTTACTGTAACATGGGGCAGCAGGATCTTTAACCTCGTCAAATGTGAACACAAAAAAGGTTGAAAACTAATGATCTGAAGTGTGACTGTGTTCAATAAACATCTACTGAATAAACCAAGGAATTAATAACCAAAATATATTTTTTCTAGGGTTATATATTTCATCCACAGCCTATCTAAAGTGATCTGTAGAAAGAGTTTTAACAGAAAACCTAGAAAGACAAAAAGGGATAAAATCTAATCCTCTCTTTTCTGGATATACAGCAATATAGTAGGATTAAATTTTATGATTCCAAGTTATTTGTTGGTAAAACGCAAAAAAAGGGATAGCATAGTATTTTGTTTTTTTAAGATCTTATTTACGTATTTGCCAGAGAGAGAGAGAAAGAGAGCACAAGCAGGAGGGAAGTGGCAGGCAGAGGGGGAAAGCAGGCTCCCCGCTAAGCAAGGAGCCCGATGAGGGACTTGATCCCAGAACCCTGGGATCATGACCTGAGCCGAAGGCAGATGCTTAACTGACTGAGCCACCCAGGCGTTCCAGGATAGCACAGTTCTTAAAGGGTATCCATTGTATGCCAGGAAAAAGTGACGGGAATAAGAAAATGTTAGACAAATATAAGGCAGTTGCAGTTTGAAACATCCCAACTGCATCCAGAGACTGATTTTTCAAATTTTGTTTTATTAGCTGGTTATTTCTATATTTTTGACCAAAACACAATCATTCACTTAACTGTTAAGAGCAAATATTCAATTTTCAGGAAATTTAATGCTTATGCAATTCCAGGTATTATGCTAAGTACCAAAGAAACAAGATCAACTAGGACATGGACCCTGCCCGTAATATGCTTGTAGTTTAGTCAGAAGCCTAGACAAGAGAAGAGCTTATGATCTGCTTGTGTTTGGTTTTTCTTAAAATTAGGACTTTCATATACTTTTTACCTTTTATCAGAAGTATTCTGGTGTGTTATTTCCTCTACTAGACTACAAAGTCCTTCTCAGGCAATGCACATATTGGAACGGTGCTAAAACTTAAATTAAAAAAAAAAAAAACTATGGCAAATTTTTTAAATTATAGCAATTTTTAAAGTCCTCTCAGCATGTTCAGATTCTATGCCATGTAATATTTTAGATCATATGTAAAGAACAAGTCTTCCTAAAACAACTGACTCATCCAATTATACCCTATTTAACAATGACTTTTAAAGAATGTAGAGAGAAGGGGCACCTGGGTGGCTCAGATGGTTAAGCATCTGCCTTTGGCTCAGGTCATGATCCCAGGGTCCTGGGATTGAGTCCCACAATGGGCTCCCTGCTCCTTGGGAGCCTGCTTCTCCCTCTGCCTCTTATGAATAAATAAATAAAATCTTTAAAAAAAAAAAAAAGGGTGCCTGGGTGGCTCAGTTGGTTAAGCGACTGCCTTCGGCTCAGGTCATGATCCTGGAGTCCCAGGATGGAGTCCCGCATCAGGCTCCCTGCTCGGCAGGGAGTCTGCTTCTCCCTCTGACCCTCCTCCCTCTCAGGCTCTCTGTCTCTCATTCTCTCTCTCTCAAATAAATAAATAAAATCTTTAAAAAAAAAAAAGAAGAAGAATGTAGAGAGAAGTTCTTAGAAAAAAAAAAAAAAAGACTAGAAAACCCACACCCTTCTCTAAAACCTGACATCCTGGTTTCCAAAACTACATGCATCAGAGCTTCTACCTAAAAAGATTGATACATCCCTTTGGACACTTCTTTATGGACATTCAAGGAAAACCTGGTATTAAGTCCTGTGACAGACATGAGACTGGTCTGGGACCCTACCTGGCAAGAGAAATCAGAACATGGAAAGTTTGGCAGAAACCCAAAGAGTTACTAGGTCATACTACAGAAGGAAAAATTAAAAGCAGATTTCCCTACATCACAGTCCATATATGGAGTCCTAACACCTACACAATAAGAAACATCAAGTAAAAAAGCCCTCTGTCCAAAGATGAAAGAATGCTCAAGGAGAAAAGAAGGGGAAAAATTTCTCAAAACCTACTAGTTTATCACCTACCTGGAAACACCTGCTTTATGGTGTTTGTTTTTTCTAAATATATAAATATTCCAATACGTTCATTCCCATCAATACACATAATCTACTTTTGTCTTCCCTTGGCTCTATGATGCAAAATTAATAGAAGACAGTGGAATGTAGAAAGTGGTAAGGACACTGCCTCCCACACTTGCTGCTGTGAACTCAGAGGCGTACCTGGTAACACTCTCGATGTGAGAGTTACGGAGAAGAGTTCTTAATTCTTACATTTCTGGCTATCACTTTTAGTTATCTTTTACTTCCTTTTTTTTTAAGATTTTATCAATTTATTTGACAGAGAGAGAGAGAGACAGCGAGAGAGGGAACACAAGCAGGGGGAGTGGGAGAGGGAGAAGCAGGCTTTCCCGCTGAGCAGGGAGCCCCATGTGGGGCTCGATCCCAGGACCCTGGGATCATGACCTGAGCTGAAGGCAGATGCTTAACGACTGAGCCACCCAGGCGCCCCAATCTTTTTACTTCCTTAATGCATGAACAAATCTAATACTTTAAAAATAATCTGAAATTAACTAATGATGTAGTGTATGGTGATTAACATAACAATAAAAAATTAAAAAAAAAAACCCTGAAATTAACTATTCTTTTAGGGACATTGAAAATCAAAGGAACATATATATATGGGTAAGAAAATGACAATATCTGATTAATAAAGTATTTTAATTTTAGGTCATACACGAAAGGGTAGGAAGGAGGGAAAGATGAAAAGTGGAATTAGACTCCATATACAACCTGATAAACCTATCAAAGTAAAAGTGGGTGGATTATTTAGCGGAGATACAATTAGTATTGACCAATATTTTGGGGTTTTGTTTTGACATCATTCCTGACCCATTTTGAATCATTCAGTATTGAAACCTAGAAGACATAACTGCATAGCACAAGTGCCTGGTATTTCTTAATGATGTGGCAATCAAAATCAGCACTAAAACTCAAAAGGTCCAGAAGCAGCTCATATTTGGAGCTGAGTTAGCAAAAAAATATGTTAAAAACAAAGTGGTGTGTGCATGCATATGAATATTTGGAAAGATGTCTTTTTTTTTTTTTAAGATTTTATTTATTTATTTGAGAGAGAGAGAATGAGAGACAGAGAGCATGAGAGGGAGGAGGGTCAGAGGGAGAAGCAGACTCCCTGCCAAGCAGGGAGCCCGATGCGGGACTCGATCCAGGGACTCCAGGATCATGACCTGAGCCGAAGGCAGTCGCTTAACCAACTGAGCCACCCAGGTGTCCTGGAAAGATGTCTTAACCTTAGCATTCCAATGAGACCAAATTCGTCTTAATTAAAATTCAGCATCTTACGGGCAAGGGTCCATGTCCCAGTATAATATTCTCTTATAAAAAATAAAACCTTACTATTAATAAAAACATATGAAAAATCAGAGGGTTTAGTAAAAGGCAGCAGAGAAATAAAAAAGGTGAGAAACATGATTTTGTGTTTCTCCATTCTTTATGGGATTAAAATAACACTGCCTCAAGGGATGATAGCTTGCTATTTTTCACTGCAAAAACAAATACATATTTTAAGCATCTGAAACTGACCAAAATATTAATTAAGTGATGCTCCCAACAAGTTAGAAAGAAATTAGGTCAGTCTGAAACCCTGACTTTAAAAATCTAAAAAAGGTCTTACTTCTAAAATGTTAGCTCTATTTTTTATTTAAAATATCGAGGCAGATAGTTTTAAAAAGCTAGGTTTAAATGTTATTAATAAAAATAATAAATTATTTAGATTATAGGATGCTACAAGATTTTTCTACACTAATAATTTTAAGTATCTTTTAAAGGAGAGTGCCATAGCCACCCATTTCTCACTTATAATCTCTTGATCAAAGGTATTAAGTTGGCTAAAGCCCTTCCTTTTGCCCTTTGTAAAATGTATTACATTTCTATCTTTTCACCAAATCTTAGTAATATCTAAAGCAGATAGACTTAATCAATGGTGGAGGAAACAATGAAGCAATAAACATATACACAACAGCAAAAACCTAATCAATATAATTTCATATATTAAAGGCCTTAAGAAAGCCTTTATTTTACTAATAAAAACAAATAATTGTTCGAAGTTTTTATTCAAATTCCAGTTAGTTAATCTACAGTGTAATATTAGTTTCAGGCATACAATATAGTGATTCACACTTTCATACATCACCCAGTGCTCATCACAAGTGCATTCCTTAATCCCCATCCTCTATTTCACCCATCTCCCCACCCACCTCCCCTCCAGTAACCATCAGTGTGTTCTCTGTAGTTAAGAGTCTGTTTCTTGGTTTGCCTCTCTCTGTTTTTCCCCCTTGCTAGTTTGTTTCCTTTCTTTCTTAAATTCCAGGTATGAATGAAATCATATATTTGTCTTTCTCTGACTGACTTACTGAACCTAGCATAAAATACTCTTTGGCTCCATCCATTTCATCGCAAATGGCAATATTTCATTTTTTATGGTTGAGTAATATTCCACTGCATGTATACACCACATCTTCTTTTTGCTTTCTCACATCTAGGGTTAGTATTAGGGCTAGGGCCAGGATTAAGGTTAAGTAAGACCAGGGTGAGGGTATGTGCCTCATATCTTGCAGGTCAGAGACGACCGAGGGTTAGGTTTACGGTTAGGGTTCAAGTTAGGGGTTAGGAGTTAGGCTTCTGGTTTGTGCCTGGCATCCTGCAGTTCAGGGACCTCTTCAGGGAATAAAACCAGGCTTTGCTGGCGGCGAAGAATAGACACGGCTGAGATCTACTGAACTGAGGCAAGGAGTTGCCTTGGGGCTCCAGATCCTCTTCTTTAAATAGAAACAAATTTTTTAAAATTCATTTAACCGAGTCCTTCAAAAACAGGCAGTTCTTAAAGAGTTTCTGTTAAAGCCAAAGACTTTGACCAAGAATGTAAGACGGAACACAGAAACAGCTGAGTTCATTCTAACAACACATGATTTGTTCTCTGGGAACTGGAACAGAAACTTCAACAGTGAGTAGGCATGAAAACTTTTACTGCAAATATTCAATAACTTCTCCATTATATAAGAAGTGCAAGCAGTGTGCACATCAGCTAATATCTATTTTTTGCAAAGCCACTGAAAAACCTTACCCCTGGAGAGCAAGAATATATGTGGTAGCTAAAGGACTTAAAGTTTTTTAAAATTATGACTATCAAGAGTTATATGAAATTACCCAACAGGTACAGCAGTAGACAGGTATAGGCTGGGGAGCAGAAAAGCAGATTTTAGGATACATATTATGTATTTGAGGATACCTTCATTTAAGTGTATGACTTCATTAAGCCTGTAGGCACTGAGTCCATCTGCCCTCAAACAGGTAGTTCTATATTTACAGGATTCAAAAAAGACTCACAGAGAGTACAATGTGCCTCCTATAAGCATCAGAAGGAGGCAGAAAGGAGGGGAGCAAGAAGATAACAGAAGAGGATGTAGGACAGAACCGCAGGTATGGGGTCCAGCTGAACAAAGGATGGAGCACTACATATGAGGATGAGGGAAACAATGTTTCCAAACACTCTCCTCATAAGGACTCTGCCTGAGGAATGATGAAGCCCATACTGGCGCCACACTTTGAAATAAACAACGTGCTACACAGGAGATTTATGCTACCCCTGTCCCCACTCATTCTCTCCTCTTGCACTCACACTGGAGAGGAGAGGCATTTTATTTAGCTACTCTCACCAAGTCCCTCTTATGGCTGAAATGGCTTTGCACTCTGTGGCAGAGACACAAAGCATGGCCAACTGGTATTAGAATTTACTTCTGTAAGGTAGATAAACAGATCCCCAAACCGAATATTTAGTATGAGCTCACTGTATTTATTTTTTATTTTTTTAGATTTTTTAAATTTTTTATTTGAGAGAGAGAGCATGAGATGGGGAGAGGCAGATGGAGAAAGAGAGGCAGACTCCCCACCGAGCAGGGACCCAATGTGGGACACAATCCCAGAACCCCGAGATCATGACCCGAGCCGAAGGTAGACACTTAACCAACTAAGCCACCCAGGTGTCCCTGAGCTCATTATTTTTTAAAAAGTGATTTAAAAATGCTTTATTTTTAAAATCTTACTTAAAAAAACTATATATGTGTATATACAAACACATATACATACAAATACATGCACACACATATACACATACAAATATGTACTATATATTATGTATTTTTATATTTTTTTACTTATATAAGAAAAATGAGAACTTATCTACCCAGTGGTGTGCTGGCGCCAGCTCATACTGGCTTATGAGAGCTGACAAATTTTCAGAAATTTTGCAGGCCAGTTGTTAGACATAGCCATTATTAAAAATTATATAAACTTACATAAAGTATACGAACTTACAATTAACAAATCACATAAAAGCAAAAGTAATAAATACTCAAAACTTACTTCCTATTTATTTTACCACATTTTACTATTATCTATGCTCTTGAGATTATTAATGCCTATTACATCTGTATGGTGGAAATACTATATAATGATGTGCTACTGAGCAACTCTTTCCAATTCACCATCAGTGGTGTCATGTTCATAGCTTGAAATTGGCTACGGTTGGAGGGTTTACAAACAAAAATTGGCAAACCAGGGCTTAATTTATCACTTTATTGATTGTTTAGATTTAAGAAAATGTTAATAATGCAGATTCAACATAACATGTTGTGTTTGTAGAGGTTACATTATGAATAGCACAAAACACTGAGGAAACATTCTTCCGGGATTTGAATACTATTATCTGAATCCGCAAAGAAGTTGCTCAGCTCATAAAACAAAGGGGTGGAAATTCTGACATATGTTTCGGTTGTTTCACTTTCATCTTACTCATTAATATAAACAAAAATATCAACCAACATTCATATTAGAATTACACTCGGGCGCCTGGGTGGCTCAGTTGGTTGAGCGACTGCCTTCGGCTCAGGTCATGATCCTGGAGTCCCGGGATCGAGTCCCGCATCGGGCTGCCGAGCAGGGAGCCTGCTTCTCCCTCTGACCCTCTCCCCTCTCATGTGCTCTCTCTCTCTCTCTTAAATAAATAAATAAAATCTTTAAAAAAAAAAAAAGAATTACACTCAAAAGAGCTGGTTGTTAGACATTTACCAGCACACCACCGCATATGCCCCAAATGTTAACCACTATAGTTGTTTCTAAAAGGTACAGATTATGATTCGCTATCTACTTACTTTTCTGTATTTCCCAAGTTTTATATAATAAACATTATTGTTTCTATAAGTTATCTTTTAAAAAGATTTGCTGTAGCAAAAAAAACAAAAAGTAATAGATTCATGGGGTGCCTGGCTGGCTCAGTCAGTAGAGCATACAACTCCTAATCTCGGGATCGTGGGTTCGAGCCCCACACTGGGCATAGATACTACTTAAGAAAATTAAATTAGAGGTGCGCCTGGGTGGCTCAGTTGGTTAAGCGGCTGCCTTCGGCTCAGGTCGTGATCCTGGAGTCCCTGGATCGAGTCCTGCATCGGGCTCCCTGCTCAGTGGGGAGTCTGCTTCTCCCTCTGACCCTCCCCCCTCTCATGTGCTCTCTCTCATTCTCTCTCTCAAATAAATAAATAAAATCTTTAAAAAAAAAAAAAGAAAAGAAAAGAAAATTAAATTAGAAAGGTTCATGTCAAATTTATGACTTTTGAATAATTAAAGTTGCATGCAAACCATCACATAATTAATCACCTTCTGGAAACAGCAGGAGGAGATCAAATCAAGATGCCATGACAGCAGTGAAAATCCTCCCAGACTCCTTGCACAAACAGTAGCACGCCTATAACTTCAAAACCATTTACAAAAAGAAAACCATGTATTTCATAAATCTCTAGTGCTCCAGCATAAAATAAAAAGCCAAGGAGTTAATAATCAAATTAAGTGAACATAAACATTTAGAATTTAAAAGTCATTGATGTAACTATTATTCTCTTAGTATATTCTATGTTCTAGGGATTCTCCTAGTTGCCAGGGAACTAGAGTAAAAAAGATGAGCCCCTGGTCCAGTTAAGTGGAGAAGACAGGAAAGTAAACAGGCAATTTGTCTTTAAGTGGGTAATTTTAATACAGATTAGGAAATGTGAAAACATCCAAGGATATACGGAATCTTTAAAATACGTATCACAGATACAGAACTAATCATGAATGTCAATTCAAATGAAATACAACTGACAGAGAGTAAAATATAACCAAGTTTTTAAGAATAATAAAATAGATCCTCAGTGGCAAGACTGTGCAGATATGAACAGTAATATTTATCTCCTTGCAGCACCCAAAGCCAAAGTCACTCCTCAAACTCCCACAGCTCGTCCAGTGTTGGCATTTTCAGAACTAGCTTGGTATGATGGTCCAGCCTTAGATCAAACTTCTAGTGTCACTCAAGATCATCCTGCTCACACCTATAACCAATGGCTGTCACCTTTAGAATGTCTGTAAGATACACAAGTTGTTTCTGGGCCATCCTGTTATGAGAATTCCCAACAATGGAAATCAACTGAAATGAATGCATATATGGATAGATGGATGGGCAGGTAAGCAGGTGGACAAACAGGCAGATGAATAGATGGATAAACTTTTTTCTTAACCTTACTTTCAAAAAAGAAGATACATTATTTAGTAATTTGTACTACCTGTAGGTCCCACCTATCTAGGTAGCAAACATCCTTCCTATTTTATTGATGGAGTGGCAGAGAGATGAAAGCCTCGCCAAACACCTGAAGCTGGTGTCATAAAGTCACCATTTTGCTTCCAGACAGATACTCTGTTAAAACTAGGGCCATAATTTTCCTAGGAGGCATATACAGCTGTTTCGGGCTGAGGGAACCCAGTCAGATGATATTTGGGATTCTCTGTGGAATTTGGAGAGGATGAGAAGAGAAGATGGAGACAAAGAGGAAAGAGAAACATAGCTGTTGGTGGTAGGGTTAGCATCTACGACATGAGTCCAAACTCTACTTCAAATTCTACCTCATTCCCATGACCCACAACCCTGATGCCAAGGGTCTAAGAAAGCCTGGGTGGAATTCCCCTGAAAGGACAGTCAACAACAGCGGCAACTGTTCCCCCATCATCGCCACCAGCGATGTGGAACAATCCTGGGAAGTTGGGTAGGGGAGCAGGGCTACCAGATGATTTCAGCAGCCTGAGAAGACAACAGTGTTTTAAGATAACCAACACACAAATACAAATCAGAAAGGTTTTCTCTAGCTCATTTATTTTTGCAGGTAGCCTCAAAAAGGAATATACTTCTTGAGCTCCTCAGATTTCTAGTTGTTTCTAGTCCTTCTCTCAAATCAAGAAACATTCACTAATCATCTGTTCCGGATCAAACCTAGAGATACAAAGATGAACATCAGCCTTCCGGTGGGGAACCAGACTTATAAACATATAAACTATAATACAAGATGATTTGTGCTCCAGCTAGAATTATGCTGAAGTAATTAGGAAGCGATCTTCAATTTGTTCATTTTATCCCTGTGATATCAAAATGTTTCAAATAGTAACTTTGGTCCTGATTTAAAAGTTTAACATAGGGGTGCCTGGGTGGCTCAGTCGGTTGGGCGTCTGCCTTCGGCTCAGGTCATGATCCCAGGGTCCAGGGATCGAGCCCCACATCGGGCTCCATGCTCGGTGGGTAGCCTGCTTCTCCCTCTCCCTCTGCTTGTGTTCCCTCTCTGTCAAATAAATAAATAAATAAAAATCTTAAAAAAAAAAAGTTTAACATAAAGACTGTACTTGTATTTCCTTTTAACTCTTAACATTTCAGAAGTATTTGTTTTCAAACTAGGACTTTCTATAGGAACCAATGACCTTTCCTTCACTGAAGTAATTCAGCCTCGATCATTTCATCTTATACTATCTGGTGAAGCAGAATGAAAGCTGCTCACTTTGCTAATATTGAATCGCTGAAACTTAACTTTGTCACAGTAATTTTGTATGTATGTTTTTTTGGGGAAGATCTTTTTTAAAATTGTAAAGTTTTGTAACAGTTTTCGATTTATGGAAATGTTGGATTTCCTTATGCCCCACACCTACTTTCCCCTATTGTTCACATCTTACACTAATATGTGACATCTGTCACAATTATGTATGTGTTTTTAAACACTGATCATGTAAACTCTACTTTCCCATGTTTTATTTGTGAGAGATTATAGAAGATACTAGAAAAGACCTCCTACAGGAATTGGCAGAACACTGAACTATAAACACCGAGTGACAGCATTGTTCCCAGAACAACAAAAACACTGTCAAAACCCAAACATTTCTTCTCAAGGTGAAGTCATGTCCAAACTGAGGTAAGGTCATGGAGGCCTATTCACGGGGCTTGCCACTTTGACTAGCTCCATATAAAGAAAGAATATTTGGGGTGGTATTTTATAAAGAAGATAATTTACTAGTAAAAGGAAGACAAATTCAGGAGACATGAAGACTGCTACCCTTAACAGAGTTTAAAGTAAATCAGGATGGGGTGAAATTTCTGTAGATTTATTTTTAGGGTTCTAATTCCCTAAATTTAGTATAAACTACTTCAGTGCCTTGCAAAGTGCTTATCACACACAACTATTTGTTGAATATAAGTGAATCCCACTTTCAAATATGTCATTGTACAGAAACCCCCAATACATCAGTCTGATACCAAATTTGCATTCCTCAATGTTTCATGGAGATGTTACTTTCTTAAGTCATGATTCTTCCAACATCAGGCCTAACATAAAAGCAAGTTGTGGTTTTGCCTCAGGCTTAAGCAGAACAAATCTATGGGCGATCTGAAGGCTATATTCTCAACAATCACTATTTAAAAGTATTTTATTTAAATACTGAGATCAAGTCCTTTCTTTATGCAAGTTGAAGGCCAGGGAGAAGAGGGAAGAGGTGACCCACCCTCGTACAGAAAGCATCTGTTGCGTTAAGGCTACAAGTAAATTCATGAAGAATGAAGGACTTAGGACCAAGGATCCCTTTGATAGTGGGCAGACACGGTGAGTGGACTATGTGAGGAGTTTGGAGGTGTGAGGTCTAAGCCCTGCCACTACTCACTTGTGAGCATAATCACATCACTTGATGCAAATTTCCTCACCTCAAATGTGACATTATTGGATTGGATTATCTCTTCCACCCACTACACTAAAATTTTTTTAATATCAAACTTAAATAAACTCCAAGATCCCAATTTCAATTCTACTGAATAAGAATCCATCACTTAATCCAACTAGAGTGAAGGGAGCTGGACTTGATAACTGATCCATTCTAACGATAACAACAGCTAACCTAACCTGAGCACTGTTCGTTTTTGGGTTTTTTTTTAAGATTTTATTTATTTATTTGACAGAGAGAGAGAGAGATAGCAAGAGAGGGAACACAAGCAGGGGGAGGGGGAGAGGGAGAAGCAGGCTTTCTGCTGAGCAGGAAGCCCGATGTGGGGCTGGATCCCAGAACCCTGCGATGATGACCTGAGCCGAAGGCAAGACGCCCAATGACTGAGCCACCCAGGCATCCCAACTGAGTACTGTTCTAATAACTCACTTCTTTCAACTCACTTGATCCACACATCCACCCCTGGAAGTAGGTACTATTATATCCCAAATTTACAGATTGGAAAAAAAGTTTCTGTAACTTAAATGACCAAGTTCTCACAACTCGTGACTGATGAAGCCGAGATTTGATTTGAACTTGGGACAGTCTGGCTCCAGAGCCGGAGTTCTTAGCTACTATGCTTCACTATCTCACAAAAAGGTCACCTACAACCAAATGCTGAGGGGGAAACATACATACACAAAACACTTATGTAAGTGAGAATTGTGGATTGGTTAGCAAGAAACCTTGAGAACTTGCCTTCTTTCACCGAATATCCCATGGCTGGAAGATTTAAATCAGAAGCCATAGTGCAGGAAGGAAGGTGTCTTGAAAAGTATTAGAAAATGATTTAAGACTTCCATCACTTCTGGGGTTTATTCATAATATATAATATGTCAAGAAGTATATGCAAACAAATGTCTGGAAATTCATGGATCTGGATGTATTTTGTGTTGTTTTAGGAGATCCCATATTACAGAGTTTTTTCCTTTGTTTTTCCTTTTGCTGGTGGAAGAAAACAAAAATGACAGAGACCTCTATTACTTACTAAGGCACAGATCTGGTGTCAGTTTTCATAAGACAAGCAATACATTTCCCTCTTCACACAACATATTATATGGGATATGGTGTGTACATAAAATAAAGTACTACTCTGCTCTATTTTTTAAATATATTCATGGTACCCTAACCTATGTGGAAATAAATCCTAAAATCAAGGCTATAGTCTAGGATAGTCCTAAAGCCAATATATGCTAACTATGTAATTTTCATTTCTAAGTTCAATATTGTTATTGTTATTTCTTCTAATGGTATTAGATTATCTTGTGAGGTTAAAAGAAACTGAACTGCCTTTAAACTCAAATAAGACGTTTTAACTGTGAGGACATAAGGGTATCTTGGGAATTCCCACAAACAGGCTGGAAACAAGGCAGTTTCTTGCACAAGCTCTCATTTTTCCTTACTTTCTCTCGAGATCACACCATCTCTACTTTACTCTTCAAATCTCCTGCTAGAGTTGGACTCTCACTGCTTGTTCATCAGCATACATGACAGTATTCATCAGCATGTATGCCCCACCAAGCCCAAATCTAACTCATTTTCAAAGTCCAGAAAGCCTGGCTCTCAGCTGTCTTTAGCCTAAAATTTCAAGAGAAACAACTTGATTATCACAGCATATAGGTCAGAAGTCCATCAGCTACGGCCAAATGGGGCAGGGCCACGTGGAAACATGCTCACAGGTGTCTATCCTTCATCTGGGAGGCAGTTCTCAGAGGGGCCAGCGCAGGCTGGTTGCACGGCAAGCACACTACACCGCAGTATCACCCCACGGTGTCAAGAGCAGATACTGTCCAGGTCAGGGTGTTTATGCAGACGCCAGTTTATGTTCCTGGGTAGACTCCTGCATGACCAGACACCAGGGCTCCAGTACAAAGAACTCTTTAGGATCATAAATAATGCAACTGCACAGTTACTTAGGACAAAACAGATCAAACAGATCTGTCAGAAAGAACTTCTGGTTTACAGACACTTGAAGAGTGCTGATCCTGAAAAGCAGAAAGAACAATGAAACTCCTATCCAAGTGGGTTTCATCTGCTTAACTGAGGTCCAAAGCAACTGGGAGGGCCAATTTTATGTGTCAGCTAGGCTAGGCTACAGTCTCCAGTTATTCAAACATTAATTTACGTGTTGCAGTGTAAGTATTGTGTAGATGTAGTTAAAGTTCATAATCAGTTGACTTTAAGTAATGGGAGATTATCCTAGATAATCTGAGTGGGCCTGATTCAGCTGAGAGGCCTTAAGAGCAAAACAGAGCCTTCTCTCTAAAGAAAAACTCCTGCTTGTGGATGGCAGCTTCAGTCTATGGACCTACGTTCCAGCCTGCCCTTCGAGGAGATCTACTCTCTGGATTTCTGACTTGCCTAGCCAGCCTCCACAATCATACAAGCCAATTATCTGCAATTAATCTCTCAATACACATCTCCTATTGGTTCTGGTTTTTGTTTTGTTTTTTTAAATTAAACCCTAACTGTTATAGCAACTAAATAATCACTGTAATAACCCTAGGAAACAGGTATTATTATTAGACCCATGAATAGATGAGGAAACTAAAGTACAGAAAAATAAGAAACTGCCCAAGGGAACCCGGCTCCTAGGTGGGGAAGCTGGATTCTAATTCAGGCGGAACCGACGTCTGAACCCAAACACGTTACCTTCTATTCCACAGCCTTTCTGAATGATTCTACCAGTACGAACAGAGCCTAAACAGCTAAAAAGGTATATTTAAAAGTTCATTTTGGAGTACCCTAAAAGGTTCCCCAAACTTGAACACACACAGTCCCAATTTCAAATACAGGCTCAAGGGATATGAACATTGATGTCTATGCCTCAAATCCAGCTAATCTGAGCCCTGAATGCCCTTGGATGGGCCTCCAAAAGGCTCTGGGTAAGGGGATCTCCAGAGGCTGTGGATTAGTACAAGACTCCTTTGGAAAGTATTATTTGGGGCCTAAAATAAAGCTTACAGAAATGGGTCATGGTTAACAAACCTGAATATCCCAACAGAAAAATGAGTTAAACTGAAAGAAGCAAAATTCTTAGTGGTTATCTTCTTCTGATTCAGCCACAACAATGCAGGGCCAGAGAAGATCTTTAACCCTGGTGACAATGAAACCTTTTTCTGAGCAATTCAGTAGTATATATGAAAAATCTTAAAATGTTTTTTTGATCCGTTAATTTTGATCTATTAATTCCACTGCTAGGAATTTATCACAAGGGGTTAAGCAGTGATGGTCCACAAGAATGCAGGTTTAAGAATCTTATCACAGCATTGTTGATAATAGTAAGAAATTAGAAAGAAACAAAATGTCTGACAATAGGAAATACTTACCTGATGGAATACCATTAAAAATCATATCCTAGAAAAATTTTTGTAAACTATTGTTTTGTGACAAATAGTATGTACAGTATTATTACATTAAAAAAAAAATCACATATGCACAGAAAAAAAGACTGAACCATCAATTTACCAATTTAGCATTCAGTGGTTGGACTATGAGTAATTTTAATTTTTTTCTTTTTAAAAAATAAACTTTCTAAAATAAAAATGTATTACTTTGTAGTACAAGTTTTAATCATAATTTATAAGTTTAGTGAAATGGGAAAATTTCATGATATAATGTTAAATAAAAATAATTTTATGGAACAGTGTATTCATGAGCCTCTATGTTAAAATTACAGTATCTGTTTGAAAAGATACAAACCAGAAAAAAAATATATCAAAATGTAATAGTGATTAACTGTGAGATGGGATTATAGATGTCTTTTTCTTTTATATACTTATTTTTTCCCAAATTTTCTATCATGAACATATTCTGCTTTATAATCAGAACAAATGAATGCAATTTCATTAGGGAAAAAAAAAAGCAACAGTGTTAAAGGCTGGAATTCACCATATGGAAAAATTCTGAAGAGTACAGTTCAGCTGATAAGAATTTTTTCTATTTGGAACTTCTTTTTAGGATCTGTAACCAAAGAGAAACTACTGGGCAATAGAGAGGGGTAACCTTAAAGTCCTGCTTGTCATCCCTAGCTAGCTAGCATCCCTGGATCGACTGCCTGGAAAAGGCAGTGAGTGTGCCAGGGACAAGATTATCTACAGGAAACCAGTTTACAATGGAGGGCATGTTTGTCTTTTTGACACAATGTTACTCTGAGGCATTCAGACAATCAGATAACTAACATTTTCCTTTTATTCTTTTATTTTTTTAATTTCCAAAGGGTACTGATTCTCAATCCTCCTTTCCAAAAGGAGAGAGTCACACGTGAGTCTTTCTTGGGCATGCCTGCCTCCTTTTTGCTGCATTTAGTTACAAGTGTTGCACAAGGGTAGGCAAGCTCATGCTGCATCTTTGCAGGGCTCCTCTGCAGCTGGAACAAGATCCAAAGTGACAAAAACTTGATTTACTACCCAATTTATTATCTAGAGGAGGACGTAATCAAAAGGGAAGCGCCCAACCTTGAAATTATATTTTCTGGACAAGGCCTGATTTCTGGTTTGAGAAGGGTTTTATGTATAAGGGCAAGAATGGATTTTGATCAAGAGCAGTTAACTGTTAATAAGACAGGAGGTGACTGGGCTACTGAGGGGCTGTTTAGCAATTTTGTGCACACCAAGATTCTACCAGGAATTAGTTGGTACACTTTCATGGTTTATAGTCCTAATCAATGCTCTTGAAGAATGTGATATATGCTGTGCCATTAAGGGAAAAGATTTAAATTAAAAATTGAAGTCCAGCTGTATGAGGATATTTATTAGCTGGGGTAAAACCATAACCTAGGAACAGACTGAGATCCACAAAGACGTATACAAAGTTCATTCAACTAAAGGCCATTTATCATAGATGTTGTAGAACTATGTAAATAACTGCTTCTAAATTATACTGCAGAAAAATGAAGGATGAATATAAAATATAACTAACCGAAGGGAAAGAGAGAAATGAATTAGAATGAAAAAATTTAAGGGCTAGGCATTTCATACGCTCCTTGGAGTGCTGAGAAATGGGTGGCCATGCATGCCCACCCTGAGAAAAAGTAATGAATACAGGCCCAGCAGCTGTTCCAAAGTTAACTGCCTGCTGATAGTTTAATTTGAAATAACCTCAGAGACGCCCCCACACTAAGGACTACACAGGGGTAGGCCAGCTGATAAAACTCTTCAATCACCCAACTGATAAACCATATAAATGCTTCATTTTCATGCTCATCACTCTGGGGCAAATGCTAACGTCACATTTCTTAAAACCACAACAACATAATAAATATACATTCTCTGTAGAATGGACATAAAATGTTACTAATCCTTTCACATTTCTCACTGCAAAAGGATTTTCGCCCCACAAAACCTGCATACACTTTAATTTTTCACCTCGTTTACAGCATTACAGATGCTACAACAAAAGCAATATAGCTTAGAAAACATAATGCCACAAGCTAATTACATACAAGCTATAGTTTATAGCCGTACAGGAATCAAAACATATGGGCAGGGAAATGCTACAGAATTATAGGAGTTAAACTAAGCCCAGCAGAGCATGACATTTTAACAAACATATTTAGAAAGGAGAAGATCAAAAACAAGTCAGATCTTTTGCTTCTAGCTAATCTATTTAAGCCATAATGGGATGATGGTAAAGTGTCAAATAAAATCCTCAACATCTTTGTAAGACCAGCAACAGGGTACCAATGCGGAGAACCAAGACTCTTTCAAATTCTTAGTACTAAAGGGGTTGCTGATTTTTAACGTCATCAATTATGAATTCTGAGTGTACTGACCTATGTGTACAATATACTGCATGTTGAGTTTGAGTCCCTCCCTGTGTGGGGTGACATTTCAGGCCATATTATGTGGAAATGAGCCCTACTCAACCTGCAGTGACACCAAACCATCATGAAGCAATTAGGGAAGAAAACAGAAATATAGGGTATGTAAAATTTCAAAACTTAATTATGAATGAGAATAAGAGTTCAATAGAAACTTGAAGAAAAAAATCTACCTTAGGGTACCTGGCTGGCTCAGCCGGTTAAGCTTCTGCCTTCAGCTCAGGTCATGATCTCAGGGTCCTGGGATGGAGCCCCACATTGGGCTCCCTGCTCAGTCCGCTTGTCCCTCTCCCTCTGACCTTCCCTATGGTTTATGCTCTCTCTCTCTCTCTCTCTCAAATAAGTAAATAAAATCTTTTAAAAAATCTACATTAAAATAAACAACAGAGGCTTTCTTACACACGTATGCACAAGATATGAACATAAAGATGTTTATTGTGGGGCACCTGGGTGGCTCGGTCGGTTAAGCGGCTGCCTTTGGCTCAGGTCATGATCCCAGAGTCTAGGGATCGAGCCCCTCAACGGGCTCCTGGCTCAGTGGGGAGCCTGCCTCTCCCTGTCCCTCCCGCCACCCCCCGCCCCCGCTCCGGCTCATGCTCTCTCTCAAATAAATCAGATCTTAAAAAAAAGTATGTTTATTACAGCAGGACTTCTGCTATGCTACTGATAAGCAACCCAAATGCTATCAATAAAGGACTGGTTAAATAAATAATAATATAATTACATTAGAAAATTCTATGTAGCAGTTTAAAAAAATAATGCAGTGGAACGTGACATGGTAAAACTTCCTAAAATATAAGTGAAAAGGGCAAGTTTGTATAAATATATATATATGAATTTATATACACACATACATACTATACACACAAACATCCCTGTTTATTCTAAATATAATTTGAATATATACTATACATATATGCATAGAAAGCACACTAGGATAGATACTGAACCACTAGACTTTTTTTTTTTAATTTTTTTAAAGATTTTCTTTATTTATTTGAAAGAGAGAGAGAGCAAGAATGAGAGGGAGCATGAGCGGGAGAGAGGGAGAAGCAAGCTCCCCACTGAGCAGGAAACCCGATGCAGGGCTCCATCCCAGGACCCCGAGATCATGACCCAAGCCAAAGGCAGACGCTTCACTGACTGAGCCACCCAGGCACCCCTAGACTCTTTAAAAAAAAAAAAAAAAAAGACTGATTGATTGATTTGAGAGAGAGCGCAAGCCTGCATGCATAGTGGGGAGAGGCTTGGAGTCCCACATGGGGCTCGATCCCATGACCATGAGATCATGATCTGTGCCTAAATCAAGAGTCAGACGCTCAACCAACTGTACCACCCAGGTGCCCCTGAACCACCAGACTCTTAATAATAGTTACCTATGGAATAAAGGCAGATACTACTAAAAAATGTTTTCATGTATTACTTATATAACTCTTACGTGACAAAATGAGATAAAAATCCACAAAGCAGTAGAAGACACTTCAAGTAAAGGAGCTACAGGAGGGCACCTGGGTGGTTCAGTCAGTTGGTTAAGCATCTGCCTTCAGCTCGGGTCATGATCCCGGGGTCCTGGGATCAAGCCTCACATTGGGCTCCCTGCTCAGCGGGGAGCCTGCTTCTCCCTCTCCCTCTCCCTTTGCCCCTCCCCAGGGCTCATTTAAGTTCTTACATAGTTAAATTTACCAATCTTCTTTGTGGTCTATACTTGTTGAGCCTTGTTTAAGAACTCATTCCCTACCCCAATGTCGTCATAAAGAGACTCTCATATAGTTCTTCAAAATGTTTCAGTTTCGGGCACCTGGGTGGCTCAGTTGGTTAAGCGACTGCCTTCGGCTCAGGTCATGATCCTGGAGTCCCGGGATCGAGTCCCACATCGGGCTCCCTGCTCAGCGGGGGTCTGCTTCTCCCTCTGACCCTCTTCCCTCTCGTGCTCTCTGTCTCTCATTCTCTCTCTCTCAAATAAATAAATAAAATCTTAAAAAAAAAAAAAGTTTCAGTTTCATTTTTGGACTTCTATGTATTTAGATTCTACCTTGTATGATAAAACAAATTCCATATGAATTTTTAAAAATATGGATTGTCAGTTGTTGCTGGACCATTTGCAGACATGTCCATCCCCCCCCCCCCAATCTGAATGCTGCCTCTTAGAACTGTGTGTATCCACCTATGTCTACTGTGGACTCTATTCTGTTCCCTTGACCTGTTCTTCTGTTTGCTGACAAAACTAACTGTCTTAATCACTTGCAGGAGTCCACCTCCCTCTCTGGAATTTCAAAACTGCCTTGGTTATTCTTGCTCTTACTTATAAATTTCAGAGTCATTTTGTTGAGTTCAAGCAATTTTTTTGTGATTTTTCTGAAATTTCATTGAATTTTATGAATGGCTAGCAAAGGGGATTATAACAGGTGGTTTTCAGAAGGCTTTAGGAAGACAAAGATTCGAGTGATAATTTTTGAGAAGTAGATTTAGGGTTCTCGTTTCAATGCCTTTTTTTCTTTTGTGGCTGCTGTAAATTATTTCCTTGTAGTAGGTAAAACATTTAAGACAAAGTAGCTGGTTTTGCAGTCCCCATAAGTCATTGGGATCTATTATACAGAGTTGGTTGGGTGGCAAAAAAGAGCTCCTAATTTTCCATTCCTGGCACTGATTGCCACAGGGCTTAACTTTCTTTATTATCTTTAGCTCCTACTTCCCTCTCAATTAGTTTCCCAAACTGTCATTTCATAGCACATTTTTCTAGATGTTATTAATAGCTGTGTCTGGGAAAGGAAGTTACAATTTCAAACAAATTCTTAAAATCCTGTATAGTAAATCTCTCACTTGGAGTTTTATAATGCACTTTAGTGTATCAAAGACTCTTAGTGGAATCCCAGCAATGAAATATGTCTAATTTTGTTTTAACTCATGATTTCACAGGCTTTTTCGTGCGTATTTATTTCTTGCATACTGATTAACCTCCTACGTAAGAATGTGCCATGGGACATCAATTTGGTAAAGGGCATATTTAAACTAACAAGGCAAAGACAAGAGGAATGCAGATATTTCTGACTTCAAAAGAGCTCAATCAGCAATAAGCGAATTTTTTAAATGCCAACATCAAAACAAACTAATCAAAAAGCACCCAGCAAATCTCTTACAGACGCTTAAGCAGTATGTTTTAGCTTGAGGTCCTAGTGTTGACCTATACCTGATAAAACTCTTCCTTTAACTTGACAAGAGTTATGCTTTCCTTCTTTCAGCACCGAAATGAAAGGCAGACATCCCCGATTTATTCACTTCTCACTGGGAAAGCTATAGGAGTGTCTGGCCTTATAAAAATACAAACAAAAGAAATGCATCTCTCTCATCCTTGCTGGGCGTTGAGCCCATCATTCTTGCTGCCGAGTGAGTGGCCTGAGGAGAACCAACAAAAATACCAAAATTAAGTGACTTTTGTTTATATTCTCTTCTTTCTGCTCTGTTGGTGCAGCAGGTACTCATCTGCCGGACGCACCGCAGGCCTGGTGAGGTAGCCCTGCTCAGCTCAGAACGGCACGGGGAGAACAGGGCACTGCCAATCTCAGCAGACACCCTGCACAAAAAACAATGGCTTTTCCTGCAAAAACATTTCTTCTTTCTTATTAGGCATTACTCCTTGCTGTACTTGTAACAGACCTAGTCAGTAACAGTTATGGGTGAGCTTTTTGAGAGTCAGATTCCTCCCAATTTGCAAAGGAGGAACATTGGCATTTTCTTTCTCTCTTTGAGCTATAATTGGCATTTATCCAACAAACATTTATTCATTAAGTGCTTCTCATGGACCAGGCACTATACCAAGTGCTAAGGTTACCAAGACTAGCAGCACAGTCCTTGAGAATCGGACAGTATAAATTAGAGGTAGAAGATAAAACACTTTCTGAATAACCTCAAGAGTACCACAAGCATTGCCTGAAGTACAACGATGAAGACCGGGAGCCTGACTTTAGAGTAAACAGGCTCTCTGAGATTGGGAGTGTGAACCCCAGACAACAGGCGCTCTATGCTCCATCCTGCTGGAGTCTTTGTCTTATTCTCTATGGTACCCTGAGCCCAGATTAGGGCCTCTCAACAAACACCTATTGGCTACTGAGTGATCAAGGGGCTGGAACCATCTAGAATAGTAATTTAGCAATGTGTGAATCTTTTTAAATTCCCAGCACTAGCTTATCTAGCTTTTCCTTGGCAACGTTCCCTTCCAGAGTGACCCGTTCCGTCTTTGACCAGTTATGTTAAGCAATCCTTCCTCACACGGTGCAGAAACACAACCCCCTCAACTTCCACCCACGGATGCACACGCTGCCCTCTGGGACTCGATGGAACACAGAATAGTTGCTTCCACTGCTACTTTTTATTTTGCAAATTTCAAGTCTATAGGAAAGTTGAGGGAGCAGCACAATTAACACCCATATGCTTTTCATCTATTCACCAATTCTTAATATTTTCCCATATTTGCAGTTTTACCTCTTGCTTTTTTTTTTTCTCATAAATCATTTGAGAGTTATTTTGCAAACATAAGACTGTATCACCTCTATTGCTTTTGTGGATATCTCTTAAGAATAAGAACGTTCTCCCACATAACAGCATTTCTATTATATACCTAAGAAAAGTTTTATTAATAAAATATTATCTAAAATAAAACTAACTCATATTTAAATTTTCTTAATTATCCCCAAAGTGCTTTTTTTCAAAATCTGGGTTTTAAAATTCCAGATTAAAGAAAAATTCAGTCTCTTTTAATCTAGAATTTTTCTTCAAGCCTTTTTGTATTTTTATGACATTATCTGTGATATCTATGTGTATTGCTAATGTATTATATGGAGGCACATACTGTCAGGATGTCTCACTACTGATGATATATAACTTGACCACCTGATTAAGAATGAGATCACCAGATCTATTCACTGAAGTTACATTTCCCCCTTTGTGATTAAAAATAATTTTAAGGCAGTGTGAATATTTGTCCCTCCAAAAACTTTTTGCCCAACTTTTAGTAGCCACTTGATGATCCTTGCCTGAATCAACTATGATACTAAGAATTATAAAATGATGATTTTCTAGGGGCGCCTGGGTGGCTCAGTCGTTAAGCGTCTGCCTTCGGCTCAGGTCATGATCCCAGGGTCCTGGGATTGAGCCCTGCATCGGGCTCCCTGCTTGGCAGGGAGCCTGCTTCTCCGTCTCCCACTCCCCCTGCTTGTGATCCCTCTCTTGCTGTCTCTCTCTCTGTCAAATAAATAAATAAAATCTTCAAAAAAAAAAAAAAAGATGATTTTCTAATTCTATGAGCTCTTCTGCATGGATTTTTAAAAATCCAATGTGTTAGAATCCATTATCATTAAAAAAATTTTTTGATACTCAAATTGTCCCAAATTTGGCCAGCAGGAGGTTCTTGAAACTGCATCCTAGGCCTTTTTGATATGACCCATTAGTTGAGCATCTCCCTTCTTTCTGTCACACCATGAGTCCAGGCTCACCTGTACTCTCCCCTCCCCAGACCTGGAATTAGCCATTCCTCCAAGGATCCCTTGTTCCTGGTGGTGAAGATTAGCCTTTAGGAGGAACAAGTGCTCAAAGCCAGTTACTTCTGTCCCGTATACCTCCCCAAACTTCCACACCGAGGCTAAATTCACCAAACTCCTTAT
The DNA here is from genome assembly GCF_011800145.1 of Mirounga leonina. Classification (NCBI taxonomy): domain Eukaryota; kingdom Metazoa; phylum Chordata; class Mammalia; order Carnivora; family Phocidae; genus Mirounga; species Mirounga leonina. Next base: position 34,394,456 of record NW_023270454.1, on the reverse strand, counting down.
ACAAGTCTTCCTGTGACTTAACTCTGATTTCCATCCTACTCTTCTCTTTCATATTCCCTGTCTCAACTCAGTTGCTGTCTTCTATTCCAGTGGTTCCCAACCTGGTACATCAGAACCACTGAGGGACTTCTTTACTATACCAATTCTCTGGGGTGGAGCATGGGACTCTGTTTTTGGTTTGTAAGTTATTCAAGTGGTATCAATATAGCCAGTCCACTTCAATTTTTCAAGGCCTTGTGGATCCAAAATTGGATACAATATCAAAAAGTATGGTCCAGAGCTATTACTTTTCTTTTACTGGACATTCTATTTCTTTTAGTATAAGTAAACTGATGCTGCCATTTTTTGGGGAGGTGGAGGCAATGACATAAAATTTCTGACTTATGACAAATTTACAAAGAACTAAATCCTCAAGACTTTTTCAAACATACTGTTAAGTTACAACTCCCTTATCTCCTTATGTTCCATTGGTCTTTCAGACCTAAGTGTAAGGATTTCTGTTTGTTCGAATTTAAACTTATACTGCTTGATTTATCAAACCTTCAGGGTCTTATTGTCCTGATTTTTTTTTTTTTAAAGATTTTATTTATTTATTTGAGAGAGAGAGAAAATGAGAGAGAGCACATGAGAGGGGGGAGGGTCAGAGGGAGAAGCAGACTCCCTGCCGAGCAGGGAGCCCGATGCGGGACTCGATCCCGGGACTCCAGGATCATGACCTGAGCCGAAGGCAGTCGCCCAACCAACTGAGCCACCCAGGCGCCCTTATTGTCCTGATTTTATCATACAAAATGTTTTTTTTTTACCATTCCAACTTTATGTCATTCACAGTTAAAGTCTTCTCTCTTACACTGCCTTTCTTCTATTATTATTTTTAAGTATTAAAAAAAATCAGTCTTACAGACTTTTCTATGACTGTGGTGGTGGTTACATAACTGTATGTATTCGTCAACACTCATAGAAACATATACCAAGAAGAGTGAATTTTAATGTCTGTGAATTATACCTGAAAAAAAAAATCAGCCTTATATTCCAAATATTCCACTGTACTTTTCTCCCAGATTAGGCCTTACTGACCTATTTTGATTGACAATCTCTGCAAAATGGAGGACCAACTAATGGAGTTTTCATAGACTTTGTATTTTTTTTTTCATTCGAGGTCAATGTATTCTGGGTTTGATACCCTGAAAAACCATCAGGGTTTGGTTTACCAAGACGGTCAACCCAGTGAATGCATTATTACCACTTTATCAGTCCCCACAACACAAAATGTAAAGTAAAAGTGATGGACTGTGAAATAATGTGAAAATAATATTAAAGGAATCATAATCCTGCACAGAAGTAGGCTTAAAAAAAAAAAAAATCGAACACAGGCTATCACTCTTGCATAGGAGTAGAAGTTAGATCATTTTCCACCTGTAAGTTTGACAAGGATTTTAAAAAATACTCTTCGGTGCTGGTGAAGGTCTTGTGAAATACATGCTCGGACAATGTGAGTGAGGGGCTTAAGTGGGACAGCCTTCCCGGCCTTTGAATCTGTCTAACAAGAACTTAAAGAATTCGACTTGAATACATATATACTGAGGAAAACTAGAAGAATCACACCAAACTTTTAGCAGTAACCAGCCATCTCTAGCTAATGGAAGACAGGCTGTTTTGCTTTGGTTTTTAATGCTTTACATTAAAGAAAAGATATTGAAAATATTTCTATAGTGAGCCCATTAAGTTTTATAATTAGGAAAAAAGAAATACATTTATAAAAATTTTGGTCAAAGAAAGGGGAAGAAAATAAATCACCAAAGGAAGGAAATAGGGATTTTTTTGGGGGGGGGGGGGGGGTAAAGATTCAGCTGTCACTGATAGGAATTCTCAAGAAAAACACGTCTTTCAGGTAGTCAATAATTTCATAAAGAATTTTTCTTCCAAAAATGAACAATATTTCCCTTGTGAAGCTTTTCTGAATGCCACAGAAGATTCAAATATATAGCAACTCTATAAGGGATACTTGCACTGCCTCCAAATATTTTCCAAATGAGAAGTGTTATACAGAATTATTAAAAACCATAAACTCATACCTGGAAGAACGATGCTCTGGTTTATTTCGTTCGTTGCGATCTATAAAGAAAGAAAACAGTTACATGTCAAAATACTCTTCAGAAGCCCTGGGAAAGAAGTTCTTAAATACCCGCTGCCATACCATAGATTTCACAAAGGACTGTTTAAGGTTGCTGTGTCTTCCCCTGTACAAGGCTCTTCATCAGAGTGGAAAGGATTTGTCTGACAGAAGATGTACAAAGGATACAAAGATAGGCATGGAGAGTTTTTACGGTTTGTTAAAATTATCTACTTGGAGAGTATATCATTATACATATTATTTCATTTCCAAAGATCTTTGCTGTTTCAAACACTTTGCTAAAACCCAAACAAATTTAGCTGAGGAAAGAAAGTAAGGAAACTGAAAAGCCACAGATTACTCAGCTTAAAAAAATCATTCCATGAATCATGGTTGGCAAAAGCTTCCAACAGGAGAGGGAGGGGGAAAAAATGAGCAGTCAGCTACAGCAACATCTGCAAACACCCTAAGACCCGGACAGCCTCATCCTTAACTCTCTATTGCCCAGAACGTTTCAGAAGTTGGATTTCAACGTTTCACTGATAATTAGGTCTAATGTGCTATTACATAGAAGGCGGTGGTTCTTGACCAGGAGTGCCCCCTTCCCCAGGGGACACCTGACAATGCCTGGAGACATTTGTGGTTGTCACGGGTGGGGAAGAAGGAGCTACGGGTATCTAGTAGGTAGAGAGGTCAGTGATGCTGTTAAACGTCCTACCATGCAGCCTACAACAAAGACTTATGTCACCCGAAACATCAATACTGCTGACGCTGAGAAACTTGGCCACAGGGTAAGCGACAAGGGCACGGCTGCTCGAAGTTTTCACACGTGCCTCTTTGGAGGCTGCTGTAAAAGGCTGTTAATCAACCTGAAGACTATTATATACGAAAGAAAGAACTACAAAATCCACAGGATGTCTTTTTTGTTTTGACTCCAAATAATTTTTTTCAGTACATGCTTAAGAATAAACAAAGTAAAAAGGTCTCAGTGTTACGGAAAAACTAACAACAGAGAGCAATGTGTAAGCCATAATAAAATCCTATGCAATGACTTTTTAAAAAATCCTATGCAATGTTATTAAAATACAGTTTCCTAAAGTATCTTCTGAATACTAACAATATAGAACTTAATGGCAAAACAAAGATCAAACAGGAATTCTTTTTTTCCCCTTGATTTTATTGCTTGTAGAACAGCATAAAGATACTAAAAACATACTATAAAACTTCCGGGGAGAATTATCAAAGAAAGGGCATAGGATTTACACAGTTAAATTGTATTTATCAATTTTTCTGAATAGGTTCATAATGGAAAAAAAAAAGTTTTTTGAAACCTAGGAGTTAGTACACAGGAAGTATGTTTTCTTAAAGACTAACAAGCAGGAAGATTCACAATAAACCATGTTTGTTTAGATATAGTGCTGCTCTCCAAAGTGCACAATGTTAATATGCTTCTGGTTCCAGCTTCTCTACACAGTGACCTAGTATTACTGCCGCTTTATATTATTTTAAGATTTTATTTATTTTTTTGACAGAGAGAGACATAGCAAGAGCAGGAACACAAGCAGGGGGAGTGGGAGAGGGAGAAGCAGGCTTCCTGCCGAGCAGGGAGCCCGATGCGGGGCTCGACCCCAGGACCCTGGGATCGTGACCTGAGCCGAAGGCAGACGCTTAATGACTGAGCCACCCAGGCGCCCCATTCCTGCCATTTTAAAAACTTTTGTTTTAATTTAACTTCGTTTCACACTCTCTCAAATAAAAACATCATGGTTTTTCACTTATGGAGCACAAAAAATTTAAAGTCATAGCAAGACAGCGCACATTTTACTCATTTTTTTCAATCATTCCTCTTCAGCTTTAGCCTGCTAGTTTTGCTAACAACAGGAAAATATCTCAAAGCAAAGCTGGAAACTGGATGCAGATCAGCTATGCTCATATAGCAAAGCAACAATTCTTACCTGTGGCTAAAGATGAGCTAAAAATCTGCCCAGGATACCATTTGATGTGGCTGTGATCCTAGTTTCGTAGAGTTTATTTAGGCATGTAATAGCAAATTCCCCCACAAATCTCCCTAGTGGTACAACACACAGGAGGAGGGGAGAAACAGAGTCACAATGCGTGTAAACAAGACTCAGCATCTGAGGGCTTCCCTCCAGGGCCTGTTCTGATTGGCAGATGTGCTATGACCAATCTGCACAGCTGGAATGTGTCCACTCAGGAAGTGAATGGCTTGTAGCCCTCCTTCATTCTTGGTTAAAACAGGAAATAGTACAGTCATTTTATACTTTGTACTCTAAGAAGATATAAATGCCTCCCCACAGTATTTCTCTATTTAACTAGTTGATAATCTGTTGGAAGACATTTTAAACATTCCCTTCCAAATTCCCTCAGTGTTATATGTGTTACATTCCTATGCAAATATACATACACAGTGATTATAACGTTATAACACTCCTAAGACCCATATATTTGATAATTTGAGGGTAAGGGTAAATTATCCATTACTCCCAATATCCCCCATTCTCCAGCTCTTGACAGTGGAAAACAAATTAAAACACATGTTCTTGTCTTACTATTTTTTCTCAAAGTGTAAAAACAATCGGATTTCACATTTTGCCATAAGCCATCTTTTAGCTTGAATAGATATAGATGTAGTATGTGTATGTATGTCTACACAAATTTTTATATACTTATTTTTTTTTTAAGATTTTATTTATTTATTTGACAGAGAGAGACACAGCGAGAGAGGGAACACAAGCAGGGGGAGTGGGAGACGGAGAAGCAGGCTTCCCGCTGAGCAGAGAGCCCGAGGCGGAGCTCGATCCTAGGACCCCGGGATCATGACCTGAGCGGAAGGCAGACGCTTAATGACTGCACCACCCAGGCGCCCCTTTACTTATTTTAAGCAAAGTAATTTTCATGACAGCCAAGACGATTGTGCAATTGTCAAGAAATAACACTAGTGGCAATGCTGAATTTTTGGCAAATTAATAAATGGTTATTATTTTGGTCCAAAATCCAAGACTGAACAAAACAAAGCACTGAGGGCAGATTTGGGATCTGGATCTTGCCAACAATAATAAAACATTTGGATAGAACTCCCTTAAGAAAAGGAGAACAGATCCATAGCAAATATGGAAATTTTATCTTGACTATACCTAGTGCTTTAAGCATATGGATTTTATTTATTTCAGATCAAATATTCTTTGGCATATATCCCCCCCAAATTTTTTCAGTTTCTAATTTTTAAATAATTAGGAGACAATAGACTTGCAAAGACTTCCTGAACTTTTACATACTTAGGAATCATACAATTAACTTACTAGACCAAAGTCTCACCATTTATATGATAAAAAAAGAATTATTAAAAATAAGAATGCTCTAGGGGCGCCTGGGTGGCTCAGTCGTGAAGCGTCTGCCTTCAGCTCAGGTCATGATCCCAGGGTCCTGGGATCGAGCCCCACATCAGGCTCCCTGCTCCATGGGGAGCCTGCTTCTCCCTCTCCCACTCCCACTGCTTGTGTTCCCTCTCACTGTGTCTCTGTCAAATAAATAAATCTTTAAAAAAAAAAAATAAGAACGCTCTAACTCTAACATTTAATTGCCAAATAGTACACTATCCACAGCAAATGTGCACCGACTCCAGGGGCCCACCATGCAGTGCATGATGATTAAGTCACTCAAAGATCAGCAGTACACTCTCAATGTGAAGGTCAGCATGGCTGGATAGCTATATAAAAGTCTGTTGGTTTTGTAGGTATATGTCACACACACACACACACACACAGTGGGGCAGGCGAGAGAAAAAGAAAATATGCTTGCATTCCCTGTTCCTACTCATCCATGTCTCCTGGTTAATAAAGCTAATTGAAGAAATGGAAGATTACCCCACAAACAGAACAAAAGCAGAACATGAGGCAGAAATGGTGTAAAAGGTGCTGTTGGCTATGTTGAGTGTAAATGTTATTGGGAGATGTAAAGGAGGCAATAGGGGAACCCAGGGTACATCAAAGGGACAGAGGTCAGGAGAGTGAGAGGAAGCTATCAGGGGTTGATGACTCTGTAGGAGAACTCCATTTTACCCCAAATTTCCTGCTATGATGACTTCTGATTCTAAGTAATCTGGACATACATGAATCCAATGTTTATGTATTTAGGTGATATTCCACTTAGGTAGAAATGGGCCCCTGTTCTGGCAGGGACAGCTTTTCGGGAATGGCTAGGCAGGGTCTACTGATGTGTAACCATTCAGGGTGACTCTGAATCTAATAATACGACAAACACTTTGAAATGAAGATGACAAAAATGCAAATGCCATCCTTTGCTTTGATTAAAACTATGAAGAATGGCCAACTTAGAAATTATTAGAATCCATGGTAAGACATTCAGGCTTTGAGGATTTGGCTTTGATCACTTACCTGGACAGAAAATCAAACCCCATTGGATAGGGAACTTAGACTACTAACTCAAGTCGGCAGTGAAAAGTCCTAAATCGTTCTTTGAAATTAGTGGGAAGACTCAAGTCTACATGAATGAATACACACAGACACACTCACAATAGAGTAGGAAGCGGTCTGATGGAATCTGCCTTGTACCTCATACTGGAGTATTAAAATGAGTATTATCTTCAAAATTAATATTATCTATGAGGGGCTTCTGTACCATACTCCCAAGCATTATTGTTCCAGCTTGGGAGTATATAGTACATACAGTATATGTTACTTTGGGAGTATATAGTATATGTTACTTTTAAAAAATGGATCAATCCTACATAAATGTTGTGTGCCATTCAGTATTTTTTTTTTAAAGATTTTATTTATTTGACAGAGAGAGAGACAGACAGAGTGAGAGAGGGAACACAAGCAGGGGGAGTGGGAGAGGGAGAAGCAGGCTTCCCGCTGAGCAGGGAGCCTGACGCAGGGCTTGATCCTAGGACCCTGGGATCATGACCTGAGCCAAAGGCAGATGCTTAACGACTGAGCCACCCAGTGGCCCCCATTCAGTACTTTTTTTTTTTAAGATTTTACTTATTTGACAGAGACAGCAAGAGAGTACAAGCAGGGGGAACAGTAGAGGGAGAGGGAGAAGCAGGCTCCCCACCGAGCAGGGAGCCTTCTATGGGGCTGGATCCCAGGCAGGACCTGAGCTGAAGGCAGATGCCTAACCGACTGAGCCACCTAGGCCTCCCTGTGCCATTCAGTACTAACTAAAGGATCCACATATTCTGAAAAAGAATTCCCTGCAGCAACAGTATCATTACCAATTTACTTATAAGCAGAATAAATAAAATAATGTATCCATCCATGAGAAGGAAGAGGATATTCATGGGTCATGAATCTTACTTTGGTGACTCTTCTCAAGACTTAGTTCCACTCAATAGCTCATGGATGGAATTGTACATATATGAGATCAGAGTTTTCAGAGGCTTTGTTAAAGTCTTTAAATGGTTCTTTTATTTAGGCAAAGAAAACTGCAACTATATGTCTACCTGAAAAGAAGCCAGGGTTCATTCTACAAAATCACTGACACTAATACTTATTCATGTCCTCCTTTTAGTTCATTTCACCATCCTTGCCTGGGTGGTCTCCAAACTGATTTTTAGTCATTTTTGGGACTCCCACACTAAACAGTATATTGCTCTTTTATCTTTTTTTTTTTTTTTAAGATTTTATTATTTGAGAGAGAGAGAGTTCAAGTATGAGCACAAGCAGGGGGAGAGGCAAAGGGAGAGGTTGAGAAGCAGACTCCCAGCTGAGCAGGGAGCCCAAAACAGGGCTCTACTTATCATGACCCTGACATCCTAACCTGAGCAAAAATCAAGAGTTGGATGCCTAACCGATGAAGCCACCCAGGCACCTCCAGTATATTGCTCTTTAAAATGGCAGGTTTTCAATAAATACGTATTTGCTGTTGTTGAACCCAAGAAAGTTACTACTACACCAAGAAATTAAAGACTGTCTCTGTGAGTTACCACTTCAGGAGGCATATTATAAAGTTTATGTGACTGCTACTCACGCTTCTGTGGGTAAGTGGAAAAATTTAGTCTACACCACTGTCAATACTGACACCTGTTATTAATTCTAAAACGCCTAAACTCATTAAAATGCAGCACCCTAATCACACAGTGAGGGCAGAACTGGAGAGGAAGGGAAGTTTTGTTCAAGAAGGGAATTCTGTTTCAACAAAGCAGACTGTCTCTGGAATCTGTTTTCTCCTTCCCATGCCTACCGTCTTTACCTGTATTTATGCTCTGATCAGCACTTGTCAGGACTGTTGTGTCTTGACTGGATTGTCGGGTTCTAGTCTCTTTTCCCCCAATTCAGCCATCTTGCTGTCCAGACAAATCTGTGCCTCAGAAAAATTACAAATCACCTCATGTTTAGAGTCTAAGAGGATTACGTGAGCTAATGACAGTGACGTTCTTAGGACTTTGTGCAAAGTGAGCACTCAATAAACGTCAGCTGCCATGTGGTTAAAAGGCCAGCTATTTCTTAGTGGTTGTGACTGGCCCTGCCCTGTGGTGACGGCACAAGTGACTCAGTCTCTCTAAACCTAGGTTTTCTCATCTACACAGTAGGGAAGAATGCTATCCTGATAGAGCCTTTGTGAAGATAAATGAATTAAAGGGTATAAAGAACTTAGCTCAGTACCTGGAACACAAATTCTATGACCCTGTTATGACAACTCTTACTATCTTTAGCACCTGGCTCAAAAACCACCTTTTTCATGAAACTGTCCCTGACTCCTCTTTCTTTTCGGCATCCTTGTATTCAATTTCCTATTGCTGCTGTAACAAATTACCACAAACTTAGTGACTTAAAACAACAAAAACCAATTATCCTATAGTTCTAGCGGCTAGCAGTCAAAAGGCTAAAAGTCAAGGTGTCTGCGGGGCTACATTCCTTCCGGGCGCTCAAAGTGAGAATCTGTTTCCTTGTCTTTTCTAACTTCTCAAGGTCCCCTGCTTTCCTTGGGTTGTGGCCCCTTCCTCCAACAATGTAAAATCTTTACATCTTTCTCTTTTTCTCACTCTGACCTCCTCTTCTGCCCCCCCTTTCCACTTAAAGGACCCTTAGGATTATACTGGGCCACCAGGATCATCCAAAATTATCTGTTCATATCAAGGTCAGTTGATTAGCAACCTTAATTCCTCTTTGACATGCAATATAACATCTTCACAGGTTCCAGCGTTTAAGACATGGGCTTCTTTGAGGGGACAACATTATTCTGCCTACCACATCCTACCTGAATTCTCATGCTCTCTGTATCACTCATTTGACACTTAGCATATACGTCTTATTAACTTAAGGTTTCAGGCATGTGTCTATCCCCTTATCCCATCAGTGTTTCTGATAAAGGCAGGACTCTTTGTTATAAAAGTTTTTAAGTAAGCTCTACGCCCAATGGGGGGTGTGGGGGCTTGAACTCATGACCCCAAGATCAAGAGCAGCATGCTCTACCGACTAAGCTAGCCAGGCACCCCTGCAAGACTTTATCTTAAACTCTGCTTCATAGTCAGCCCTCTGTAAATGTTTGTTGATAATGGTGATGTCCAATACCCTTTCATTCCCCTTCCTGACTTTCTGCCCTGTCATTTAGGCTATAGCTAGTTCAGTGACATATCTTTACCAGTGGAAAAAAAAAATGTGTCTTCCTAAGAATGCCCATACATGTTTTTACTTTTTATAAACACAGTAGTGATTCAAGAATCACCTCTGCCCTATAATGACCCCCACATTTGGTCTACTCTTGTCTCAAAGTAGCTCTCACCAAACCAAACCATACATAGGAGAAAAAACTACAGCACATCTGAATTCAAAGAAGAATCACCTATCTGGCAAGAGACTGCTACCTTTAAAATAATTTTTCGTTAAAATGGTTCAACTGAATCATTTTGTTACTGAGTTCAACTCACTATTGAACTAGGCTTCTTAAGTTAGTAGTTTCAGAGATGAAAAGTCAGAGCCACCATCTACACTGCCTCTCTTCACCCCAAGGTGCATTTGGTAGAAACTTTAGGAAGATGGACATTTTACCAGTGCCACTCAGGTCCTGGGAGCAAGGTGATGGGGGCAGGAGAAATCTAAGCAGGCTTAGAACAGGGTGCCATCAACTCTCCTTGCTGTTCCCACCTCAGGCTCCCTAAGGATTCTCTTAATAATTACTCTCAGACCTTTTTTTGGTACAAAATCACACGTTTTCAGCAAGTGAAACTCATGATTCAAAGAGGGATAAAAAGACCTTTTAGTTAAATTTAAATCTCTATTCCCCTAACTACCAAATTAAAAATATTAGACCCATATTCAAAACATGAGGTCATCCCTAAGGGTTTTTCTAAAGGAGTCATAAATTTTACCTAGAATAAGATACGCTACGAGAAAGGTAACCCGCGAAAGTGACCCAATGACAGGCATTTCTTACAGTGTTTCCCAAATTATAATAACCTCCTGGTTAGTCACAGAGCATATTAGTATCTTAACGACTCTGAGAAATCTTGCAATTAAAAAAAAAAAATTGTTTAACTTTGTTTAACACAGCATTTCCCAAACTAATTTGAGGATGAAAACATTTCTTACAAAATCATACTTGATATCTGGTAGCCTGGCACACAGTGTGATCTTATCATCGCCATCCACTCCCCTGGAAAACCAAAGTCACAGCTTGGCGTGTGCAGCTCCGTGGCCAGCACCATGCCGGGTATGCAGGTGGCACTTCTCTAATGAACTCAGCTCCCACCGCTGTGGGGCCAGGCACAGGCTCCAAATGCAAAGCAGAGTAGGAGTCTCCATTCCAATCCTATCAGGTCAAGCCCTGGTCTTTTAAGATTATATTAAAATGTCCTTTCTATATTCCCCTCACTTATTTATCTTTGATTTTGCCATTGTGTAGGTTAATTTGTGCATCTCAGAATTACATGTTCCACAGAGATGAGTGCACTTAGGGTCTCCAGGTGGCTACTACTGGTCATACCCGTAATGGGAAATTGATAAATATTTCAGTATGACAACCCAGGAAGAGGTTAAGTGCAGGCAGTCTAGGTCAGACAGCCTTGTTTCGAGTTCTTGCTTCGCCATCTATTTCCTGAATGGCCTTAGCAAGATATTTAAGCACTGTAAGCCCCAGTATCCATATCTGTAAAGAGGGTAACAGGAGTACCCATATCTCATCAGGTTGAATGGGGAGTAAGTGAAGAAATACATACAAAGGATAGTAGGACTGCTGACGAGGATAAATGCTCAGTAAATGTTTACTATTGGGATGATAATATCAGGGAAACAGAATATGCATAGAGTTCATAATACTGTGAGCACCATGATCTAAAAAGGTTAATTATCCTTTGTCCAGTATGGATTTTTTAATTCTTTGGGATTTTTTTCTCTTGCTTATTACTGGTCAAGAGGACAGGACTGTACTAGTAATTAATTTCCAATCCTCCACTTATCCAATCACTCCAGCCTCTTACCCTTTTGAACCAAGGGCTAACTATAAAAAATTAATAAATATGGACTTTCAGTTTTCTTCATTTTCCCACTGCAGCCTCTGACAGAGGTGATATATAAGGCCTAAGCAAGCAGGAGAAAAGAGAAAGAGAACTCAAAGGCAGAGGCAGTGCCTTCAGGATGAAAACAGTGCTAACCAAGAATCACCACCCCACCCCCCATTCCTTGAAGTCTTTCCCCATCCCTAGTTCATCCTGCTGGTATTAAACCCTCACAGTCATTTTCTGAGACCCAAGATCTTTAAAATAAATTTCCTGAGTAGGATTAATGAGTGATATAAAGAAAGAAACTAAATAGATAAAATATTTCTATTTATAATATATGTTATATTTATCTATATAGATATAAAATTACTGAAATCTGCCTCTATATCTTAGGATAGTATGGATTTCTTTTACAAGAATCCAAAAAATGGGGCACCTGGGTGGCTCAGTCGGTTACTGCCCTCTGTTCAGGTCATGATCCCAGGTCCTGGGATTGAGCCCTGCATAGGATTCCCCCCTCTGCCCCTGCTTGTGCTCTCTCTCTTGCTCACCCTCCCTCTCAAATAAATAAAATCTTAAAAAAAAAAAAAAAAGAATCCAGAAAACAAGGATTAAAATTGTTATTTAATTGTTATTTTAGGTGTCAACGGATAGATAACATCTCTAACCACAGGTTGCTTTTTCAGCTGTTAGGGTAAAAATAAGGATGATTTTTTTTCTTTAAAGGGCAAACGCCCATTCTTACGGTCTCCTATTCCTTTAGTTTTGATTAATTTGCAGACGTTACAACAAAGTTTTACCTTTTTACACTTGTCTCTGCAAAATGAGCAAATATCAGCCACCACTCTAACCAAGAGACTCCTTCATCTGCAGAGAAGCAGAAAAAAAGGAGGAGGGGGGAGATCGCCTTATTCCAATTACCATATACCTCACTCTAAGATTAGGCTGTGCAAATCTTTCCTATACAGATAAGGACTTTTCTGATCTGAGTCCTCAAACAGATTTTTATCCACAGTGGGGCAGTCTTGGTCTCTAATCTAAAATCAAGTAAAGGTAAAGCCTTATCTGGCCTTGCCACATTACCTTAACTAGGGATAGAGAATGTATTCCTTGCACACCACCACATTGCTTCTTACAAATTCAAGCCCACCCGTCTCCTTCCTCTCCACTTTATTAACAAAATTCCAGCTGCACAACCACCTTCAAAAGGCTATTGGGACACAAGTGAAGAGAATGCCCAACTGTCTCATTCTATTCTTCAACTGTACAGAATGCCTCTGAAGTAAGTGTTCAGTTCTGATTTTTCACAATTCTAAAGACACACAGGATCTTTAAGAGGAGACCTGAGAGACATCTGCCATCTCAGCTTTGAAGCCTTACTTGATTCCCCAAGGGCAGAAATAACGCTTCCCCACCCCCACCACACAGTGCCTAGCACCCATCAGCACTTACCACATGTTGAATCACCTTCTAATTCTCTTTATCGATGTCTTTTTTTTTTTTTTAAGATTTTATTTATTTGACAGAGAGAGACACAGCGAGAGAGGGAACACAAGTAAGGGGAGTGGGAGAGGGAGAGGGAGAAGCAGGCTTCCCACCGAGCAGGGAGCCCGATGAGGGGGCTCGATCCCAGGACTCCGGGATCATGACCCAAGCTGAAGGCAGGCGCTTAACGACTGAGCCACCCAGGCGCCCCTCTTCATCGATGTCTTATTGTTTCCACTTTATAAGTTCCTTTAAGACAGGGCCTTTATATGCCTTGTAATGGCAGGCAGAGCACCTTACACACAGTAGGTACAACCTAAGTATCTATCGTTGAGTATACTGGTATGAGTCCTCTCCAACACCTCTGCAAACTGGGAATCAGCTGAGCTACAAAAGCCTTTGTATCATCTGGTGTTTCTTTTGGGGGTGCGAGGGAGCAGTTGTTATTAATTCATGGAGAAGACAGATTGTGCATTACCGTGCAAACGCTTCAAATGAAAGCATTTTGAAGTGCGGCTTCAGAGTTGCAGCATTCACAAAACACTCTATTTGTGTAATGAAAAATGCACCGTTTAAGGGGAGGAAAAAGCAATGCAATTATTACAAAGAAGCACAGGAAGCTACACAAGGGATTCACCTTCTGTGGCTCCCAGGTCGCAAAACACAGTTGAGATAAATTCAGAACTGGTGATCAGCATAACGACAACGATGACAGCTATTACTCACTGAGTCTTCACTATGTTAGAGGCATTCTAATATAGTCTCATTTACTTGTCATGGAATTCCCAAGATGCGAGTCTTTTCCACTTTACTGATGAGAAAGCAAAGTCTCAGAGAAGCTAATTAAATAAAAAGGGAGTACGAATTTTCAAACCTGGATCTGAGGAATCCCAAAGTCCCTGCCCTTCCCACTCTATCAGAAGGCTGGAGGTCCCACTCGTTTGATAAAACTACAAGGATAAAAGTGTAGAAATGCTGTTCACCAAAAGCCACACTTATATTTCAGTATCAGATGGTGTGTTGTTTAGAGACTGAACCCAGGGCCTCAGAAATTCCTTCCCACTGTCTCTGAGGTTTTCTTCAGCTTCACAAAACAAACACCCTCTCATAAATTCCTAAGAATACAGAAGATTTTGCCTTGGGTGTCTTATGACAAGATACCTGCACCGGGAGAATATCTCCAATTCACTACCTAGTGCCATCAATAATCTTTTGCTACTAACATTTAATCTATGGGTTCAACAGAGTATGGATATAGGTACATGATGACAGGGACAATTCATTATAAAATTAAACAGATTATGAGAATATTGCTTGTTGTTAATTCTTTACTTGCAGAGTGAAATTTTTCGAAAAGAATAAAATGACCTAAATTAATTATTAAATGTTTATACGACACCAATCTGGGTATTGGTGATTTTCTTTTCAAATACAATGAGCCATCTATTAGCTGCAACACAAAATCCACTCTTAATAATGATAGTTAAAACATACAAACACTGGGCAGTGAGGAGGAAGAAGTATTAGCCACATACCAGAAACTGGCTCTGGGGCAGCTCGTGTCATTTATGCAAATCAGACTTTCAGATATTGTGGGTTTGCCTGTCATCCACTATCCAAGATTTCCACACTACTCCACACCCAGACTCACTGACACATTTGAAATATGTTTGTTTGCATCATTCCTGGGTTAACCCATGCACCACAACCAATTAAAAAAATAGGTCTGAGAAACAGCAGATACTTCCAGTAATGCGGAGATGAAGTACAGATCCAACTCTACTTTATCAGAAACCTGAGTAAGGCGTTGTATGCTTTCTTCCCACGGTGCCATGAATGAAACACCTGCAGATGCAGGTGAGTGAGATCAACCTTAGACACCCTCTGGCTCAGTGTGCTCAGGTATAGACCTCTCTAATCTACCCAACTCTGGCCCAGAGAAAAAAGAATCAAAGACAATGCTGACTGTCTTGAAGGGTAAGAGACTGTGGAATACTCCTGGAACACAACAAAAGCTACATTCAACAAACTTAAAATCTATGTTGAGACAAAAGAGCAAACAATTTCTAATGCATACTGTTAGTACAAAAAATGCAGAAGAACCTTTGATGTGTCACGAGAATTGTAAGAATCCACAAAATCTTTAATAAAAATATTTGCACAAATTCCCAGACCTCTCTCAAATAACAATTTCACCCAAATCCATGTATTTCCTGTGCATATCCGTATAGCATGCATTAACTGCATTTTCAACTTTCATTACTTTATCAACCACTGGGACTGGTGTACTAGCCTTACAGCAGGAATAAAAAATTCCAACATCAGCTGACATGAAAATTACTTGAACTTACAGGGTTTCTAGTGAATCATCAAATGGTGAATATCAAATAAATGAATGCCCAGGAGCTACTACTAAAATATAGGATTATAAGGGAAGGTTTAGTTGTGACTAAGAAATCTTCAAGGCTTGCCAGAATAGATAGTATTTGATTTGAGCATAACTTTAAGTTGGCAAAATTTGAGAAGTAAATATGGGAAGAAAGGCATCTGAGTTTAGGAAAGCTACATACTACACAATAGTAGTGAAAGCGCAAAGAACTGAGGGATAGTACTGAGTAATCAGGTTGTAGATAGATCCCAGAGTGTAAGGAAAATATACTGGGAGATGATATTACAACATTAATTCAGGATCATTTGGAGAAATTCATGAATGTTATACGTTAGCATTTGTACTTTTCTGCAGGCAATGGAGAAAGGGTAGCCTGGTGGAATGGACTGGGGTGGAGGGCTGGAAGTTGAAAGACCACTAACAGTATAAACCAGGTGGAAGGCTTGATCTAAGGAAAGCGTAGGAGGAAATGAAAGTGGGAGGGTCGAGTAGAAACAGACAGGATTAGCAATGGGCAATATGTGTTGAGGGAAGAAGAGTGAGTAATGATATGGTGCGTAGTATATGTTCCCAATAACTGTGGTTAGTAAAGCAAGATGAGACAATGGGTAGGAATATATCATGTTTAGGATAACATTCACTAGCTAGTACTATCAATAATCTTATGCTATTAACATTGATGAGTTCAAAGAGTATAGAGACAGGTTTGAGGCTTTAAAGTGAAAAATCATATGGAAATATTTACTTGACTCATTTAAGGTGACTGAGTGGTTACATCCACCTCCTCTCCCTATAAATTGAAAGACAATAAAATAAAAAACAAAAACATGAATAGAACCATAACAACACTAAAACAAAACAAGAATGAGAGTGATCCAATGAATCAGACATCCTAAGAAATTTGAAACCAAGGTCAAAGACATCAGAGATTAAACATGAGTTCTCTCTAGCAAGCTCCTTCTGGGTCAAAGAATAAAAACTGGCCCCTTGGACATCCATGAAGATAGTTAATTAGACCTATATTCAGATGGCCAGATCCAGCTCCTCAGCACTGTTCAGCCCGCTCCACAATCAATTACACCTAGAAGCCAGGCAAGGCTTTCCTTTTGAGCTAAAGGCAAAAAACTGCTACCCATATAAAGTTAGTGATCTGCCTAGGGAGAATCCCAGTGGGGGACCGGGGACTTGAGAGGAAAAAGAGTACAGTTTAGGTAATTTAGGATTTAAATTAACTTCAGACCCAGAAATTGTTGGGAGACAGAGAGAAAAGACAGGTCCTACAGGTAAAATAGAGTAAACCACTCCATTTCTAGATACATCTCACCCTTAGAATAACAACTTCCTTAACTTGGCAATTTTGAGGGTCTGAGCTTGTCTTCCAACTCCCTTACAGGAAAACCCACCAATAGTATAACCCATTAATACACCAATGACACAGTCAGTTATGTCATTCAGAGGAAAGCATTTCTGGAGAAATAAAACCACCACGTATATCAGTCAATTTAGCCTTTTATTCATAAACATGTACCTACAACCAATGCTAAGCAAAGCATCTAAGGAAAAATCAGTGGTATAAAAGAGAAAGATCAAGATGAATGATCAATTCTGGAACAAAAAGAAACAATTTAGAGAACAGGAGAGAATGTTTAGAATATTCTAAATGAGGGGCACCTGGGTGGCTCGCTCAGTTAAGCATCTGACTCTTGGTTTCGGCTCAGGTCATGATCTCAGGGTGGTGGAATCAAGCCCTGTGGCGGACTCTGCACTCAGCGGGGAGTCTGCTTGAGATTCTCATTCTCTTCCTCTGCCCCATGCCCCCTCTCCTCCCACCAAATAAATAAATCTTTTAAAAAAAGAAAAAAGAAAAAATATTTCTGAATTTCACATACTGGCCTGCCAACCTGATCTATGCCAAACTGAAAAGTAATGGTAATAATCAGAGCTGCATTTCCATTCTCTGTACCATGTGCATCAACTAACTGTCACAGCCCTGCAATTATTCCCATTTTAAAGTGTGGAGACTGGGGCGCCTGGGTGGCTCAGTTGTTAGGCGTCTGCCTTCGGCTCAGGTCATGATCCCAGGGTCCTGGGATCGAGCCACACATCGGGCTCCAGCCACACATCGGGCTCCCTGCTCAGCGGAAGGCTTGCTTCTTTCTCTCCCACTCCCCCTGCTGGTGTTCTCCCTCTCCTGTCTCTCTGTCAAATAAATAAATAAAATAAAATAATAAAATAAAATGTGGAGACTGAAGTTCCCCAAGGTTAAGTAACTGGTCCAGGGTCATAAGAACAACCAACAAGGGCAGATCTGGGACTGGAACTCAGCTGGTTTGACTCCAATCCCACATTCAAGACTGGCTTTTCACACAGCACATTCTTGATGTGCTTTTTTTTTTTTTTTTAAGATTTTTATTTATTTATTTGAGACAGAGAGAATGAGAGACAGAGAGCATGAGAGGGAGGAGGGTCAGAGGGAGAAGCAGACTCCCTGCCGAGCAGGGAGCCCGATGCGGGACTCGATCCCGGGACTCCAGGATCATGACCCGAGCCGAAGGCAGTCGCCCAACCAACTGAGCCACCCAGGCGCCCGCTTGATGTGCTTTTTAAATAAACAGTGAAAGAAAGTGAAAACATCACATTTCCATTAACAAGTCAGAATTTTGTTTGTTAAAAGGAAAAAGTGCAATGGAATATAAAGGAGACTGTATATTTAGAAGGATAGATTTTATATGACTTTACATGGTTCTTAATGTCCTTGGGTGACAGCTGATTGGGAAATTAATGCCAATATTCTAAGACAAAGCCTCTGGTATGAGGTCTTCAATAATAAAGCGGGTTGCATTTAACTAGGACTGTAAGATTCTCAATCCCTAAATACGATATGTGGGAAATCAAAAAGATAAATGATCTTTCGATAAAAAGCTGTAAGAAAGTCTCCCGTGTACAGATAAGAAGCTGAACATAGATGTGGCATTGACAATACAACAAAGCTGTAGAATCAAGGGGGGAAACAGAATAAGCAGAAAAAGTTTCCCAATAATAATTCCAAGTAACAGACACACTGACAATTCTAGGAATACTCCTGACTATTAGACAAACAATAAAAAGATTCAGTGAGAACAGAGTACCCCCAAACTTCTCTTCCATTTCCCTAGAAACAGACAGCATTGTAGAAAGGAAAGAACTCTCCCTGGTTATCTCTCCGTAATCTTTATGATGCTAGTCAATTAAGAGCAAATTAACATGCAATCAAGAATTTGTGTATTTCCTGAGTAATCTGTGTCCAAATACAAGAAAAACCATTGTATATTTAAATTGAGAGCATACGGTTATGATCAAATTAAAAAATATAATAAATAGTAAATAAAAAGGTGAGACTTTATACTATAAAAGGAAAAAATAAATTGGAGAAAGGGAAAAAGCAATGTTTCGCTTCTATTTCCCTCCATGAATACCATTACAATGTGGGAGCCAAACTTTATAAACTGATGTCACATACATTCAAAACAAACATGGCGGTAAATAAAGTGATTCCTGTCTCTAGTAAGGATGTTACTGACAACAGGAAGTTCTCAACTGTCTTAGGCATTCGTATGATGTTGCCTACTGGCAGAAATTAAGTCATAAAAGGACAAGAGAAGAACAAAAGGCAATCATTAGTGTTATTATTTTGAAAGACTGAAACAAAGCCATGAGACATCAGATCTGTCCCGTATGTTTCCACGGTTATTCCCTAATTCAGTGCAGGACAACTGCTGGAGAAAAGCTGAACATTCAAAAATTCTTCATTTGTGGGGCGCCTGGGTGGCTCAGTAGTTTAGCGTCTGCCTTCGACTCAGGTCATGATCCCAGGGTCCTGGGATCAAGCCCCACATCGGACTCCCTGCTCCATGGGAAGCCGGCTTCTCCCTCTCCCACTCCCCCCTGCTTGTGTTCCCTCCCTTGCTGTGTTTCTGTCTGTCAAATAAATAAAATCTTTAAAAAAAAAAAAATTATTGTTATTCTTTTCCTGAGCACTGAGGAAAATTGCTTTTCGTTGATATAAGCTCAGGGAAGACTGATATGGTTTGAGAATAGCTGCTGAAAAGGAGACAAACCATAAACAGAGAGATTTTCCAATCCTTGCTAGAGCAAGAACCGAACAGGGAGTACATCTCTAGGTATGTCCTCTTCGAGGAGTGAAAAACTCAACGGATTTTCAAGACTCATTTTGGAGCTGAATTTCCAAGGTGTTACATACACTTCTTCAAAGCAGTAGCAGGCATTGATTGGTAGGGAGGCTAAGTGATTTTTGTGGGTTAGTGAAATAGCTTTTGGCTCCTGAACTTAATAACTAGGAAACAAAAGCTGATTTGACCTCTAAGGGTCTAGAGTAAACCAGACACACACATCTTAAACGTGACGCCGCCACAGAGTCTTTTCACATCTCTGAAAAACGAAACTGCTGAAGGGTTTTCTTTAGTTCAAAGACACGCTAATACATGAGTTTGGGGGAACTGCCCCTTTAGATTTTAGAGAAATTGGGTCAAAACCCTGACAGCATGTAGAAGGAAAGCTCAGCATTCAAGATAGCCTAAGGAAAACAGAAGCTGCAACAAAACCAGGAAAGGAAGATGCTAATATCTGATTCTATATTGTTTCTTTCGACATCTGAGGATCACAGGAATGGCTTTTTCTCAGAATTATCTTTAAAAAAAAAAAAAAAAGATTAAAAATGAGATTTAAACATAAACCCAATGCTTTTTTAAAGGGCTTGACAACACCATGTTATAGTCAGAGACCGTAAGATAGACATGTCAAGTGAAATGTACACTCTGGGAAAGTATAAGATGCAAATGGACATCAGAACTGTGGTAGCCTCTCAATTTTGCCAGGCAATTTAAAATAATTAATCTGTACAGAAAAAGTGTCTCCAATGTTCATCTGAAATGTTAACCAAGTGTCAACAGGTACGGCTATCTCAAAACATAGCCATAGCAAAACTAATGGGTTAAATGGGAGCAATCTCTACTGTATAGAATCCAAGTGTATGTAAGAATAATTAAATTGCAGGGCGCCTGGGTGGCTCAGTTGGTTAGGCATCTGTCTTCGGCTCCAGTCATGATCTCAGGGTCCTGGGATCGAGTCCCACATCGGGCTCCCTGCTCAGTGGGGAGCCTGCTTCTCCCTCTGCCCCTTCCATGTGTGCACACGCGTGCTCTCTCTCTCTCTTGCTCTGCCCTCTCTGCCTCAAATAAAATATTTTCTTAAAAAAAAGAATAAACTGCT
The DNA here is from genome assembly GCF_011800145.1 of Mirounga leonina. Lineage (NCBI taxonomy): Eukaryota > Metazoa > Chordata > Mammalia > Carnivora > Phocidae > Mirounga > Mirounga leonina. Next base: position 34,373,723 of record NW_023270454.1, on the reverse strand, counting down.
AAGCAGTTTTATCACTACTGACCTTTCTGACTTAGTCTTTAAACTCATTAGTATATTAATATTAATTTGTTCAAGTCTTGAATAAGTACTGTAACAAGACACAGTCCCCTATTAATTTGTTTTTCAGGGGAAAAGGGGATATTGCTATTTGGTAAGATTTCAGGTGAATGCTTTAATACAGGAAAAGGGAATCCTGCCTTAGCAGTGTCAAGTCTTCACAGGAGAACAAATCTAGGACACAGATGGGTTATTTCCACCTTCCCAGCTTTTAGTGGTGACTGTACCCAGAGCCTTTTAAGATGTTCCTGAGGCAGACCCATTCCCTGTAAAAGATCATAAAAGTTCCCAGTTTGCTCCAGCTGAAAAGTCATCTAAGTTCAAATTCAATTGAATGGATTGGCATTGGCCCAATCTGGCTTATGAGTCTTTCACTGGGACTTGACCCATTCTCACTTCCCAAAGAATTTAAAAACTGGGATGAATTTAACCAGAGAAGGAACAATAAAGAGAAGGACTGGAAAGATATATGACTTTACAACCATCCTGAAGACAAAGAATAAAAGGGCTGCAAATAGTTTTTCCCTAGTGACATTTGTTTTGGGTTGATTTTTTTTTTTTTTAAGATTTTATTTATTTGAGAGAGTGAGAGAGCATGTGCTCATATGAGTGAGCGTGAGTGGGGGGAGAGAAGGAGGAGAAGCAGACTCCCTGCTGAGCAGGGAGCCTGAGGCGGGGCTGGGTCCCAGGAACCCAAGATCATGACCTGAGCCTAAGACAGACGCTTAACCAACTGAAGCACCCAGGCGCCCCAGTAGATTATTTTTTAACTGATTTTTTTAGGAAAATTTCTCCATCAGATTAAGTAGCTTGAAGCAAAGTAACAAGAGGCAAATATCCTAACATCATGCAAAATTTGAATGTGAAAAGGAAACCCCAATTCCAGGTATTCATCTAAGGAGCACTGACAATATTTTATTTCTCAGAGTTTCAGGTGCTTTGTGATAACATTTTGAATTAAGGTTTTGTTCTATGCTCTCAATATTTGAAGGCTATAAAGTGATTACATTCTATTTTGGGCTTACCAAATTACCTAAGATTTTTTTCGATGATGATGCTCAATTCTGGTGTGAGTAGTGTAGAAACCCTCTTACCTACCATCTGTAGGAATGGGTATGATCTTTCTGGAGAGCTATTTGGGACTTTAAAGTTTATAGCTTTTCGGGGCGCCTGGGTGGCTCAGATGGTTAAGCGTCTGCCTTCAACTCAGGTCATGATCCCAGGGTCCTGGGATCGAGCCCCACATCGGGCTCCTGGCTCAGCGAGGAGCCTGCTTCTCCCTCTCCCTCTGCCTCTCTCCCTGCTCACGCTTTCCCTCTCTCTCTCTGTATCTCTGTGTCTCAAATGAATAAATAAAATCTTTAATAAAGTTTATAGCTTTTCCTTCAAAATTCTACTTCTAAACATCTATCTTCAGGAATAGAAAAGTGAGGGAAATACCCATATGAAGGTATTTATTGCACTCCTTTACAATAGCAAGTCCAAATGGTCAACAATAGAGAAATGACCAAATGCTGACACATTTATAATTTTTTATAAACTGTGCAGTTATTACCCTATTTAACATTTATTGCCAGGAACTTACATAAAGTGCTTTACTCACTTGGCCGTCACATGAACTCTATGAAGGAAGTTCTCTTATTTACTGATGGGAAAGGAAGAAGTTCAGTTACTTTGCTAAGGTCACAGAGCTAGGAAGTGATGGTACTGGGATTCCAAACCAGTCCAGCTCCAGAACCCAAACTATTCAGCACTAAATTGCTGTTGTGTGTGTTACTTTTCAAAGGTGATTTGCATTATAATTTTTCTTCCAAAGATTTTTGCTTCAATATTCACACCCAAAACCGAGCTCTGGTTTTCTTTTAGGAAACATATCTTTTCCTTGTTTCAATGTCAGTGTTATTTTCCCTTCATAAAAAGGAATTCAGAAACTTTCCTTCATTTTCTGCGTTCTGAAACAGATGAAAATAGCACTGGGATCATCTGTTTCTTAAAGGTGTGGTTGAATTTCCTTGTAAACTTGAAGGAGAGAAAAGGGAGGGTAGCTCATTAACAACTTTCTCTATTTCATCAATAATAACTGTTCTTTTAGATTTCCTTTATCTTCTGGGGTCAGCTATGGTCATATAGTTCCCATTTCATTTTTTTTTTTTAATCAATAGCTTTACTGAAATATTTACATACCTGTTCGCAGTGTACAGTTCAACGATTTTTAGTAAATTTGCAGATTTGCGCAATCATCACAATCATTTTAGAACATTACCATCACCCTGAAAAGATGCCTTATGACCATCTGGAATCAATTCCCTGCTGCTATCTCCAGCCCCTCCAACCTGCTTTAATTGTACAACTCTATAACCTTAATGCATATATGAACAGATGCATTCATTTTATATGGATTTAATAAAACAGAGCCAAATCTTGGATATATTGCATATAATGTGACTATATTATATTAAATTATTTACTTCTAAGAAATTAATGTGGTGCTATGTAAAAGTGGTATCATTTTCTTATAGCTCATTAAAGTTACCTGATATTTACGGAAAAAACAGTATGATTGTTCGTATTTTCTTATGTTCAGTACTGAGACTGCTGTAAACATGATTCTTAAATTCCCCAATGGCAGCCAAGCAACAGGAAGCAAATATTAAAGTATGATCATAACAACCATCCTGCCTTCAGACATATCAGAAACTGCCATGTTTCTTTATTTTATATTTTATAACTGTAAGATAGTTCTAAATGATTTTCTTTTTCTTAATTTCATTTTTTAATTTTTCCTAATAAAGTATGGAAAGGGCGCCTGGGTAGCTCAGTTGGTTAAGCAACTGCCTTCGGCTCAGGTCATGATCCCGAGTCCCGGAATCAAGTCCCGCATCGGGCTCCCTGCTCGGTAAGGAGTCTGCTTCTCCCTCTAACGCCACCACCTCTTGTGCTCTCTCTCATTCTCTCTCTCAAATAAATAAATAAAATAAAATCTTTAAAAAAAAAAGAGGTACAGAAAAAAATCTAGCTATTTCTGAATTGGACAAAGTGTTTTTCCCATAATGTTCAGGACTTGAGTGATGAGAATTAAGCCTAGCTGACTAGACGTCCAGCCAATATATTTTTAATTAGCACTGAATAGAGATTTCTTTCATTAGGAAGCATTAGTGTCATTTGATTTCTGATCTTTGCTTCAAAGTTCTCCCCATATAACAGGGGGGGAACATTAAGTATAAGATTAAACTTAATTTAACAAGAAAATCTTTTTACATGTTCAAACATGCATAATCCAGTCAGTGGCATATTTAGATCTAAAATTACAAAAAATTGCTTTGAGCTCTGAGAATTTCTTCCAGTGATAAAGGTCAACAGAAAACAGACCCTTGGAGAAGAAGAAATAGCACTGACTTTGGAACTATAAACATGGGTTCAAATCCAGCTCTTCCTTCTTCCCTTTTTCTCCCCACCCCATCCACCACCAGGCTTTACAAAAACAAAAACAAACAAACAACAACAACAACAAAAAAAAAACAAGACAAATCACAAGCAAAAGACTTCAGTGGAAACATAGTCCCAGGACTTTCTTAAAGTGAATTTATACTGATATATACATAACCTTAACTCAGGAACTAAAGTAACTAAATTAAGTTGCTTCCCTGTCAATTAATATCCTTGTTGGCCATCTGTTACTTTTCTATCATCTTCTCCTCAAAGACATAAAGTGAGCCTCAAAAACATTTAAGTGGGTATTACAAGATTGTTTTGAGTTTTAAACAGATGTGTACTTACGTGAAAGCCCAACTATAAAGCACTCAAGGGTATGTAATTATTGTGCTGACAAGTACAAATTCACAATAAGGTTACCCAAAACATACATATACTCACGCCTATTTTCAGAGTCTGTACGGATACTTTGTCCTAGGTATATACTCATTATATCCATAAAATTTAAAAATATTTTCTTAGTTAAATAAAAGAAAAAGACTTTTACTTAGCTCTTCTAGTTTCATACCTAAAACTTGTTTTCAAATGTTTCTCTGTCTGACAAAATTATCAGACAGTTATCAAGGCATCACTAATAAAAGATTTTTAACTGGAGAGGGGCGCCTGGGTGGCTCAGTCATTAAGCGTCTGCCTTCGGCTCAGGTCACGACCCCAGGGTCCTAGGATGGAGCCCCGCATCAGGCTCCGGGCTCAGCGGGGGGCCTGCTTCTCCCTTTCCCCCTCCCCCTGCTTGTGTTCCTTCTCTCGCTGTGTCTCTCTCTATCAAATAAATAAATAAAATCTTAAAAAAAAAAAAAGATTTTTAACTGGAGAGAGATCATAAATACAAAATTCTATATAGAATAAACATGAGAAAGTGAATAAGCAGTACTAAATCTATACTGTTACATCTTAAATATGAACTATTATTATAGGTCTCTCCTTCCAAAAAAGGCCAAAATTTCAAGTTCTGAAAACCTGATCAAATAGAATAAATAAATAAAACTTCATATAAAATTTCTTTCCAATTTAGTCACCACAAACTCAGAATTAAACTCAGATAAAACCTGGAATCAATGATTTATAAGGGTTTACCAGAGAACTCAAAGTCTTTATAAACTTGCTGTAAAAAAAAAAAAAAAAAAGATTTGAAAACAACATTTTCAAGGACAAAAGAGAAATCAAGTCTGCTCTTTTATTATGACAGCTTCCATTACTCTACAGCCTTGCCTCTGATCACTTTCCTCTTTAAGGATTTAGTTAAGGCCCTCTCTGTTTTAGCTCAATCTTAGAATTTGGAGAAGCATTAATATTCCATCCCCTGCATAAGGAATTAGAATGAAATATCTTATTTTTCTTATTCCCCAATTTCAGTCATTCCCTCCAAATTAGTACAGTATTGTTTGGTGAAAACGTTTTCTCCCAATAGTCCTATCAGATGAGCTACTGTGGAGGAGTTGAGGAAATAAACAATGAGTATGAATGAGGAGGTGGGAAAAGGGATGCTCTCAATCACTGTAACTTGGTACCGTCTTTGTGGGGGACAATTTGGCAACAGAGATCAGACTTAAAACACTAGGTATTTTCCATGTAAGAGCAATTCACATCAAAGCAAGTGCAGAGGTACACACGAATACAGATATTCTTTAGCATATTCTTTTTTCTTTTTTTTTTTAAGATTTTATTTATCTATTTGACAGAGAGAGACATAGCGAGAGAGGGAACACAAGCAGGGGGAGTGGGAAAGGGAGAAGCAGGCCTCCCGCCGAGCAGGGAGCCCAATGTGGGGCTCGATCCCAGGACCCTGGGATCATGACCTGAGTCGAAGGCAGACGCTCAACGACTGAGCCACCCAGGAGCCCCTCTTTAGCATATTCTACAGCATAATTTATAACAGCAAAAAATAAAAACTAAGTTTCCATCAACATGGACATGATTTTAAAGTTATGCTACACTTCCGTATTGTGTAATGTTATGTAGCTGAGCTAAAGGAAAGTCTTCAGCTCAGTATATGTTGGTGTGGAAGGACTGGAGGGAGAAAGGTAGGTTACATGTAGAATACTTCCACTTTTTCTGTGATTTATTCACACACACACACAGATATGTACATAAAGAACCCACACAAATATACATGCATAGGCAGAAAAAGAAGGAAAGACATCTGGAATGATGCTCAAAAAACAGCCCAAGAGGTGCTAGAAGTAAAGAGGGTGAGGAGGGAAACTTTCTATTTTACTCCGTATCTTCACTTCTCTACTCTTTAAAACACTAGATTTCTTTCCACCTGCCAGCCTGGAGAAAAAGGGCATTCTGCTCTGGTTACAGGGGCACCAGACCTAGCACAAAGTCTCCCATGATGGTTTTGTGAACCAAATGGAAAACTGTGGCTGAAGAAAACAGCAGTTTGTTTAGCTGAATCGCCAGCTGAGGATCAGGCAACAAAGACAGCGACTGAGGGATGCCTCCCAGCCTCAACTTTCAGTGGCCCTTCAGCCTGGGTGGGGTCTTGGTGTTCAGATCCGTACTATGAAAGACTCAGAGAAAAGTGGAAAAAAAAAAAGGAGAACCACAGGCCTCTGAGTGCTCCTGTTAAGTCTCCCCTATATCCAGGGCCTCTCCATCGTACTCTACTATCAGGACTAAATGATCTATCACCTGAGCTCAGATGCTACCTCAGTGATCTTCCCCTGCCTTGTTATCACCAATAACTGCACCTTCTCTGTGACCTCAACGTCAAGCATCTCACTTTCCCAGCAACTATCTTTCCTGCACTCCTGAGAGCAAGAATGCCAATTCCAATCATTTTCAACCCCATTAGGATTTATATCACTGATTTTTGCCTTGCTTTACTCTCTACAGTCCCCTCACTCCTTACTTCCCTCCTTTCCAGCGTAATTTCATGATTTCTCATTATAATCACTCCCTTACCTGTACCCCCCTCATCGTACCCACTTCAGAGAACGTCAGTCACAGCTCTGCCCTCTCTGTGCCTCCACCCAGGTTGCTGAACACTGCCTGTGAACACAACTCTGCCAATTTCACTTCAAATTCAAGTGGACACTTTCTGCTGTCCAGCAGTCACACAATTATTTCTCTGGTCCATTCATCTCCCGCACTGGTACATGACTAGCTCACTCCTTCTTAAGTCCTTAATACTTCCCTTCCCATCCTCACTCTCAATAGATGATTTCCGTTCCACTGAGGAAATGGAAACAATCAGCAGAGAACTTCTACCACATCTCCTACCAACTGGCATCTGTATTCACATATTTACTTTTCTTCCTGCTGTACGAAAGACCTGTCTGTGCGCCAATGAAAGCATCCTCATGCCCCAACTGATGCATTAGGTCCAGTCCCCCTCCTGTCTGCTCAAGGACACTGCAGCAATTCTCCTGCATTCTCTCCTGCATCAATTTCTCCCTCTTCTAGATAATTCCATTAGCACACAAACATGAAATAATTTGTCCCATCTTTTTTTTTTTAAGATTTTTTTTATTTATTTGACAGAGAAAGACACAGCGAGAGAGGGAACACAAGCAGCGGGAGAGGGAGAGGGAGAAAGCAGGCCTCCCACTGAGCAGGAAGCCCGATGCAGGACTTGATCCCAGGACCCCGGGATCATGACCCGAGCTGAAGGCAGATGCTTAACCGACTGAGCCACCCAGGCGTCCCAGTTTCTCAATTTCTCTTAACAGTAAAACCACTTTAAAAAATTGCCTTATTTACTGTTTCCAATTCTTCCCCTTTCTCTCTCAAATCTGTTGGTTTGCAACCACCTTGGGAGCTTCCCAGGTGTAATCTGAAACAGAGGGTAAGGAGAGACCAAAGAATCAGGCCACTTCAGACTGGTAGGTGGCAAGTTTAATAAGGAAGGGAATTGGTGGCTGCCCAAGACAAGTAGATCTCTATACCCATTTGCCAAATCTTCAAACTATGTAGAGGCCTTAACTGGGCTAGTCACATATATGGTCTGGAGGGTCTCAATACCACATCACTATCTCAAGGATATGTCTTTGGAAAGCCTCTAAGAGTCCGAAAGGCAAACAGAACCCACAGTCCAAGGACAGAAGAGGGGGTAAGGAGCCTCTGAACGCCCAAATCCAGTTCATGGGTCAACCGACACTCATGTCCACTTAATAACCTCTTTCAACAGAATCCATCCCATGATGCTAAATCCAATGGTCAGTTCTTCATTGTCTGCAGCATTTGGCTGCCAATCACGTCCTCCTCCTTGAAACACTTTCTTCACTTGGCTTCCAGAAGACTACTATCATTCTCTGCCTAACTCCTGCTATCCTCTCAAGTCTCTTACTGGTTCCTGTTTATCTCATCTAAACTTTGGTGTGGTCAATCCTTAAAACTCACAGTGGGCTCTATTTCTACTTATTCCCTAGGTGACCTTATCTCATTTCATGGCTCTAAACACTTTGACATGTGGGTGACACCCTAATCTAGCCCTTCAGTTTGTAGCAACCTCCGGACTCTGTGCACATTCAAAGATTCAACAGCCTACTAGACATTTCCAGTTGGACATCTATCAAGCATCTTAAGCTTAACATGCCCATAAATGAATTTCTTGTCTACCCCCCAAAGACCTGCTCCTCTTACAGTGTGCTCCATCTTAGTAAGTGGTTATTCCATACTTCCAGGGGCCTAGGCCAAAAACATCTGGGTCATTATGGACTCTTCTCTCATACCCACATCCAATTTATCAGCAAGTCTCATTAGCTCTACCTTCAAAATGCAACCAGAATCTACTTTTTATTTTAAGATTTTATTTATTTATTAAATATTTTTTTTATGTATTTGACAGAGAGAGAGATCACAAGCAGGGGGAGCAGGAGAGGGAGAAGCAGGCTCCCTGCTGAGGAGGGAGTCTGATGTGGGGCTCAATCCCAGGGCCCTGGGATCATGACCTGGGCTGATGGCAGATGGTTAACTGGCTGAGCCACCCAGGCGCCCCCAGAATCTACCACTTCTTACCACTTTTGCCCTCACAGCTCTGGTCCAAAGCCATCATTACCTCCTGCCCAAATTATTGTAACAGTTTTCTAACTGGTTTCCTTGCTTCTACCCCTGACCATTCTCAACCCAGTAGTCACTGTGATCCATTTAAAACTTTAAGTCAGACCAAAATCTTCCCATTTTACCAAGAATAAAAGCCAAAGTCCTCACAGTAGCCCATGAGGACCTACACGGTCTGGCTGATTCCCTGTCTGACCTCATTTCCTATTGCTGGCACCCCTCACTCACTCTGCTCTAGCTTTAGTGTTTCTCAAATGTCCAAATACACCCCTGCTTTGGGGGCTTTGAACTGCTATCATTTGTGCTTCAACCCCTCTTCCCTCAGGTAACCACTGGCTCAATGCCTCTCTTTCCTCCAATACCTGCTCAGAAATTACCTCAGTGATGTCTTCCCTGACCACCCCACCACAGAATTCCTTTCCTGTTCTATTTTTCTCCAAAGTATTTCTCATGATCTAAAACTAGAGTATAAGCTCCATGAGGACAGAGGCTTTTTCTATGTTGTCACTCCTCCTATTCTAGAACAGTGTCTGGCATGGGCAATGAAAAAATGATTACTGAATAAATGAATGATGTCTCCTGGGCTTGGAAGGCTACCGTAGCATGGAGGGAAAGACTACTAGACAAGAAGTCGGGAGATCTGGATTTGAATCTTATTACAGTAGTCCCCCCTTATCCGCAGTTTCGCTTTCCAGTTTCAGGTACCCCTGGTCCACCGTGGTCCCGAGCAGCAGGTATCATCAGAAGGTCTGTACTAGCCTAACGCACTGGGTCACAACGCCTACCTTAATCACCTCACTTTACCTAATCACACAGGCATTTTATCATCTCCCAGCATCACAGTAAGATATTTTGAGAGAGAGAGGCCACATTCACATAACTTTTATTATAGCATAGTGTTATAATTGTTCTATTTATTATTAGGCATTATGGGTAATCTCCTACTGTACCTAACTTATAAACTAAACTTTATCCTAGGAATGTATGTATAGGAAAAACAGTATACTTAGGGTTTGGTACTATCTGTGGTTCCAGGCCTCCACTGGGGGTCTCAGAATATATCCCCCAGGGATAAGGAGGGGGACTACCATAGTAGACTAGGAAATAGAAGCAATTCCCAGTTTTGCTAGTGCACAGTAATACAACTAGTTAAGTCATTTAACCTCCAAGGTCCTCAGTTTCCTCATCTATAAAATAGAAATGAAAACCCTCACAGTCACTGTGTGGAGGAAAATGTTCTGCAAATGTAAAATACTGTAAAGCTTCTGTAACTGATCACATGCTAAACTATTCAGAAATCAATGTAACATTTCTACACAAAAAAAGTTTATTCTCTTTGTAAACTAGAAGAACCACCTGAATTATAACAAAGACTTTAAACTGTCCTTCTCTCTCCAGAGTTTGTAATTTATCTACATTATTAATTATACAGATTAGTATCCTAATACACAGTATCTAACTTCTGGGCATTCTGGCTGAAATAATCTTTGCTTTCTATCCATTTCACCCAGGGCCAGGCACTGAAGGACCAGAAGACCTCAGAAGTATGGCTGCAAGACCCAGGGGGAGCTGGGGCCTGAAGCACCCTCTGCTGTCCAGGGAGAGAGGATGTCTGGGGCTTCTGTCTGGGGTGGGGGAGGGGCAGACCTTTCCATTCCCTTCTAAATAGGGGAGATGAGACTGCATATGTTGAAATCTTTGGTACTTTTCTTGGGTTCTGAAATTGTCCTTGTCCTCCTCACCTGCCTTCCTGCAGCCCCTAACCAAACAAAGCTGAGACAGGCTCTCATAGAGGCAAAAATACAAGCTGGTTACTTAGTCAAGAAAATAAAATGTCAATAAAATGTTAAGACAGTCCGAAGGGTATCCAGAAAATACAGACCTCACCAAAGCACAGCTGGAAAAACTGGTACTTGAAAGAGGAAAGAGGCATCTTCTCTAAATTCTACTTTTGTTTCAAGTTACATAACAAGAAATATAAATACTTGTTTAGTTCTTCACAGAAATGCCTTAATCATGACTCAGAATGATGGCATTAGCATGTATTAAGAGAATATAAAAACCAAGGTATGTTTCTCAGTCCTCTAGAAAACTTGTTACATTAACCCCTGCACTTTTTATAATATGATAACAAACTCATTGAATTTATTGCCAAGGAGGAAAAAGTTACCTCCTGACTAGAGAGTTTGATTATGCTTATTAGTATGCTTCAGATGATGTGAGCTATGCAGCTCAACCTTTTTCTTTTCTGCTTTCATCTCTAGAAAGTTTCAAGTTAAATTAATTCTCGATTTTAATAATCCCATTCTTGATTTTTAGAAGTATAATTCCCCCCCCCGGCCATTTCTATAGGCCTTCTAATCCCACTCATTTTTATTGTACCCAATATGCCCTCCTGTGCCAAGCACAGCTCTGGAATTAAAGAATCTAAGTAACTGTGTCATTGTCATCATCATCATCCTCATCATGGTTTTAAAAATAGCAACCAGGGCGCCTGGGTGGCTCAGTTGGTTAAGCGACTGCCTTCGGCTCAGGTCATGATCCTGGAGTCCCGGGATCGAGTCCCACATCAGGCTCCCTGCTCAGCGGGGAGTCTGCTTCTCCCTCTGACCCTCCCCCCCTCATGCTCTCTCTCTCTCTCATTCTCTCTCTCTCTCAAATAAATAAATAAAATCTTTAAAAAAAAAGAAAAGAAAAAAAAATCGCAACCAGCATTTGCTTAGCACACTTAGGTTATGTGCTGTATCCAAGTTCATTCAGATTTCAGAAGCACCTGCTCCCTTTTTTTAATGAACAGGAGACCAATTATTAACAAAAAACATCCTGAGTTATTTCCTTATTCTATTTCTCTCCAACTAGATTGCCAACAACTTGAAGGTAGGCAGCCCCCATAATCCATGCTTCCTTATAAATTCTGCCACATTTGGCACAATACCTTGTACATGATAAAGATCTAATAAATATTTGCTGACTTAGGAAGGCAAAGGACAAATTACAACAGGTAGAGACTGACACAAAAAGGGGAAAGAGACAGCAAGAAATACTGGTCAGCTAACTGACCGGTTTATTTCCTCTTCTTTATTTTCTTCTGTCAATTCTGTAACTGGTCAAGAGGCCAAGGACTTAGGGCACCGCCCTTTGGGAGCCAAGCTCAGGGATCTGCCCCAGGTTGGTTCACCTTCGGCCAGGGAGTAACTACATGACAGAAACTAGGGCAAGTCCCTGAGATGTGGCAGGCTGGACAGAGGGGGCACTGTGAGCCTGGCCTTGCCCCACACCAGGTTCACTGCACTGACTGAGCCCAGCTCCTTCCAGTGCCCACGCCCAACTTGCCCCTCCTCCTACTGGCAGAACCCCAGACATCCTGCTCTCCTGCACAGCAGGGGGCGCCTCGGGTCCCAGCTCCTCCCCCTGGGTCCTGAAGCTGCACTTTTGAAGTCTGGTCCCTTCAGTGCCTGGCCTGTGTGAAAACCAAAGGAGAGGAGGGGGTGAAGCAGACGCATCCATCCAGGAGAAGCTGGTCCTGCCCCCCTTCTCCGGCTGCTCCCCAGCTGGCCTCTCCCTGGGAGGCTAAGTCCAGAAAGAAGGAAGTGCTGATTCTGAGGAAAAAGACATGGGCCCTGCTGGTTGTATCTTCTTGCTGCCCCTTCTGCTGGGGATCTCAGGTGTGTTCCCGGGGTGAGGAGAGTCCGAGGCGGGGGTAGGGGCTCCAGCCCAGGAGAAGCTGCACAGGGCATGGGCTGTGGGCCTCCTATGGCAACAAGAATTCATCACAGGTGTCTCCCACATACCCCCTTTTCTCTCCCTAGGCACCAATGAGGAGGAACCAGAGAATCTCCTGAAGTCAAGTAAGATGCCCCAGCCAGGGCAGCATGACTGGGTGGACCAAGTGAGGGGAATTTGTGCCCAGCTGAAGAGAGGACACCAGTTTGGGAAAGGAGCACGGAGGGGTGGGGGCGGAGGGGTAGGTTTCTGGGCAGATCTCCCATGCCTTTCTCCTCTCTGCCGGCAGTCTGTGGGCGGCCCGCCGTCTCATCTGGCATTGCCTCAGGCAGGGAGGCCAACGTGGGCCAGTGGCCCTGGCAGGTCAGCATCCGCCAGGGCTTGCTTCACATCTGTGCAGCCACTCTCATCTCACAGCAGTGGGTGCTGACAGTGGCAAGCTGCTTCCGGTGAGTGCGGGCCTTGCTTCGGGGAGATCCGTCCGGGGACTTGGGTGACAGGTCAGACGGGAAATTGCCTTGCACTGCCCAGTAGAGTACACTGTGCCCTAGAAGTGGGTCCAAAGGTTTCCTGCCCTGGCTCTCAAGTCAATGCAACTACTCTTAAGATTTCAAGCATCTTCATATTTGACAACCGCCTTGGCTGAAATGAATGCCTAAAAGCAGTTATTCCCTGTGCCCCCAACTCAGTCTCTACCCAAAGGAGATATTCCCCGGGGAGGGATCCCCCCTTTCCAGCATGCCACATCTTCACACCACTCTGGATGCATCTTTACTTTCCCCAGGTGACCTCATCCTCTCCTATGGTTTACAATGTCATATATTTGCTGATAACACCCACATTTACATCACTGGCCCCAAACTCTAGTTCTGCTGCGTTTCCATCGGGAAGCCTCACTGGTACCTTCAAGGTCACGTGTTCAAAACAGAGCTACAATTTCGCCACCACCACCATTCCCCAACCGACTTGTCTTCTCTATCTCATTCAACAACATAACCAGCTGCTCAGGCCATACTCAGAAATGTGAAGCCCACTCTCCCTCACCCTCCATGTGCCAATTCTGTCAGTTTTACTTCCAAAATATACTTCGACTCAAGCATAGCTGTCCTCAGACCACTGCTTAGTATAACACGTTTTGCTACTTGATTCATATACATAACAAAGTGATTTTTCAAAAAGTCAGAGGCAAGATCATGTCACTCCCTCCTTCAAATCCTTCAGTGGCTGCCCAGGCAACTAAGACTAAAAACCAGATGCCTCACTGTGGCCTATAAGCTGTAGATCACCAGATATCTGCTCATTTTTCCAACCTCATGTCATTCTACTACAGGTTTATTTTGATTCCTAGAAACTGCCAAGTTCTTTCTCACCGTCTGGGCCTTTGCATAGTCTATTCCCTCTATCTCAAATGCTTTTCCTGATAGCTCTTCTCATGGCTGTCTCTTGTGGGCCTCTGTTGAGAACTTCTCTCTTCAATGAGACCTTTGAAGATTGGTCTCAATCTTCAAAGGTACTTGAATTGAGTACCTGATTGCCCAATCCAAAGACTCTTCCCCTATCCCTTACTCTCTAACTTAAAATCCTGTTTTTATCATAGTATTTATCACAGTTTAAAATGCTGTACTTGTTAAATTGTCTGTTGCTCGTCTGTCTTCTTTCCCTCCCCTCTCTCTCACATTCGTGGTGTGCACAAGGATGCACATGCACGCACACAATCCAACAGCCCTCTGAGGGCCAGATCACGTCTAAGTCTCATTTGTACTCTCAGGAAATGCTCAATACTTAGTGAAGGAACAATGCTTAAGAAGAGTCAGAGAAAAAAATGCAACCTCCAGAACTATGGGCTCTGCTGTGACAATCCATGACAGAGTCACGAGAAACCCATGGTCCCCCCCCACTCTGCTTCTCTTCTCAGGTCTAAGGACACCAGAAAATACAATGTGTTGGTGGGGTCACTTCAGATCTCTGGTCACCCCGGCTCCAAAACGACGATAATCCCTGTGTCCAGGATTATCCTCTATCCTCACTTCCAGAGAAACACAACTAGCGCCATCGCTGTGGCAAAACTGGCCTACCCAGTTTCTTTTACCCCAGTTGTCCTGCCCATCTGCCTCCCCTCATCTGCAGCCCAGCTCAAGAACTCAACCTCCTGCTGGGTGACTGGATGGGGCTATTCTGGAATACACCAACGTGAGGATAAGTAGATCTTCTGAGCTCTCTTTCCTCAACTGACATTCTCTCCCCCTACTCTCTATCCCAGCCCCAGCATCAGATACATTGTACTCTCCAGGCAATTAATCTGAGATGCCACAGACTTCAAAGTCTCCTTGACCCTATTACCTCCCCCCTTTGCTTTCACACTTCTGCTGTGATCTCTTTGGCTTATTTATATCTGCTTTTGCTCTTGTTTAGCAATAGTGCTAAGACCTTAAAAGTGAGAAGGACAAGACAATGAGCTTAGAGAGAGGGTAGCTCTCAGTCTGAGATGTAATATAGCTCTCGCTCTGCACCCGGGTAGTGTGTGTGGTTAGATGGAGAGGGGAAGCAGGCATGAAGATGTATTCAAAAAAGTAAGGCTGCTCAGCAAGTCTCAAGGCAGATGAGGAGAGTAGAGCTTCATGCCTGAGTCAACGGTCTTCATTCTCTGGAGTATGTTAGATCTACCTCTTCATATGCTATGGAAGATAACAATATATTCCAAGGCCAAATGAGGTAATTCTGCGTCATTCATTGTTTTGGGTTTTCCTGAATCACAAGATTTTCTGTTATTTGTGGCATCTGAGTGGGAGCAAATGCCTTCGGCCCTGTTCAGACCCAGGGAACTCGGCCCTTAGGCTATTTCCCCGAACTGGAAGGCAGAGTGCCATCTGATATGGAGGCAGAATATTTAAAATCAGAGCTGAAATCCCTGAAAACCAGAGGCATAAAATCTGTATCCCTAGCTGAAAGTTGCTTCCTAATTTTTTAAGACAGCTCTGATTCTTTTTGATCTTACAGATATGAAGCCATCTTACATACTGAAGGAGCTAAAGGTGCCCCTTATTGATCTCCAGACATGCAGCGACTACTATCAGAAAGCAAACTTGCATGGAATCAAGCCCATCATCAGTGAAGAAATGATCTGTTCCAAGCTCCCAGTGGGGCAGATGGATCAGTGTATAGTAAGAATCCATCCTGTAGGCACCTTCCAGAACTCTCCCCTTCCCCATATGTCTATTCCATGTCTCGTATCTTCAGAATCCCTGGGTAAATCCAGCAGTGTCTGGACGGGCCCTAACTCCACAGTTCTTGACTCAACGATTGGGAGAGTTACCCTCTTTGCCCTGTGCATGGCCTAGTCATCTTTCTTCTCTCCGCAGGGCAGTAGATGAGATCCCCTGACATGTAGAGTGGAGGATTTCTGGGTCCTGGCAGGAGTGGTCAGCTGGGGATCAAACTGCATCCGAACCAATGAGCCTGGAATATATACAAACATCAGTTTCTACAAATCTTGGATTGAGAAGTCAGCCATTTCACATACTGACTTTTCTGCTGTCCTCAGTCTGGACTTCTCTGGGCTCCTCCCTGTAATGCTTCTACCTCTCATTTTCCTGGGGCTACCCTAACTGGCTGAGGTTAGTATGACCAGAGTTAAGTGACAATTAAGAATGAGGAAAAAAAGGGGTAAATTCTAGAAGTTGATGGCTTTTGTTTTTATTTTTTAAATAGGCTCCATGCCCGGTGTGGAGCCCAACAACCCTGAATCAAGACCTGAGCTGAGATCAAGTCGGACACTTAACCGACTCAGCCACCCAGCTGCTCCTAGAAGCTGATGGTTTTGATGAGAGATTCTGAAGATTCACCAAGACAGATGCAGTTCTGCTATTTGGGCTAGTCACCACAGGCTTAATCTGTTTGTTGCCTTTTATCCCCAAGTCAACCTGGAAAGCAAGGTTCCCAGTGTTAATAAAGTTTGGTTGATTCCAACTGTTATTTCTTTTTTTTTTTTTTTTAAGATTTTTTTTTTTATTTATTTATTCATGAGAGACAGAGAGAGAGAGAGAGGCAGAGGGAGAAGCAGGCTCTCAAGGAGCAGGGAGCCCGATGCGGGACTCGATCCCAGGACCCCAGGATCATGACCTGAGCCGAAGGCAGACGCTTAACCATCTGAGCCACCCAGGCGCCCCCAACTGTTATTTCTGATATTCACTCTTCTTGATGAAACTGGAGACAGCGCCTGGGGAAATCCAAAAGCATAGAACTTTAGGGCTGGAAAAGATCTGGAAATCACCTGGCCCAACCAATCCCATATTCTACCGATAAAGAAACTGGGGTCCAGAGAGGTTAGTAAGTTTGCCCTTGCTGAATTCCAGATGAAAATCATCCAGTATGGGCCTAAACTGGGTTCTGAAGAGAAGGCAAGGCCTCAGAAGATTAGGTTTCAGTAAAAGCACAGCAGGAAAGAGGAGCCAAGGGCAGTGGATTAGTTATTCCTGTACAACAAATCACCCCAAAACTTCACAGCTGAAAAAACTCAAACACTGATTACCTCACAGCTTCTAGGGTCAGTAATCAGGGAGGGCTTAGCCAGGTGCTTCTGGCTCGGGGTTTTTCAAGGGGCTGCTGCTTTCACCTCAAAGCTCAACTAGAAAAGAAGCTGCGGTCAAGCTCACTCATAGGTCTGTGGCAGGCCCCAGAGGATCTGCTTCTAAGGTCACTCACACAGACACCTCTGTAGGGCTGCCTCAGGGCAGCTGGCTTCCCCTAGAGCGAAGGAGCCAAGATAAAGCGAAAGAGAGCACCCAAGATGGAAGCCATAGTCTTTTCATAACCTAATCTCAAAACTGACATCTCATTACTTCTACTGTGTTCTAGTCTTCATTTATTTTTTTTTATTTCTCCATACCCAACGTGGAGCCCAATGCAGGGCTTGAACTCATGACCCTGAGATCAAGACCTGAGCTGAGAAATAAGTCAATCAGAGAAAGACAAGTATCATGTGATCTCACTGATATGAGGAATTCTTAATCTCAGGAAACAAACTGAGGGTTGCTGGAGTGGTGGGGGGTGAGAGGGATCGGGTGGCTGGGTGATGGACACTGGGGAGGGTATGTGCTATGGTGAACGCTGTGAATTATGTAAGACTGATGAATCACAGACCTGTACCTCTGAAACAGATAATACATTATATGTTAAAAAAAAAAAATAGTAGGAAGGGAAAAATGAAGGGGGGAATCGGAGGGGGAGACGAACCATGAGAGACTATGGACTCTGAGGAACAAACTGAGGGTTCTAGAGGGGAGGAGGGTGGGGGGATGGGTTAGCCTGGTGATGGGTATTAAAGACGGCACGTAATGCATGGAGCGCTGGGTGTTATACACTAACAATGAATCATGGAACACTACATCAAAAACTAATGATGTAATGTATGGTGACTAACATAACATAATAAAATTAAATTAAAAAAGGGGGGGGGGGACCTGAGCTGAGATCAAGAGTCTGATGCTCAACTGACTGAGCCATCCAGGCACTCCTGCTGTATTCCAGTCTTGAAAACAGTGAGTCAACGAGGTATGAATATCAGGAGGCAAGAATCACTGAGGCCTTGGACCTTAAAAAAGGCTACCTTCTACAGGTAGAGTCAGGGAAAGGTGTGGACTAAGGAGCTAGGAAGCTAAAACTGACCAGCATTTAGTAGTCAAGGATTAAATGGAGGGATAGGGAGTTTAAATAGAGATATTCAGGGGACAATGCCTTCTGAGCCTCCCATTAACTCTACCCACTGAAAGCACCTCATGATTGTACTCTTAGGTGTCCTGGGGTTGAGGGAATGTATTTATTAGAGAGATCTCCAACTCGCAATTTCCTGACTAACGATTGGTCTAAGAACATGTCTCATGTAAGAAATCTATGGCTGCTTTATCCCTGTCCTTTTCCTCAGCAGGTATACAAAGAGTGGTTAAGAACATGGGATCTGAGGGGAGCCTGGGTGGTTTAACTGGTTAAGTGTCTGCCTTTGGCTCGGGTCATGATCCCGGCGTACGGGGATTGAGCCCTGAATCAGGCTGCCTGCTCAGCTCAGAGGGGAGTCTGTTTTTCCCTCTACCCTCCGCTCCCCCTGCTTGTGCTCTCTGTCAAATAAATAAATAAAATCTTAAAAAACAAACAAACAAACATGGGATCTGACACTGGCCAATGCTGACTTAATTTATGGATTTCATAAGAAGCTGATTAAAATAATAACAGGATTCTCTGTATTACTAGGCAAATAATAGTAAAAAAATAATTGGAAGAAGTTTTGGCAAGACAGTGGAATGAACAACAACAAAGTGGACATCCCTTGCTCAAATTTCATTAAATACCAATAAAATCATTGCTTTAAAAGGAAGATTTTCATTAAAAACTGCAAAGATAATTACATAAAAATACATAAAATTAAATCTGGGCCATTAAAAAGCTTCCCATACATATGAAAATGGTAAGAACTTCGAAAAAAAATTCCTTAAATGAAAAAATGATACAAAGTATAAGCAGGATTTAAAGAATGATTACAATTTATTCTCAAAGGGACACCATTCATGATAATAAGCTTTCCTCAGGATTTTTTTTTTTTTAGATGACAACACTACAGAATGGCAAGCAAGGACATATTAACATAACTAACAAAATTAACCAAAGATAAACTCACTAGGGGCGCCTGGGTGGCTCAGTCATTAAGCGTCTGCCTTGGGCCGGGGTTGTGATCCCAGGGTCCTGGGATCGAGCCCCGCATCGGGCTCCCTGCTCGGCGGGAAAGCCTGCTTCTCCCTCTCCCATTCCCCCTGCTTGTGTTCCCTCTCTCGTGGTGTCTCTCTCTGTCAAATAAGTAAAATCTTAAAAAAAAAAAAAAAAAAAGATAAACTCACTAAACATGTGAAACTCTAAATAAGTTAAAAAGATAACAGTGTGAGAAAAGACAATGGATCTAGATACTAGAGCCAAGAAATCCAACGGGGAGATAAAAGGTTTTAGAATCAGGAAATAAAATAGTTGAAAGGCACCTTACAAGTTATCAGTTACCTGACTCTCAACTCAAGGCGTTAAGTCTGCTTATTCAACAGACCCAGTGTTCACATAGCAGCACTGGAAAATCAACTAAATAACTGCTGGGAATGGATAACGACAACTATTTCTACTACACGGCACTGTCCCACCCCTTTCCCATCAGGATCCTCTAAAACTGAAACAGGAAAATTTTTTACACATAATACATGAGATGGAATGAGATAATTATCCGTAAAAAGAACCCCCCAAAATTTCAGCAAATACATGCCTTCTGTGTTTTAGGAAAAAGCTGAACTTGGAGATCTGAGTATAATGTCAAAGCAACATAAGAGGCATGAAATCATCAGTGAGAAGCTTAAATCTATCAACGGCATTAGGCACTGATTATAATCGGAAGGGGAAGGGGTCAGCATGGAATCCAAGGCAGCAAAAGCCAGATAACTATACATGTTCATCAGACCCTAGGCTGTTAAGGGGAAAGAGACTCTGAGTCTGATGAGTATAAACATCACATTTTTTTAGAAAAATACGTTCTGTAATGGAGAAGTGCTCTTTCACCTAGTTTTCATAAAAAAGACTATTTCATCCTAATAAGTGAAATGCTCGTGGAGATTAACCACTTCCATTTATTCAGATCCTAAGTCTCTTCAAGCCACCACCAATTCACTAATCTGTCCCTATTCATATCAAGAAGATGTGCCCTCGTTAGGAAAAATGAAAATTCCAAATAATGGAAATGAATAGTCCTCAATGCAAATAAACATTCTGGCTCATACACAGGTCTCTTAAAATTTAGTGAGTCAGTCTCTTGAATTTGATGTATTCTAGGTGTTCTGACAAACCTTGAATTTCTGAAGCTGAAAAAGCTAAGGGCCCAAAGCCTAAATTGAGAGGACTTGTGCAAAGTCATGTTGCCTGTGAAAGATCTGCCTAAGTGGACTCTCTCTGGGTGACATGACATCTTTATCTCATCTCTGTAGCAGGAATTTATATTTACTTTATGCCTCCTCTGTATTGCCTAGTATGCTGATCACTTCTTTTTTTTTTTTTTTTGAAGATTTATTCATTTTAGAGAGAGAGCACACATGCATGCATGAGAAGGGGGCAAGGGGGAGGGGCAGAGGGAGAGGGAGAGGGAGAGAGAGAGAGAATACCAAGCAGACTCTCTGCTGAGCATAGAGCCTGACACAGGGCTCAATCTCACGGCCCCGAGATCACAACCTGAGCCAAAACCAAGAGTCAGATGCTTAACTGACTGTGCCACCCAGGCACCTCCTGATCACTTTAAATATTATCTTACTTAGTCCTAACAAATCAAGAAGGGATTATTTATCTTGCTTTCACAAATCAAAATACACAGGCACACACACAAAACACAACTGAGGCCCAGAGAGGTTAAGTAACTTGCCAAAGATCACACAGCTAATATTTGATTAAATAGATTTATCTAGGAATGTCTGACTCAAAAGATCTGGCTCTTTCCACTATACCAGATTACCTCCACTCACTGTTAGAAGGCTCTACTAAAGGTTCATCTTTATACTATGCTGAAATAACACTGCCCTTTGGTTCTAGTTATTTGTACTTATTATACTCTTAGCTCCATTTGTAATTATTTGGGTGTCCACAGCTTTACTTCTCCTGAATAGACAACAGCAGCCTTGAGAAAATAAGCGCTATCCTAGTCATCTTCTTGACCTTCTAGCAGCATCTAATATACAGACCTGCAAACAGTAAGCATCAAATCTTACTTTCTAAAAAACAAAATGAGAGCTATAGACTATAGAAACCCAGTTGTCAAAACCATAGGAAGAATTCCTTTAGTATGAGTACAAGGAAACAAATATAAAAAGGGAAATATTTTTTCTCTTAGCCTCAAAAGAACAAGACCAACAGCTCTTGCAAAGGGCTACTGGTTGATGCGCAGGTAGTAGGGCCCTGGGCAAGTAGGATGGAGCTCAGAGCAGGATCAGTCCCTGTGGAGAAGGTGAGTGCAGGAGAGGGAAACTATAGATTATTGGCCAAGAAGGCAAAGAGCTGGGAAGAGGAAAAGGGTATCTCTAAAAGGTTATCCAGGGCCTGGCCCTGACATAATGGATGCCGAGTATATGGACTAATTCTAGAACATACTGGTTAGTGGAACTAAAGCTGGACTAAAAATGTCTTGTACAAGTTGAAGAACTAAGACCAGACTAGATCTTTTATTTTATTTATTTATTTAATTTTAAAGATTTTGTTTATTTGACAGAGAGAGAGAGAGCACAAGCAGGGGGAGCAGCAGAGGGAGAGGGAAAAACAGGCTCCCCACTGAGCAGGGAGCCCGATGCGGGACTCGATCTGAGGACCCTGGGATCATAACGCTTAACGACTGAGCCACCCAGGCGCCCCAGACTAGATCTTTTAATAGGCCTAGGGTCTACTGTTGCAAGGTGACAGAAAAGGCAAAATGCCAGCGTAATCAATTATTCCTTAAAAGATTGTTTTATAAGGGAATTTATTCATTTTCCAATATAATACATCAATCTAATGGGTTGAATTAGAAGACACACAATGGAATCTATTTGCCCTTCCCAGAAATACAGACAAAAACCTACAAAACTTGCAAATCTATTGCTGTCCCTGTTTTATTCTCAGAGTGCTCAAGAGAAGACTGCATCCCCGAAGTGGTATCCCTGCTCTACAGCGGTGGTTCCCAACTGAGGGTGATTCAGCCCCCCGGGGGACATTTGGCAATGTCTGGAGACAATTCTGTTTGTCACGACTGGAGGTGGTAGTACTCCAGTAAAATAAAGGCCAGAGATGCTGCTTAACATCCTGCAATACACAGGACAGCACCCCACAATAAAGAACCATCTGGCCCAAAATGCCAGTAGAGCCAATGCTGAGAAATTCTTATCCGTGGGCACCATCAACATTAATCTAAGCAGGGCACCTGGGTGGCTCAGTCGTTAAGCGGCTGCCTTCAGCTCAGGTCATGATCTCATGGTCCTGGGATCGAGCCCCACATCGGACTCTCTGCTTGGCGGGGAGCCTGCTTCTCCCTCTCCCATTCTCCCGCTTGTGTTCCTCCTCTCGCTCTCTCTCTCTCTGTCAAATAAACAAATCTTTAAAAAAAAAATTAATCTAAGCCATCACCAACATGACCTGTTTGTCCAGAATTAAGTTAGTACTTAAAACGGAGATATTAGTTCAAAAACAACAAAAACAGCAGCTACTATTTATTATTGCATCCTTAAATAGGCCAAACCCAACCTAAGTACTTCCACTTTTTTTTATAGAAGACTTTATTTGAGTGAGCGAGCAAGCACACAAGCAGGGGGAGGAGACAGAGGGAGAGGTAGAAGCAGACTCCCCACTGAGCAGCGAGCCCGATGCAGGAATCTGCAGGGCTCGATCCCAGAATCCTGGGATCATGACCTGAGCCGAAGGCAGCCGCTCAGCCAACTAAGTGACCCAGATGCCCCCTAAGAACTTTCACTTTATCTCATTTAATTTTTACAAAAAATCTTGTGGTGTATTATTATTCTCATTTTGCAAAGATGAAAAAGTTCTAAGTCGGCCACAGCTGCATGCAATAAAGCTCCTACCACTACGAACACCTTGCCACTTTCCAAACCAACAGTTACTGTGTATAGCAGAGGTATTTAAAGATAATTTTAATGTTAACAGGGTAATGATCTGGGCACACAGAATCCAAGACCTGGAGACAGTGCAGGATAAGAAAGGCAGACAGCTAAAAGAGCTTCTCAGGAAAGTCTCTGGAGTGCCATTAGCACCTACTCTCTGACTTCCAATTCCCTGGCACTTCCTTATCTGAGAAGAAGGGGAGCGGTAAAACGGCAGACCAACATGTTTCTAGACTGCTACACCAAAAATAAGAAAATATTTGCAGAGGGATAACTGGGGCATAGACAAAGGTAAATGAATAAAGATAAACAGATAAATAAGCAATGCGCAATTCAATGTTACACCTGTAAAGAATTTGATCAACTGATTCCAATGCCTTCACAGAATAGTTGAAAACACAGGTCTTAGGAACAAAGTGACTTAGGATCATATAGCCATCCCCATGAAAACAACAGAATAGTACTGTGGGCTGAAAACCAGAGGAGACTTCTCCAATTCCAACTCTTTAAAAATGAACATTTTCTGGAGAGGGTCCAAGATGGCAGCGCTGAAAGATCTTAAACTCACCTCCTCCCATGGACACACCAAATCTATAGCTACAACATACAAATCACTTCCCCCTAAAAAAGCTCTGAAAACTAGATGAACTGCTCTCCACAACAATGGATAAAAGGAGCACATCAAGATATGCAGGAGAAACAGAGATACAGTCTCACAAAACACCCCACCCCTGGCATGGTGACAGACAACAGGGAGGGATCTCACCAAACAGGCACTTCTCCCAGGGGGAGGGGGAGGTTGGTGCCCCATACTGAGCAACCTACCCCTGGTATCCACACAGGAAACAGAAGCCTCC
Organism: Mirounga leonina; assembly: GCF_011800145.1. Taxonomy (NCBI): domain Eukaryota; kingdom Metazoa; phylum Chordata; class Mammalia; order Carnivora; family Phocidae; genus Mirounga; species Mirounga leonina. Next base: position 34,349,941 of record NW_023270454.1, on the reverse strand, counting down.
AAAACGTCTGCCTTGGAAAGCCAATGAGGCTCATGTCTGGGGTTCCCGAAGTGTTACAGGAGCCTGAGATCCCCCTCTTGGGGGGCTCACACGTAGTCTTGCTGGCCCCGAGACGCAAGGAAAAACAGGTCTGAAAGTGCCTACACTCTATGTGACGGAGATTCTTTGCTGATCTGGGAGCACCAGCTGGAGGAGGGGAGACAGCTGAGATGCTCACCAGAGATGGAGGCCCTCCGGGACGCCACTGCCCCACGGCCCACACAGCCTGCTAGCACAGGCGGGCAAGTGCGCATGCAGTACCGTCCTGCCCCTGTGCTGCGACAGGTCGGGGCAAGAAGTCGCAGCACTTGCTAAGGCTGGGGAGTGAGGGCAGAGGCAACACTCCCTTGGCTCCCTGGCTGGGGCAGGTCACAGAGCTCTCCCACTCTCTAAAGTCGGTGAATGTGGGCAACTGCAACACTTTCCTGCCCCCTGACTGGGGCTGGTGACTGTCAACAGTCGAGGCATTCTCCCACTACCAGCCTCAAGCCAAAGTGTGCAAACAAAAGGCACTTCCACTGAATCCCTGAAGCCCACAGATGCACTCAGTCAAGACATTTTCCCCCTGCCTTTCTGCAGCCAGTGACTGTGCCCTGCCCCCACACCCTCCAACTGACTCACTAAAGCCAGCAGGTGCATGCAATCCATGATTGATTGCCTGGCCCCGAGACCAAGAGGACTGGTGTCCCAAAGCGCCATGGAACGGCATAACAACTGCAAAGGCAGTTCTTGGCAGGCTCGGACCCCCAGGGCACTACCCAGACAGCAGACTGAAACACATCCCCAGTCTTCCCGTGAATAAAACATATTCACTTAGCCTGGAGCTTCAGCCTGAAGGATAGGCTTCAGGTTTCCCTCACATAGAGAGGCTAAGGAGTGGTCCCAGGGAACATATGCAGGAAGACACCATACTTGCGCACTCTGCTGACTTCACTACAGTCAATTCTGCTACTGGGTACCTTGAAGAAAACAGAACACTAATTCGAAAAGACGTATGCCCCCCTACGTTCACTGCAGCATTATTTACAGGAGCCAAGATATGGAAACAACCTAAGTGTTCAGGGATGGATAAATGGATAAAGATGTGACATCCATCTATCTATCTATCTATCTATCTATCTATCTATCTATCTATCTATCTATCTATCTA